>NW_026067977.1:6999553-7027762 GCF_014885135.2 Alexandromys fortis
GTGTGTGTGTGTGTGTGTGTGTGTGCGCGCGCGCATAAGTTTATAACTATATCCAAAGCAAAATTTAATATAATAGAAGTGCATTTATTTATTTTATAAGGTATATATTATTAGAGAATAGTTCCTCCTTTAGTATATTTTTATAAAGTATATACAATGTTGTATGAGTAGACAATATAGTAATCAATAATAAGCCTGGTAGAACTAGATAATGTAGATCCTATGGGATATAACTGAGAACCTTCTAACGTAATTCCGTTCAGTGAAAATATGTTTTATTTTTCATTTGCTTCCCTATTTATTTCTTTTTCTAAACTTTGGAAATCTGACTATTTCATTACGCTGTGCTTCATATAAAACAATATTTTTAAAGTATGGAATTGTTCAAAAACTAGTATAGAATGCTTCTGAAATAAAACAATCAGTTTTGGAGATGACAAATAATACATTGGGTTCAAATAGTACTACACTGTCTTGCTTTGGTTCAGAATGTCACAATTTTCATGAATGCACAATATGAATAACCTCCATGTTATAGCAGAACACATATCTCTATTGTAAGAAAGAAATTAAGGCTAAAGAAGTTGGGGTGTGTTTTAATAAACATAACATAGTATCAGTAATATTCCCATAGATACATTTGCAGTATAAGAGCCGAACAATTTCAGAGTTTTTTCATTTAAAAGATTTGATTATCTATAAATTATGTTGCTTTTAGAAGAAGGAAATACACTGGACAGAATAATCTTAGAATTATATCTATTCAATCTTTGGCTTCAAAATGCAGAGCATGTACACACACAAACACACACAAATGCACATATATAATATTTATATGTATCTATATATACATATATTTAATATATGTATTAAATATATTGAAGCATTTCTCTGATTATGATTATAATGACAACACTAAAAGTATCAAGCATTTTTCTATACTATTTATTGTTATGATTTCTATTAAGTTACAAAGTTACCATTTAAGAAACAGACATATATAGCTTAAGTTTTGTCAAAGGACCATTATAAGTATCCCATTGAACCCTTACACCAAAAGCAAATTTATAGTGGATAAGTATATCTATGATTATATTTTAGAAAATACTTTTAAGTTTACATTATGATAGACATACGTCCTGAGCAGTTCTGTTATGTCATAGAAGACGTGATATCAACTATAGATGTAGAAAAATCTTATTTTTGTGGTTTGTTGATAATTGCCACATTGCCACTAATGTGAATCATTCTATAGTTTCTTGGACAGAAGACAGGAATAGACTAACTTCTACATCATCATGAGAGGTTTTCCACAACACAGAGAGCATTCAATAGAGTGGTCCACACAACATCGCTATCACTCCTGGGTATTGACTTTGAAGTGTTTTAAAAATACATTTTATTTGCACATACATGTGTATGTGTCACCTATAGCAAGAGATAACTAGACAAAGGTCACAGGACAATTATCCCCTTATATACTAGAGTTTAATGTCATGATTTGTGCAGGAAACAAATTTTGCCTGTTCATTCATCTCAGCAACCTAAATATTGCTACACGATCTCTATGATGTATGTCCAGTAAAGACATTCCAGCCAAAGAAAATTGGAAAATCTTCAAACTCAAATTTAACATTAGGACATAGAAAAGGGGAGTGCTAGTATATTCTCTCTAAATTACTGTTATAAACAGTTTTTAAACTGTGTTGAAATGTAAAGAGCTCAATAGATTGCTTGTCTGGCATTTACCAGGTCCAGGGCTGTATCTCCAAAACCAGATATAAATCTTAAATGATTTCTTCTGTGGCCCCACAACAGCCACGGTCTCAGGAGTTACCTGTGGTTTCTGTTCCAACTGTGGGCTGCACAAATGCCCGGGTCTGTCAGTCACCTGAGATCATGTTGACATATACTAGGTGAGGAGGGGCATTAGAGTCATAGAAAGCATGCGTGCTGAAATCCTACTAGGCTGTGCTGAACTGGCCCTGCCCTTCACTGGCCCTGGGCGAGCTTGTCCTGCCCCTCACTAGATACTGCAGCATGAGAGTTGGCTCTACCACATGTGGAAGAGCTGCACCCCTCTTCACTACGAGAGAGAGAGAGAGAGAGAGAGAGAGAGAGAGAGAGAGAGAGAGAGAGAGAGAGAGAGAGAGAGAGAGAGAGAGAGATGGCCCCACCCCTCACTGTGGCCATGGGAAAGCTCAGACCAATATTATGGGCATAGGATAATTGCCTCCACCCCTCACCTGATGGGAGTGGTTCTAGTGTTCCAGACTTAAATAGCTCACTCAATACCTAGGCCTATATACTGGACTTTGGGTAGTCTCTCCCTAAGATTTACCCCATCTGTGATCTGTTGGAGTGCATGGAGCAGCTGGTTTTGCTGAGGGGTGGTGTCAGTTCTCCTTTTCTCAATTACTTAGGGCAGTGGCAGGAAGTCCAAGGGGATCGCTGAAGGTCCAGTGATGACGGTGTGCTGGAGGCCAGAGACCTTGGGCCAGACGAGTGAATTATTACAATGACATTTTAGGTGAGGATGATTGGGCAAAGGGTATGCACAGCAGCTCCCAGTGTCACTGGGACGAATGAAGAGGAGTTGGAGGGGCCAGAAAAACGGAGGAGAAAGGCAGTTTTTCGGGTTGTTTTTGTTTTTAATTTAATTTTAACGGGGAGGCTTTCTTCTGAGGGCAGATGCTGCAGGGAGAGGTGTGAATATGGAGGGACTAGGAGATGAG
This sequence comes from Alexandromys fortis, assembly GCF_014885135.2. Classification (NCBI taxonomy): domain Eukaryota; kingdom Metazoa; phylum Chordata; class Mammalia; order Rodentia; family Cricetidae; genus Alexandromys; species Alexandromys fortis. The sequence goes on from NW_026067977.1 coordinate 7,002,289, forward strand.
TGTGGTGTTGAGGTGTATGATGTGAAATTCCTAAAGAATCAAGAAAGGATTTTGTTATAAAAATGTTTTTCAATTATATGTAAGTGGGAAACATTCATTTGAAATAACTAAAGTGAGCTTCAAAATAAGCTCATTTTACACAGTCCAAAGGATCATTATTTAGTCAAATGCTACTTTACACTGAATAGGATATATGAATGTATACCAATAATGAAACTAAACTAAAAACAATGAATGAGTAGCATGTATTTCTCTCACAATACTATGTTCTCTTTTTATTTCTTCTTAGATCCATAGAAATATGTGATGTATTTGCTATAATACCAAGATTTCTTTTGCATTATAAAAGTACAACACTTTTAGTTATTCTGAATGACTCTGAGGGCATAATTAGTGATAGCAGGTTCAGAATTATCTCAAAAGTTTAATATACAATATTCACATGGATGGATATAAGAAAAAAAGTCCTTCAGAAGATTAAAATGTTGACAAATACTATGTTCACAGGAGAAATGCTCAGAAATCATTTGATAACACACACAGAAATGCACCTACATGCATACATATATAATACACATACATACAGATATATACAGACACACAGTACACACACATGTAAGCGTATACACAGCCACATATACATACACACAGACATAGTCACACATACATTTGCATAATTTTAAGTGAAAATTAAGAGGTTGAGCCAAAGTAAGACACTCTTTGTCGGTTTCAGTAACTGATTGTAGAGGTCTCAAGTTGTAAAAAAAAAAAAATGTTTTCCTACAAATTAGATCTCTCTTATTGTCCACATTTCAAAATGTAATTCCTTAATTCTGGGGAGAACTGCTTCCAGATATCTAATGAATGGATGCATCAATCAGCATCAGTACAGGTGACAGATAAGTATATTGACAGCAAAAATAGATGAGGTGACGTTATCTGAAAGTCGACCCATCCAATATGGATTTCCCCATAAGCTATACTTAGATGGTACAGTTCAATGAAATTCAGCATTGTCCATTTCCCAAGTGTGTCTCTCTGTAAAAAGTATACCCAGTTGGCTGTCTGCTGTATGCCTACAGACAACTGTTCTTGCTATTGACTGCCATAAGGAAGCAAACTGTTCTAAATAAAAAGAGACAGAATGTTGAACACAGTAGAAACCTTAGTGCCTTCCTTGCTTCAGTTTTATTTTATTTATCAACTTTTCATTAACATCTTTTAATCTATTGATCATTATTGCTGATTGACAAAATGTTTGCACATATTTATGGATGTGTTGTTTATGTGCAATATGAAATAATAATAACTCAGATGTTTCTTTTTGGGTCAGGAGAGCATAATTAAATGAGATTTTGGATTTATCTCCCTTTTCTTACCTAAATCTCTATTCTCAGTGAGGTTAGGAATGGAGGAAGAAACTTAAGGCGACACATGCATTTCCATATGAAGAGGAAAAAAGTTGACTTCATGGATAGACTGAAGCCAGATGGGAAAAGGAATGAGAGGATCGTGTGAGGAGGGAAAGGAAAGTTAGGGTGGAGATAGAGAACACAGGGAGAGACAAAGTGATGGTCCTTTGAGGGATGGTATAGAAACATAGTGTGGTGGAAACTACCTAAAATATGAGAGGGTGATGCTAATAAGGTCTAATAAAGGGTGATATGAGACCTCTGGCTAACTCTTGTCACCAAATGAGGCTTCCAGTCCTGGGATTGCATTGCGTTCAATTGGAGTGGAAGTCCCTAGATAATCAAGGCTGTTTCTAAGACAATGGATTGTTCCACTCAAACTGAGAGTAGTGTTCATTGCCAAGAAGAACATCCATACAATCCATTGAACATGGAGAAATTGAGCTCATGCCTACATGAGACTTCACATATAAGTTCTAATATCTTTGGTGCAGGGAAGGTAGTCTGAGGGCAACAAACAAATAAACCAAAAAGCAAAAACATAATACCAAGAAGAAAAATGTGATGCCAAAAGTAAAACACAAACTCAATCCATCCGCAAAACATTTGACTTATTACCTGCTCTTCCTGCAAGATATATTAGGGCAATCTTTGCAAAATACTTGTGGTAGTATCCAACCAATTTGAGATATGATTTAAGGCCCACTTCACAAAATGGAGCTCATATTTGACACTGTCTCTGTGACCAAGAACAGAGACTAATTTGCCAAGAGACGTAGGATGAAAGAAAACACTGCGGGTCTAAAAATAGTATCAATAAAATAACTCCTAGTTATATCATGCTATACTTATAGATCTGTACCTTATTCAGTCACCAAAAGAGAAACTTGCTCCTACAACCTCACATGGGAATAGATGCATAGACCTACAGTCAGACATTATACAGAGAGAGTCTTGGAACACTTAGCCCTAAATGGAATGTCCCCAGAAAATCCTTCTCTCACAGTTTAGGGAACCCCTCAGAAAAGGAGGAAAAAAGAGTATAAGAGCCAACGGCGATTGAGGATATCAGTAAAATAATCAAAATCAACTAAGCAAGGCTCACATGAACTCACAGAAGCAGATGAAGCAAACACAGATCCTACATGGGTATGCATCAACTCCTTACATACATTTTATAACTTTCAAGTTAGTATATTTATGGGACACCTAAGTATGTGAATGAACAGATCTGTTATTCTTGTGCCTATTTTTCGTCTTTTGTGTTGCCTTGTTCAGCCTTGTTGTGATGGCTTTGGTTTTATATTGCAGTATTTTATTTTGTCATGTTTCATTGCTATCTTGTAGAAGCCTGTCCTTTCTCAATGAGAGACAGAAAGGGAATGGATCTGTCATTTTGTTGCTTTATATGGTCTATAAAGGATGTTCTTTTGAAAAAGAAAAATACCTGGGGCTATAGAAAGTGTTTTCNATATATGTGTGTGTGTGTGTGTGTGTGTGTGTGTGTGTGAGTATATGTGTATATAGAGAGAGCTTTTATCACAGCTGTTGAATCTAGTTCTTGAATCAATAAGAACACAGCTCTAACTCCACTATTTTCCTCATAGATTCACACATCAGGTTATCTACGCCAACACAATGAGCTGTCTGGACTTCTTGCAGCTCAGCTGAATAGGAATCACCACTCTCAAGACCTGAGATTCAGTTATGCAAGAGCATATACAGTATTGCAAGATCCTAGAGATGAAAGTAATTTTCTGCAGTTCTACTCTGAAAATTCTTGCTAGTCTGCTGGTGATTTTCCAATTGTCTATTGATCACTTGGGTACCTAGTGAGTAATTCTTCAATTTTATTTCAAACAGCTTATTGAAACAGGTAGCTCCTGTTATTTGGCTGCAAACTCTCCATAATGGGCTTCAGGTTTCCCTGCTGCTCATTAGAGTCTTAAAAGTTAGTCCTAAAAGTTAACTAGTCCTCATGATGGATATGGTATGCGTAGATATGGCTGAAACACTCCTTTTTCTTTAATTCCTTCAGCTCTAAGGGCTCCAACAGAGGGTAATGCTACTGTTGGTTTTCTTGTTTGTTTGTTTGAGGTCTTGTCAGAAATCTCCATTTGACACCATCTAAACGTATTTTCTTTCTGTTGCTGATTTTTGCGTAAAATAAAAAGGCCATATTGATGTTTAACATATGAAAGATACTGAAATATAAGAAATTACTTACATGTGATATAAGTATTCATTTCAAGACATCTTGTAACTTAGTATCGTAGTACAACAAAATTTTAATATAAATACTCTATTTATAATAGTATACGGAATAACCTTCATAATGATCACACATGGTTGAAAATATTCTATTAAGCAGATAAATAAATTCATGTGGGCATATCACAGATCCTTGTCCTCCCACAAAATACAAAAATGCTATTTCAATAACAGTACTAGGCAATGATGTGCTAATTTAATAGACCATTTCTATACTTACTCTGACAAGCAAATCATCTGGCTTTTCATACATAGAAAACTGATTCAATATCAAAGTTAGTCCTAAGTTAGGGACTTCACTCTTCATGGAAATATACTTTTGATTGTTGGTTATTTCGGATATTTGGTGAATGATAAAATGAGTTCATCCTGTACACACTAAAGTGTTTGCAAAGTTCTGCTTGGTTCTAATTTTGCAAGAGAGAGAGAGAGAGAGAGAGAGAGAGAGAGAGAGAGAGAGAGAGAGAGAGAGAACACTGTGGACAGTGCAATATGATTTTCGTTCATTCACTAGTCTTATTGTAGCTTCATTTTTGAAGTTCATCATTTATATATTCTATGTGCGGGTAAAACAATAATGATTAAAACAAAGGTCTTTGATTTTAAGATCATTGTAGGTCCATAGGAAATAGAGGGAGGAAATGAGGAGAAAGTGATGTAAGTACAGGAATCATGAATGAAAATATAAAAAAGAAATAAGTGAATAAAATTATGTTAGAACAGAAAAAGAAAAAAATAATCAAGAACAAAATCAGTAGTGTTTTCTTGATATAAAAAAAAGCAATACTACTTACTGCTAAGTTCTGTTAAAAGATCAAGAAAGACTGGAATCATACTTATAGTCTTAGAAAACTAATAAGGTAGAGATTATTGATAACCTGCTTAAAAGTAAGTTTTGTGAAAGAGATTTAACTGAAAAAAATATAAAAGGGAGAACCAAAAATCATTTTTGACTTTGAATCTCTACCCAGCACCTGACACCTACAGAACAAGGCTGCTCATAAACCTAGTTAGAGAAACTTCATGTTGCAGTGAAGAGCTGTCAATGGAGAGATAATGTGTCTCAGCAGAGTGCTGAGAAGAGATTTGAACTTTCAGCCCCAAGTGGGGTGTTTGTATTAATCTTCTTATCACTGAGTCTCTAGAGAAATCATGGAAATAGAAGCAGAAAGTATATAAAGACCAGACTATGGAGAAAAGAGCCATGAAGTGCTGTCCTTTGGACTTGACACATGGCATGGCTAGTGTGTACATGAGCTCACCATAATTTGGTTATTGTGCGTAAAACCTGAATAAAATCAAACTAGGCACAAAATCAAGGCATAGATTGTTGAGTACTGACCTCAATAAAGATACTTCTTAATACGGTAGGGGCATGGGAAAATAAAAGACAGAAACCACAAGACAATATCGGGAGTTTCAGGGATTATTCAGATCCTTAAATCATCTGCGTTTATTTTTCCACAGCTTTTGATATACATGATAAACTGAGGGAGAAGGTAACAAAAAGTTTCATTAACATTATACAAGAGGTGAACTCATCCAGTCATTCTGTTGTCTAGGTAGCATGATGACCCAAGTCATGCCACAGAACACTTCGTCACATAGGTAGAAAACAGCCCCTCCCCAGGTGACTATAGTTACTTTCATAGTTACAATGGAAGAAGCAGAAGTACATTGTCATATCCTGACCACCTGTTGGGATGGTGTTGAGCTATCTTAACTTCAAAAAGAAGCCAGGCAGCCACCTCCTGAGCTAAAAGGTATTATTAAGCCTTGTCATTCCCCAAACTCTCTAATGATCCGATAAGGTGGGAAATGGGCCTGCATTTCTCCAGCCTACACAATAGATGAAGAAAGTACTCTAAAGGCCACATTACTTACTGAAGATATTTGGATATTTTGACTGTGAAGAACTCTTTATTTACTTTTAATGAAGGAAGATATAGCCACTGATCAATTTTCCATGATCAAATCATGGGCAGGACTGACTAGACTAAATGAGTTTTCAAAAAGGAAGAGATGGGGAATTAAATTGGAAAGGGTATGAGTTGAGGGACTAGATGAAATATGTGTGATCATATTTCATTGCATTCAAGCTTGAAATTATCAAAACAAGTTTTAAAATATTCTTTTTCCCCCAGAAGTCTATCTGTAAGGAAGAAGGAAATGCGCTACTGAAACCAAAGCAATAGCAATGAAAGGTTTAGACCATAAGTTTCCAAACCTTAAGTGGCTCAGCTTCTGAATGGTTAAATTTTGATAGAAAAATATATGAGTGATAGTTTCTGACTTCATGTATTTTCCCTAAGAATTTTGTATTTAACTGATACAACTAATATAAAAATCAAAAAAAAATTAACTTACTCCAATAAAAGAGTAGATAACAAAGAGAAATTTATTTGATGAAGGGTAAGGGTGGAACTAAACAGTGGGCATTGAAAGACCCTCGAAGAGGACTTTCTCTCAGGAGGAGACCTCCCCATGCCAAGGAACAGGCCGAGACCATACGGATGCAAATCGCAAGAGGTTTATTGGGTGAACACAGGTACCTGTGGGCAGCAAGTCTTTCGGAGGACTTGCGCGCCTGCCAGCTGGAGGGCAGGTTTTTTATAGGGAAGAGCAAAAAGCAAGTTTACAGAAGCAAAAAAAGCATGGTTATCGGAATGAGGCAGGGGCATGAATGGTTTCCTCTCTCAGCATGGGTGTCAGCAAAAGTCTTCCTGTTCCTATCTTATAGATATCCTGTTTTGCAGTCAACCTGCTTTGTTGATGTTCTATCTTATTGATATCCTGCCTTGCAGTCTTCCTATCTCATCTTGCTCTCTCAAGCACATGGGATGTTCTTACAAGAGCAGGCTGGCTGCTGCATGTTTTGAGGAGGGGGTCTGTAGGGTCTTTCAGGCATAAGGATAAATATTTAGAATAGAGCTATGAATTATGCTCGTTTTGTAAAGTGGCAATTGTAACTTCTCCAAAATCCATGATCTCACTAGTTCTGGATACTTGACCAGATTCCCAAAACTAAGCCTGATTTCTCCTTGCTGAGTGGGCCTGAAGTCCAATTAGGGAGCACTTAGTGACGGCCACTACTCCACCCTTAGGGTTGTCACACCATTCGTGTCATTCTGGTGTGGTCCACTGGTGACACAGAGAAGTAGGACTGTTTGCTTCCACCTGATACAAGTGGTTTGTCCTGAGGTTGTGTGTGTGCCTCTGTGTGTGTGTGTGTGTTTGTGTGAGGGGGGGATGTTGACTAAGTTGTTTGTATTTATTTATCTTTGGATGTATGCAATACAAATTAGAGCAAGAAAGAGGTGTGTACGCAGGGGCTGTTTGAGGAAGAAGAAGAGAGTTGAAATCTTTTAATTATATCATAATTTCAAAAAGTAAAAAGTATTTAAAAAGAATTGATGCTTTGTATTAGCAGTGTAGATGAACTTCAGACTCAAGCTTGACATTGTGGTAAGAAATACAAAGGCATTTCTTGAAAAGGTTATATATGTTCACAAAGGAGTCAGTAAGAGTAATAAGAGAAGGGACAGAGAAGAAAGAAGATAAAAGTTATAAGTGATAGGATATTTAGAATGTCTAAGAGTTAGGATAGAATTAGAATCAACTTACTAACTTATTTAGCAAACACAAATGGCATTTCATGTTCCCTTTGAGTCACAATTAAATATATTCCATACATCTCCCAGCAGATGAAATGCTATCTATTAATCTGTATTGAGTCAGTCTAAATATCAATAATTGTACATTCATAGGTAGAATAAAACAGAAATTTTTTGCTTCATTTTGTGAGAACAAAGTTAAAACATTTATATTATTTTATGCTGTTTATTTTTAATCAAGACCACACTTTTCATTTTTAAATGCACTTTAATATTGATATCTAGAATCCAGAATTTATATTAAAATTATATTAATTAAACATACTATAAAAATACATCATTAATTTTATGCTTAGCTAGAGTCTGGAAATACATGAAAATAAATCTAATTACAGGTACTACACCAAAGTGGTTTTAGAAATCTTTTTTTCTGATTTTCTTTTGTAATAACTTCTAATTACTTATTTTACATTATAAGGATAAAGATAATATCTTCTCCATATTATTGTAGTTAATATTTTATGATTTTTAAAAACATTTTAAAATGTTATTTTATTTTCTATCATAGTTTATTGACATGGTTGTTGATCTGAGCCAGAACAAAGTAATATTAACATCATCACATGCATCCTATACTCTCACTCAACCCTTGTAATTTATTTTTCTTTCAGTGTATATTGGATATAGTACTGTTTCTAAGAAAGAGAATATTTCAGTGGTTAGGCCCTAAGTTACTAAGATTCTTCTGATTTTTATTTCTTGTCTTTCTCCTACATACCAAATTTGATGAAGGCAACCCCTACATTTAATCCAGGCTTGACCAGATATGCTATGGTTGGCCTCCTCGACAGAAAGCTAACAATATCACAGACACTGAATTCGGTTGGAGAGGCAAGATACGGAAAATCATTGATTTTTTTTTCAGGGTTTTTTTTTTAGTTTTTTTTGTTTTGTTTTGTTTTGTTTTTACAGAAAGTTGAAAGATAAATGTCTAAAAGAGATATACTTGAAAAAAAAATGATGGAACTATAACCCCTTAAGGGGAACCAGATGTGGCCACAGTGAGGACCAAAGATAGGCCTGTTCCTAAAGCCTGTCCTAGAACTTGGAGACTGGGATACCACCAAAGTTCAAGGTCTATATAGTTAAAAAGTGGCACAGTTCATATCACCCAGTCAGGCACCATAGCCTTTAGCTTCAGAAGGCAGTGGTTTCTCTCCATCCAGGCTCTGAAGGTTCGGGAAGTACAGGGCACACAGGATATGATTGAGGCTTGTATATGGACTGGAACTCAGTTCCTGGTCTACACAAGCAGCATGGAAGCTGTGAAACCTAGTATCAAGGGCCACCCCTTCCACAGTGGATACCCCATACGAAGCAGTCGACAGGCACCCCTACACTTGCAGCAAAGCCCAATGGAAGAAAGGTCAACCGAGGGCTACCCCTGGTAACATGTGCCATTCGACCCACAGGCATCTATGGTAAAGGTTATCAGATCATGAGAGGTTTCTATAACCAGGGACTGTGCTTTGGGTGTAGGCTCTTTGAGCCATCCCAGCTTCTGGGGAGCTTGGTCGGCTCTAAATTGGTAATGTGGCTTGCATGCATGTGCTGGTGACCCGAGAACTGGAACAGCAGGCAGCACTCATGGGTGGCCAGGTGTATTTCTGCTGTGATAAGTCGCCTTATAAGAGCTACAAGAACTTCAACATGGAGTTTCTGGGTCTCCAGACTTTGGCTCATAGATACCCACCCATTGTTGCCCTACTGGCTGCTGGTGCTGCTAGCTACCCCCAATGCCCTGCTGCAGTGGCTGCTCCACACACTGGTGCTTTACACACCCTTGCTGAATCCCTACACTCTGGGGCCATGGCCAACACCACCTTTACTGTCAGTACCAACAAGGAACTGCGCCATTTAGGCTACAAGCCCCTCTTCTCGTGGGAAGAGAGCAATGCCCGCACCATTCCCTGGGTGCAGGCCTTGGAGGGTTCGGCCTGGTGACAGCAGGGCCAGGGACTGGAAGCCATTGTGGTACACACTCAAGGTTCTTTATATATTCTTTAAATGTCTTTGAATGAGTGCATCCATAGGAAGGAGCCAGAGCATCACTACACCTACACCCTCCTTGCTCCTGGTCCTGAGTCTGAGAACCCACCTTACCTATACATTGAATGCTGCCCCACAGAAAATATGTAACAAGAAGAAAAATTTAAGCTGATTCATTATTTTAAAGGGATCCATTCCTGATATAAGCACATTGTGCATTACAATATTTAAAATTTAATTAGCTAAAAATGCATCACAATAAGTTAAATATGAAAACTTATTGCATAAGTACCTTCAAATTGGGCTGGAGAGATGGCTCAGCGATTAAGAACATTGGCTGTTCTTCCAAAGGTACTGAGTTCAATTCCCAGCAACCACATAGTGGCTCACAACCATCTGTAATGAGGTCTGGTGCTCTCTTTCTGGCCTGCAGGCATACACACAGACATAAAAAAATTAAAAAAATACCTTCAAATTTTATGATTAATCTAAAATGTTCTAGCATGACAAGCATATTTATAACAATACAAGAAAAGTCTACCATGAAGACCACGTGTCTAACTTAACAGAAGTCTCACCATATGATATTCAAATAGTATAAAATTGGTATTCCCTTCATTCTCATTGAAGATCTGGCTCAGTGATTAAAGAGCATGCGGTTAAAATATGCAACCAGGATTTCTAGTTATAGAACCTGCAGAAAAGTCAGATAAGGGTACCTGTGACTGATGAACTACAGTGGGTTTCTAATGCCACAATTTCCAATTTCGCTGAAGAAGTCTGACTCACATGAAATGGTGGAGAGCAATAGAGAAGCACAGTGGATAGCCTCCATTATCAAGTAACCACAAATAGTAACAACAGGACGACAACACCAATACATCATCCACCCCAAAGTGTTGGATAATCCACATATTGAAATAATTACGTTAATGTTTCTTAGTTGGACTGATGTTCAGGTGATTTCCTTTAAGTGGCTAACCACAGACATTGTGTATCCACTCCTACTCATGCCCTCAAATCCAGAGCTCACTGTGTGGTACTATAAGCTTTAGGAATATCTGAGTAAGAAAGGAACATTCTACCAGGAAATATATATTTAAAAAAAGAGTCTTTAAGTAGGTTTGAGTTTGAAAAAAATGAAGAGAAGCACATAAAGGGAAATGATAAAATGAGGATAATTAATTGCATTGGTAGATGAGAAGGTAGAGAAAGAAATACAAGGTATGGGATGATAAAAGAAAACTTAAGATTTCAAAATGTCAAATGGAACCTTACTACTTTAGAGGTTTTTATATAGACGTGTGTAATATAACTATGTATGTATAAATGTATGCACATAGCCATATATATGACTATAACTATAAAACTATATATTTATAATACACTTTCTGTGTACTTCATTCTGTAACCCTGACACTGTTACTAGATTAAGAAACTGTGTTTGAATAAGCCACAGCTTTTATGGGAGAACCTACTGAACCTCTCAAAACAGATAATATAAAATTGACTTATCATTAAACCCATAGATGAGTGTATCTTTGAGCCTGTACCAGGGAAGCTTTTTTGCAGTAGAGATGGAGTAACACAGAGACACACAACTGGTCAAGTCTGCAGAAGAAGATGAGGTGAAATGGCACATCTATACTGCACCCATACATTCCACAGCCGGTGGGTCATTTAGAATAAGCAGATGGAAAGAATGTAACTGTCAGAGATAATGGATATAAACAAGGATAGGATGTCTTCTGGACAAAAACATATGAGCTCATAGCTCTACATATCAACTCATTCCAACTTTCAAAGGACCCATGCAAGCTTAAGTCAGGCCACACTTAACACGGAAAGAAGACTAGGGAACCATGTACTACCCTAGGAGTAACTAATAGCTGCCAGGACAGTGAGAGGCAGTTTCCTCTAAGAGGTAGCTTGACCATGGTCCAGAGAAATACCACACACCCAAGTATGTTGGGTACTATAATTTGCGTCTGGTTGTCTTTAGAACTAAAAGACAATGATATCCTGTCCGGAAAGAGGAATGGATTTAGGAAGATCTTGGGAGGGTTAAAATTAAACAAAACACATTACACATTACATGGGATTCTCAAAAAGCTAGAAAAAATATATTAAAAAATAATCTGAAAGATAATAACCACAAATTAAGCAGTTAGAACACATCTGCAAAAGTAAAACTATGGCACAAATTGGAATTTATAAAAGCAAAACTAAACATGGTTCCAGTGTTCGATCCTGATGGAATGTGAAATTCACTGGAAAAGATGAGCTTTGTGTGTAACTCAGCACTTTGGTAAAGGTTTAGAAATCTTCACAGAAGAATTATTTTTCCTATAAAGACTAAATGCTATTTACATATTCAGAGTCAAAGTACAGAAAATCAAATTGGTGTTACATGATAATTCAAAAATAAGGAAGGATGAGTTAAATGGGGACTGATCGAATATATGCTACAATTTTGTTTGTTGTTATTTTTGTTGTTGTCATTTCCTTCAATGTTGATTTGAAACAGGAGCAGGAAATGAAAAAGGAAAGATGCAAGATGAAAACATGGATAAAGAATAATGAAAAATCACAAAGTACCATAGAAAGGAACAGAGTAGAAGCACAAGGCATCTAGATTTAGAATTAAAAAGGGAAAAATGGAATAGATAACAAGTTGAATATAACAATTCATTGGTATGAAATGTGCCCATGACTTGAAGGGTCCCAGGATAAAATGTCTTCCAGAGAGCACTTCTGCCAGGGAAAGGTAAGGCAAGTGTCTGATTTGGGGAGAAAAGAAAGTAATGTTATCTGATACTAAAATGGCAAGTCACATTGTATTTTACTCAGGGTGACTGTCTTGCTTTCTCTTTACGACACAATGTCCATATTTTGCTGAGCTGACACAAGGAGGGAACTGATAGCAGGCTAGGTTTTCTACAATCTATTTTAAGGTCTTTTTTCTCTTTCTACAAACACATGTTGATCAATGAAGCAAGAAAATTAAATATAATATGCTGATTTTAATATGTAGACACATACTGTTTTAATGCTAGATTATTATCTTATTTTACAAGTTTGCCTTAATTCTTGGTGGTAATTGAGAAGTGATTTGGTATAATCTGTTTTATACTTGAATAATTGCTTTTCATTATCTTTTCAGGGGTTTGTACTGTAGACCTAATCAGAAAGAAATAAAAATTCTTTCTTTAAATAATAACCTTAAATGTTCATAAGAAAGAAAAATATCAAAAGGAAAAGAAACATTGTGGTATTAGTGAATTTTCTAAGAATTTACTTCATCATTGATGCTTTCTTAATTTATTCCCTAGAGTTAGTAATATGTTTCCCTGCTAGAAAAGGTCTTTAAACCAATTACACAAGGTTAATTATATAAATTAACATACCTAATATGATAGCCACATTGCTAAGTGGGTGTATAGTGAATGGTATCTAAATGGATGCATTTAATTCTTCTCTTTTCTGTTACTGATAACAACAATAACCTTTTGATAATTAAATTCTAATGACAAAATTTATTTATAAAATTCAGACTACAAGATATTTATGAATCATTAAATTTAATTTTCTTTGTAATACTATGTGACACAATGAGTTCCCTAGCTCAACATCTCTAAATAATTGTTCAAAAATTTAAATCAGGCTCCTACATTCAAATATTATAGTGTGTCAGTAGTGGTAAGAGTAAATCTAACCAAACAAGTGGATGACCTGTATTACAAGAACATTAATTCTTTAAAGAAAGAAACTGAAGAAGATACCAGAAAATGCAAATGTCTCCCATACTATTGGGTAGGTAGAATTAACATAATAAAAATAGTACTTTTATCAACAGCAATGCCTTTCAAAGTCCCAAGAAAATTCTTCACAGACCTCAAAAGAAAAGTACTCAACTTCATATGGAAAAGCAAAAAGCCCACAATAGCCAAAACAATACTGTACAATAAAGTAACTTAAGGGGCCATAATAAACTCTGACTTCAAACTCTACTAGAGAGCTACAATACTAAAGACAGCCTGGCAATAGCAGAAAAACAGACAAGAGTTAAAATGGGACTGAATCAATGACCCAGATATCAATACACACACCTACAAACACCTAATTTTTGACAAGAAAGCAAACAATATAAGATGAAAAAAAGAAAGCATGTTCAGCAAATGATGCTGGCATAGTGGATATCAACATGTATAAAATGAGAATAGATGTATCAATATGCACAAAACTCAAGTACAAATGGATTAAAGATGTCAACATAAAACCAACCACACTGAACCTGATAGAAGAGAAAGTGTGAAGTATACTTGAATGCTTTGTCACAGGAGACCACTTTCTAAATAAAACCCCAGTAGTATAGACACTGAAAGCAACAATTAATGAATGGGACCTCCTAAAACTAAAAAGAACACAGTAAATAAGACCTTGGGAAAAGGGAAAAGATCTTCACTAATCCCACATTGGACAGAGTGCTGATCCTCAAAATATACAAAGAACTCAAGAAATTGTCATGAAAACAACAGACAATCCAATAAAAAAATGTGGTATGGACCTAAACAGAGAACTAGTGTGTGACATCCTTCTGTATATATGTTGCTTTTGTTGATGAATGAATTAAGAACTTTCGTTGGCCTGTGACAAGGCAGAATAGAGCTATGTAGGAAAAACTAAACTGAAGTCTGTAGAAAAAAGGTGGAATTATTGAGATGCCATGTGGCCGCAAGAGGATAAAGACATTTGCTGCTGGCCTGAGCCTTGCCAGTAGACCACAAGTCATGTGGTAAAAATAATAGAAATGGGTAATTAAAGATGTAAGATCCAGCTAGAACTATGCATAAGCTAATAGACAAAGAAGTGATTTAATTAATAGAGTTTCTGTGTTGTTATTTGGAGTCTGGGCAACCAGGAACAAATGAGTAGCCTCTGCTAACAGAGAACTCTCAACAGATGAATATAAAATGGCTGAAAGACAATTAAAAAATCATCAATATATTTAACCATCAGAGAAATGCAAACAAACACAACTCTGACATTCCATCTTGCACCTGTAAGAATGGCCAAGATCAAGAGCACTGATGACAGTTTATGCTAGAGAGGATCTCCTCCATTGCTGGTGGGAATGTAAACTGTTACAGCCACTTTGGAAAATCAGTATAGTAATTTCTCAGAAAATTAGGAAACAACCTACCTCAAGACCCAGTAATATCACTTTGGGGTAAATATCCAAAGGTTGCTCAATCATACCACAAGGACATGTCCTCAAATAAGTTTGTAGCAGCATTGTTTGTCATAGTCAGTACCTGGGAACAACCTAAATACCCTTGACTAAAGAATGGATAAAGAAGATGTGGTACACTTACATAATGGAGTACTACACAATGGAAAAAAAAATAATGACATCTTGAAATTTGAGGGCAAATGCATGGATGTAGAAAACATCATACCAAGAGTGAGATAACTCAGATGCAGAGAGACAATTATCATATTTACTCATTCATAAGTGGTTTGTAAACATAAAGCAAAGAAAACCAGCCTACAAATCACAATCCCAGAGAACCTAAACAATAAAGAGGACCCTAAGAGAGACATACATGGATCTAATCTACATGGGTAGTAGCAAAAGGTAAGATCTCCTAAGTAAATTGGGAATGTGTATATCATGGGAGAGGGTAGACGGGGAAGGGAGGGAGAGGAGCAGTAAAAAAATGCATAGGTCAATGAAAACAATAAAAAAGCAATTGCAAAAATGGTGGAAAGAAAATAATCACTCATCTTATTACAAAGAGGTCAGTATCTCTGTACAAACATGAGTCTTTTGTTGTACTTTTTTTATATCATCATTAACATGCCTCACACCTAACATAAAAAACACTTTAAAGATGTTTTCTTTGATTCATTATTAATTCTATTATTTCTTTTTTCAGGGATATATATTTTTCATTAATTAGATGGAGGGAAGTGAATTTTCTAAGTAAAAATAAGAGTGAGAAGGAAATGTGCCCTTGGTTACCACGTGCTGTGTGTGTGTCTGTGTGTGTGTGTGACTGCTACACTGTAGGCAGTGTTTACATTTAGTATGTATCAAGTTAGAAATTATGAATCAAACCTTAAACATTTCAAATCAAACAAAATAAATAATATATAGACACTAAATTGCAACTGACTAAGTAGAAAAATGGAAGTGCTAAATAAAATCCCATCTATATGATAGTTTATAGCTATCATTAACAGCTTGATAAAGAAAAATCTATTTTTGACAATGAAAGTTTATATGTTGAGAAAACTGTAAAAAATTATTTAGCATAAAAAGACAGACAATGGAATTATTAATAGAGAATAAAGTAAAATACATTTAATTAAAAGTCACAATGAAAAATGCAAGTAAAATATGTATAATTGCATCATACACAATCAGAGTTAAAAAGATGAAGATGAAATAAAGTTGTAGTCAGGGAAAAGTAAAAATTTAAAAGTAGAATAAAGGACAACATGTTATTTTAGAATACTTCATAGACCCAAATGTTTAGTTTTGTGGTTTTTTTTTTTTCATATCTTTGGACTAACAGAAAAGAAAGATACAAACCTAAATAGAAATAGATATCACCAAAAATTCTATTCATATTTAAAATTTTATTTTAAAAGAAACAATGGAAATAATTTTACTGAAATATTACCACCATTCTCTCAATTGTCTAGTGGCATAACCTTTTAAGTATTGCTTGATATTTCTCTGCTCTATCGTAATTTATTCCATTCAAAACCATCTCTGACTGTATTGCCAAAAAACATTACTCCATATTAAGAAAATTATTTTTGATGTTTAATATTTGGAGAAGAGACAGTTGAGACAGATTGACAAAAAAGAACCATGCTACAAAGCCTGAGGTTTTGAACTGAATTCCTTGAATCCCCTTCATCTTAAAAATAAAGACCAGATTGTCCTCTGACCTACACACACACACAGCAAAAGAAACAATTCTAACATTTAAAAAAAACAAAACACTTTGAAAAGCTTCACTTCACTTTTTCAAATTCATCAGTATTTAAGTTGTTGGAATTAATTTCTTATCTTTTATACACAGCTATGTCTTTTTTTAATTTTTTATTAAAAATAAATTTATTTTCTTATATACCAATAAGTAGTGTCCACAACTCATTAACCTAATGTAAAGATAAAAACACATCATCTTAATATATATGTTCATATAGTATATATGTATTACTATATACTACTGAAGAAATTCATGTGCTTTAATTAAAGTAATTCATTATCAACTTAATGGAAGGAAATTATATGAACACCACAGATAGTATTACATGTTACATCCTCAGAAAATGTATTTACAAATTGAACATTATCTTTCTAAAATAAGAACTATGCGGAAAATGTGCATTTTACCCACTTATCCCTATGCACTATTCTGGAAGATATATTCAGAAAATTGGAGAACAAGTATTAACAGAGTATAAATGAAATACATACAGCTATTTTTATTCAAAACCGACATGAATTTGCACATAGAAAGTATAAACACTTCACACTAAACCTGGAAAATGAATAAAGGACATCAGCAAAGCCACCAAATATAAAACCAAAAACAGAACACATGCTTGGTGCTTTCTGATTTTTATTAATGATTCTCAGCTTTTGTGACTTTTCTCTGGTATGTGACTGCTACTACTGAACTCACAAAAGTCATTATTGCTTTTCTCTTATTGTTCATCTAATTTGCTCATTAACTTGATGATTTGTTCAAACTCTGGCAAACTTAAGGGGTTTTTATTTATATAGGTATTTTAGGTTTGTACTCCTGTGATAAAACACCATGACCAAACACCGTGTGGGGCAGGAAGTTTTTAATTGAGCTTATAGTTTGCAATCCATTATAAAAGCAAGTTAAGGCTGCAGCTCAAGGCAGGAACCTGGGGACAAAAAGTGAAGCAGAATTCATAAAGGTAAATCGCTTTCTCAGCCACCGTTTCATACAACCCAAGACAGTTTGGCTATAGTTATTACCACCCTCAGTGAACTTAGCCCTTCCAAATTAAATGTTAATCAAGTAAATGTTTATTGATAACTGATGGTTGCTTTTTCTCAGTTTTTCTCTTCTTATGTCTAGATTTTGAGAAATTGACTATAACATGAATCAGAACAAGAGTCTTCTGCTTCTTTAAGTACTAAAGGTTCCGGTCTTCTTTTTTTGGATAATTTCTATCAACAGTGTTGTATAATAGTTTATAGCCTTATATTTTAATTTTACTACAAAAATAATTCACTCCCTCTCTGCCCCTTAGAATTGATTTGTCGCCAATTGTTTGAGTCTTTAAGCAGGAGTCCTACAGATGTTTCAATTTCATGTTACCTTATTTTTAAAATGTGTTCAGATAGAGCTCACCATCTGATGTATAACCGTTTTCTCTGATCTGAAACAACCTTTCCTGCAGAGAAGCTCCATTAAGACTAAATTCAGATCAGAACCTCAGGAAATCACTAAAATTGGTAAAAATTCGTTAGGATTCTCCTTCCCCTAGAGTATATCAGCAACAGAGAATTTAGGAAATCACTCTTAGATGAGACAAACAGCAAAGAAGACTCTGAGTCAAACACAGCTGGCTGAAAGTTGGAGACACTAGCTGAGGAACCTAGTACAAGCACAGACAAACCAAATAACCAAAAGAAAAAATGGACTCATCAAATTGAATAGAAGAAACAAAGACTAGAAAAGCTGTTTAGAAAAAGATCACACACACACACACACAAAATAAAACAAACAAACAAACAAACAAACAAAAAAAACTGAGCCACCTATAAAGTACATTCTTCATCCTATTGAGATGCCTGCAGGTATCCAGCATTTGTGAGCTGTCATCTATGTTGGATGGACTTTGTGAAACTTCTGCCTTTGAGTCATTCCTGATTCTTTAAGTAACCCCTCACTCATATTCCTATAACCCTCCCTAAAAAGACTCTCATTGATTAAGCTGGAGTTTGGTACTATCCATACACTGGTCTATCATGTACTCTTTATCTGAAGTGAACACATACTTAATTCTTCCAAGGAAAAGTTTGCAACACAACACCATCAAGTTCTAGCACATAGTGAGAATATTGGCAATTGATTGCAATGCTAACACATCTATGTGAATTTATTGTTCGGCAATTCAAACTGAGGAAACCTGGTCCTGACACGGGTGCTTTTACTTGCTATCACAAGATGTCTAGTTGTGATATTGGTCCTCATTGTTATCCCATATTAGGATAACTCTAACACTTTTCTTTTAACATATGTATGGTTATATTTTAAAAAGTTTCTATAGTATTAACTTCTACCCTATTCATATCCCCACCTCTACACTGCCATCCCATCTTACAACCCAATTTAACTCTTACTAGTACTTCAGCTTTGATCCTCTATACTAGGTTCTATCTTCTCTCCCCTTGAAAATCTCTTCTCCCCTCCCACAATTGGCACATAATGAATTCATGATCTTAATGGGTATTTCAAATGCAATACGCATATACGGATATTCAAAGATAAGATCAACAAACAAGGAAAAAACATGCTTTGCTTGTCTTTCTGTGTCTGGATTACTTCCCTCAGGATAACTGTTCCCAATTCCATTTATTTATCTGTACATATCAATTTTAAGTTGAATTATAGTCCTCTGCATATTTTTAAAGTAAATATACCATATTGTTATTATCTATTAGTCAGTTGATGGGCATCTAGGATATTTTGAGTCACATGAACATGGAGAAATGAAGCTGATACTCACCTCAAGTTTCATCTCAATTGAGTAGCTTTCATAGTATTGGCCAGTTCCATGCATGCTTTCCATGCAGAAAAGTAATCTTCTATCTCATTTAGTTGTGAACTGCAATATATAATCATGACTGGCCTGACAAGTCATGCCCCTGGTGCAGTAGTGGTATGAATGTTATCAGAGAATCCAGCTTGGATCAAGCTTCTTCCATGATATGGAACATATGTCTGCCACTTTTAAAGGGCCAAGAAAATAGACTCTAGCAGAAAACTGGATGCTTTTACTCAACTAAGTGTGTGTTTTATTTAAAATATCCCTAATGACTTTTTTTTTGAATACTCTGAGAAACCATCTCTCAATCCCTATAAGAGAAGCTTCCTTTGCAGTAGATGGCAACTAAGAAAAAGGCCCTCACCTGGTCAACTTTCAGAAGAGAAGAGAAGAGAAGAGTATACTCAGGAGTAATGAGATGTACATATCTTACATTTTCCTCCAACATTCAGAGATTTTTGATGGCAGGAAGAAGCAATGATTATGAGTGCTAATATCTTCCAGACACAACAGAGCAATTGAACATATGAACACACAGTTGGTGACAGAATGCACAAGATGCTTGCAAATTCCAACCAGCAAAAATCTCAGCCTGGATGGAGGAACGTAGGTACAAAATCCCTTTACTAACTGAGGAACAATTGGCCATTAACAGTTATTAGGAGACAAAAATCAGATTTATATAATGATGTTGAACCTTGGTAGCAAGTCCAAACACTGTTGCAGGTGTGACTTACAAGAGTATCAGGGCAATAAAACATGGAGCGAATGAGAAAAAAAAAGTAGAAATCTTAAAACTTTGTGGGAAATTACAGGACAGTGAAGAGGATAGTTATAGGAGAGGAAAAATGGCTTTATTCAAATTATTCTGTATTAAATTCTCAAAGAGATTATTAAAAACAATTTTAAAAGTATAGATGTATTATGGGAATAGAGTCTAATATGTAGTTCTTGTGTTAAGAGATGCTACTTGTATATAGTTGCTAATGCAAACTGACAATTTCTTTTTGTAATGTGACCATAAGGTTATTACATGAAGATATTTTGCTTCCTTGAAAGACAAAGAAAACAACAACATGGGAATAATGATGTCTTTTGTGGGCTCTGGATTAATAACTTCAGTATTTTCCTGATGTTCATGGAATTCAGTCAATAACAGAGATCACTAAGAATCACCGCAGAGTTGATTTGAGGGTTGTATTGTAATTGTCTGAGTGCTTCTCTCATTCATTAGGATTTAGAAGGTCAATGAACAAAAGCTACCTACTACTGCAGATCTCACATTACTGCAAAGGATTTTCTATGTACAGTAGACAATGTCTATGTGCAAAGATTATTATTTACTATCTGAAGTTACTTGGAATTTACATGAGACTTTGATAGTTTAACTTATAAATATTTTGCACTAAACTACCCATACACTTCAATAGCAGTATGAGTTAGATTGTAAAGTTTTTTATAGAGTTCACTAAACTAAAACATATAAACAAACTTCTCTAGAAATTAAACTTGATTTTGTGTTCCTAAAAGTATCCAATATTTACCGCATTTAATGAAATTAAAAGCATTCTAAAGTGTGCACATGAGTACGACCATGTCTAACAATATGATTATTAAACTTTAGTTACAAGATAGTTTTCGTTATTAATTCTTCTATTGTATTCTCATTATTATGCCAAATTATATATTTCAAGCAAATCTCAAAAGTTTGTTACATTTCAAACTAAAGAAATCACTAATAAAATAAAATATCATAAAGAATAGTTCTATCTTGAGGAAGAAAGGGTTGGTTTTAGCTCACTTCAGTGACATGAAGTACAGAAACTACAGCAAAAAAAAAATGCTCTTTACTGGCTTATTCATGCTTGCAGGCTCAGCCCGCTTTCTTGTGCATCTCAGAACCACCTTCCCAGAAGTGGACCTGCTCACAGAAACCTGTCTCCTCCCACATTGATCACTAATGAAGGAATTGTCATATATATGTGCCTATATGACAATCTGGTAGAGGTATTTTCTCTATTGTGGATGTTTTTCCCAGGTGACTGTAGTTTATACTATGTTGTTGAAAGCTAATCTGAATAAAAAAGTTATAAACTTTTCATCACTAAGCAGTTTTTTATATCTACAGTTTGTATAAATGTAATTACTGTGAATGCTCATTTTTTGTTCTATCTCTTATTTTGTGTTTATATTCAGACATACTCTTTTATATATTTTTGGCTTTATATCAGTAATGTGATGCATGTATGCATTATAACATGAGCAATTCAAGGCAACATGTGTTGTGGGAGCTGCAGGCCTGCTTTTCGTCCCGCCCAGCTCCCACACAGCTAGCTTTACACCAGAAATAACAACATACAAACTCTATTCATTTAAACACTGCTTGGCCCATTAACTCTGGCCCTTACAGGCTAATTCTCATATCCCGATCAACCCATCTCTAATAATCTGTGTAGCATCAGTCTTACCGGGAAAGATTCAGCATGTCTGACATGGCAGCTTGCTTCATGGCATCTGGCTCTGAGAGGAGCTGCATGATTTCTGACCTCATGTCCTCTTCCACCCAGCATTTTGTTCTCCAATTAGTTAGTATATGATACATTGTACAAATAGAACTGCTTGTTAAAAAAATGTACACAAATATAGCTTGCTCCAATACTAAGGGGGACTTAACAGTTGAGTGAATAGCCATGTCTAAGACATCCCACTCTCTAGGACCTCCACAGTGGGGCAAAACCTTGGACCGCTCTCTCAACTCCCTTGGCTTTTCTGGCCAGCCAACAGGAGACTTTCCTGTGGATAAGCTCCACTAAAACCCAACCCCACCCACTGGTTTCTCCAAGCTACTAGCCCAACCATGCCTAAGAGTTAAGAGCTTCCTATAATACTGAGGGGAACAAGAGCTTGTGACAACACTGAGGGGACCAAGAAAGAGAACCAAGAAAGTGAACCAGGAGAGAAGACCAAGAGAACAGGTTTATAGAGACCTCAGAGGCTTCCTGAAACACAGGCATTGACAGAACAGAGCAGACTAAGAAAACCTCCCAAGTAGCCAGACAGACACTGCAAGGATTAGACCAAGACACAGAGGCACTGATGGCCTCATTTGAAGGAAGAGATGGTTAGGAGCCAATGCAAGAATTTATCCAACATTCTAAAAAGCAACATGTAACACAAGAACCCAGTGGACATATGACAGGAAAACTTGATAATCCTAACATAGAAGAAGCAGAAGAAGAAGACTTTAAATGTAACTTTATGAAAGTGATGGAGACCCTTAAAGAGGAAATCAAGAACTCCCTTAAAGAATGGAGGAAAAGACAAAAAATTGGAAGAAATTAATAAATCCTTCAAATAAACCCATAAAAAACAAAGAAAAAACAATCAAACAGGTGAAGAAAAAGGTCAAGACTTGAAGAATAAAAATAGAGGTAATAAAGAAAACACAACTGAGGAAATTCTGGATATTGAAAATCTTGGTAGGTGAACAGGAACTACTGAAAGAAGTATAGCCAACAGAATACAAGAGATAGAAGAAAAAAATATTAGGTGCTGAAGATACTATAGAGGAAATAGACTCATTGGTCAAGGAAAACATTAAATCCAACAAATCTTAACTCAAATTTCCAGGAAATATGGGGCACCATGAAAAGACCAAACCTGAGTATACTGGGGGTAGAAGATGGAGAACTCCAGCTCAAAGGCACAGAAAATATATTCAATAAAATCATAGAAGAAAACTTTCTTTGCCCAAAGAAAGATATGCCTATGAAGATACAAGAAGCTTACAGAACACCAAACAGACTGGAACCCCCCCCCAAAAAAGAAATCTCCTCTTGTCACATAACAATCAAAACATTTAACATACAGAGTAAAGAAAGAATATTAATAAGTGCAAAGGAAAAAGGCCAAGTAACATATAATCTCGACCTATAAGAAATACACTCAACTTCTCAATAGAAACCATGAAAGCCAAAAGGTCATAGACAGATGTTCTGCTGACATGACTAAGAGACCATGGATGTAAACCCAGACTACTATAGCTGGCAAAGCTTTCAATCAATATCGGTGGCAAAAACAAGATATTCCACGACAAAAACAGATTTAAACAATATGTAACCACAAACCTATCCCAGAAAGGAAAACCCCAACTCAAGGAAGCTAATTGCTCCCAAAAATACACAGGCAACAGATAACTCACAAGAAGCATAACCCAAAGAAGGGAAACCCACAAACACTACTAACAAAAAATAACTGGAATTAACAAACTATCCATCAATATCTGTTAATACCAATGGACCCAATTCACCTGTAAAAAGACACAGACTCAGAGAATGGATACAAAAACAGGATCCAACCTTCTGCTTTATACAAGAAATACAGCTCAGGCTCAAGGACAGACACCTTAGAGGATAGGGTTGGGAAAAGATTTTCCAATCAAAGAGACATACAAAACAAATGGGTGTAGCTATTCTAATATATAACAAAAGAGATTTCAAACTAAAATCAATCAGAAGAGATGGAAAAGGACATTTTATACTCATAACAGATACAATCCATCACAATGAAGTCTCAATTCTGAACATCTATGCCCCAAATATAAGAGCACCTACATATGTAAAAGAAACATTACTAAAACTTAAATTGTGCATCAAACCTCACACATAATAGTAGAGGAATTCAACACTCCACTCTCCACAATGAAGAGGTAAAACAGACAAAAACTTAATAGAGAAATAAGAAAACTAACAGATGTCATGAATCAAATGGACTTAATAGATATCTA
Source organism: Alexandromys fortis (assembly GCF_014885135.2). Lineage (NCBI taxonomy): Eukaryota > Metazoa > Chordata > Mammalia > Rodentia > Cricetidae > Alexandromys > Alexandromys fortis. The sequence continues at coordinate 7,026,252 of NW_026067977.1, forward strand.
TAGAACATTCCACCCAAACACAAAAGAATATACTTTCTTCTTAGCATCTCAGGGAACCTTCTCTAAAACTGATCACATACTTAGTAACAAAGCAAACCTCCATAGACACACACAAAAAAATGGAGTAACCCCCTATGTCTTATTGGATCACCACAGATTAAGTTAGAATTTAACAAAAATACTACTCTCAGAAAGCCTACAAATTTATGGAAATTGAAAAGTGAACTACTGAACCACCCCTGGGTCAAGGAAGAAATAAAGAATGAAATTGAAAGCTTCCTAGGATTAAAAGGAAATGAAGGTACAACGTATCCAAACCTATACGACACTATGAAAGCAGTGCAAAGAGGAAAGTTCATAGCATTAAGTGTCCACAAAAAGGGAGTGGAGAAAGCTCACATAGTGATTTCACAACATACCAGAAAGCTCTAGAACTAAAAGAAGCAGAATCACTCAGGAAGATTAGGAGGCAGGAAATAATCAAATTAACGGCTGAAATCAACAAAATAGAAACCAAGAAAACAATACAAAGAATTAATGAAACAAAGAGCTGGTTATTAGAGAAAATCAACAAGAGAGACAAACCCCTATCCAAACTAATCAAAAGGCAGAGAAAGAGAATACAAATTAACAAACTCTGAATAGGGGGACATAACAACAGACACTAAGGAAATTCAGAGAATCATAAGGTCTTACTACAAAAACCTGTGCTCCACAAAATTGGAAAATGTAAAAGAAATGGACATTTTTCTAGATAGATATTATATAACAAAATTAAAGCAAGACCAGGTGAGCAATTTAAATATACTTATAAACTGCAAGGAAATAAATCCTGTCATCAAAACCCTCCCTACCAAAAAAGCCCAGGGCTGGATGGTTTTAGTGAAGAATTCTACCAGAACTTCCAAGAAGAACTAATACTTATACTCCTCAAAGTGTTCCACATAATAGAAACAGAAAGAACATTGCCAAAATCTTTTTATGAGGCTACAGTTACCCTGATACCAAAACCACACAAAGACCCAACCAAGAAAGAGAATTACAGACCAATCTCACCCATTAACATGGATGCAAAACTACTCAGTAAAATACTAGGAAACCAAATCTAAGAAAACATTAAAAAAAAAAAAATCAACCACCATGATCAAGTTTTCTTCATCCCAGATGCATGTCTGGCTTAACATACAAAAATCTATCAATGTAAACCATTATATAAAAAAACTGAAAGAACAAAACAATATGATCATTCAATAGATGATGAAAAAGCATTTGAAAAAATCCAGCACCCTTTCTTGAAAAGATCAGGGATACAAGGAACATATCTAAATATATTAAAAACAATATACAGCAAGATGACAGCCAACATCAAATTAAATGGAAAAAGACAAGGCTGTCCACTATCTCCATATCTCTTCAACATAGTTCTTAAAGTTTTGGCTATAGCAATAAGATCACAAAATGAAATTAAGAGAATTAAAAAATTGGAAAGAAAAGTCAAATTTTCATTATTT
>NW_026067977.1:7027777-7030530 GCF_014885135.2 Alexandromys fortis
ATATAACACAAAAACTCTGCCAGAGAACTCTTTCTACAGCTGATTAATACCTGAAGAACACTTAAAAGGAATTCCACACTAGCTCAGAATTTAGACTAATAGACAGTTATTTATTTAGGGTAGACTCACAAATCAGAATCCTCGGCTGGAATGAAGAACAACAACCGAATCATGCAGCAGAAAAAGTGGCCAGATGCATGCTTTATATGGGTTTAAATAGTATAAGAGGCCACAACCCAGTGAGCAGGTAACTTAAAGGATTTCTAGCAGCACCTCCCCCTTTTGTTTAAATAAGAACATTCTAACCTAATACAAAATTATATACAATAAAAATAATTATCATATCCTAATGAGTTTAATTCTTGTAGAATAAATAAATTGGCCAAATCATGATAGAAAAATAATTACAACTATCTAGTCTTAAACCCCATTGAAGATCTGAGAAGGGAAATAATATTACTTTAGTAAGCAGGAAGTGCAATCGATCGACTTCTAAAGTGTGCAACAAATGACAAAACAACTGGCTACCTGGGCAATCACCCAAAGTCTCATTTGCAATATTGAAGCAACCAAATTTGGCTAAGGCATAGAGTAACTGACAAGCATTTTCATAGTCAGGAAATTTTTAAAAACCATCTTACCCTCCGGGCAATATTTGAAAGTCTTTTTTCTTGTGTCCTGCTTATCCATTTATGGATACCATGTACCTTGTCAGTGGTTGAGGCATGGGCAGTCTCTTGTCCAAAGGTCAGTTTTGCCAAGAAGAAAAGAAGCTCCAAGTGGAGTGTCATCAGTGCTAAATATTCTCTAGGAAATAGATTGGTGCTTCCAGGAGCAATCTTGTCTCACTTCAACAGAACCCTAAGTTATTTAAATGCCATATTCCACAGTTCTTTGAAGTTGTTGAAGATTGCTTATCTATCAAAATACATTCCCTCTGTATCTAAGGAACCTGATGTGTTACTATAAGTCTGACAAATATAAATGACTACTGATCTATAATTCTTAATATTATATAACTTAAAGACTAAGACTTCATATTAGAATATTACACAATAAACAACTATGCAACAAATGAGAACAATGACCTCAAAATATAAACAATGTATAAGTATCTTGATCAGAGGTAGAAATGTCCTAAAATTGTATCAATATACAAAAGTGTTTTAAGCAGAGGCAGAAGCATGTATGCATACAATATGACAAAATAACTTTTCCTACATATACAAATATGAAAATAGGAATTTATTCAATACAATTTAAGTTTTTATCAATATATAACAATCTATATCAATGGAAATTGCCTATAAAAATAACTCACAAGTATTCACTCTATTACTCAGTATTATTATTAGTGTGAGTAAATCACACACTAATTTATTATCTCATCCAATTTTACCTTTTTTATTCAAACAAATCACTGAGAAACAAAATTTCTCCCAACCCCCAACCCTATACCAATTATAATCAATGCCTAAATGATGTCCCTAACCCTGAGGACAACTTGGTTGGGAAAGAGGATGTCATCTTCTAGAATTACTTCCAGCTGTCACCAGGGTATTGTTCTTTCTATGGGATCTTGTGAAAGAAAAATGATGGTTAAGTTCCAAGACTGCTATCTGGTATAATTGAAAATAGTCTGAGTATTCAGTAGGGTTCTTCTGAGGTTCTTATTTTGAGTTCTGGCCAGAATGTTGTAAAAAGAAGTGAACCATTTAAACTAACCAAGCTGGAACCATCTTGAGCAGCTGGTACCCAACTCAGGTCTTATAGTAGGTCTATCAGCATCATGACATCATATCAACCAGGTGGAGTTGTTGTTGTGGTGCCCCATCTTCTTCCTGGGAACTTCAAAGATTACTGCAGGAAAATTCATTGTTTGTTGTGGAAAAATTAAACATTACACACACACACACACACACACACACACACACACACACACATATATATTCAATGAAAGGTATGATAGAGACAAAAAATAGGTATGAAGAAAAGTAGATATTTCACTAAATTCTTTTTCTTCTGTCCCATATCATATGGCTCTTGACATGAGATATAAACTCTGAATACTTCTTTTAACAGCATGCTTGGTTGTAGAAAATAAGAGAGTCATTGTCCAACTCCAAAACCAGCTCTATATATTCATATATATAAATATATGTGTATCAGTTATCTGACCTCATAAATTATATTCCATTTTCTCCAGGGAGCAGGTAACTTAAAGGCTACTAGATGTAGGATTTCCTAAAGGTAATATCTTCAGTGATGTGGCAGGATTCAAGATCAACTCATAAAAATCATATACAAATAATAAAGAAACTGAGAGGAAAACCAGAGAAACTTCACCATTTACAAGCCACAAATAAGATAAAATATCTTGCGGAAACACTAACCAAAGAAATTATAGACCTATCTGGCAATAACTTTAAGTCTCTGAAGAAAAAAAAAAATCGAAGAAGTTACAAGAAAATGGAAAGATCTCCCATGATCTTGGATAGGTACTATGACTATAGTAAAAATGGCAATCCTACCAAAAGAAATCTATAGATTGAATGCAATCCCCATCAAAATCTTACAAAATTCTTCACAGATATTGAAGAAACAATAATCAACTTCATATGGAAAAAAGGATAGCTGAAATAATCCTGTACAACAAAGGAACTTCCAGAAGAATCACTATCCCTGATATCCACCTCTATTACAGAGCTACAGTAATGAAAACAGCTTGGTATTGGCAAAAAAAAAAAAAAAAA
>NW_026067977.1:7030796-7036664 GCF_014885135.2 Alexandromys fortis
ATACAATGAGAAAAGTGAGAAAGGGAGGATGGGGAGAGCTTGGGGGAATGGGATAGTTAGAAAAAAGGAAGGGTGGATATGGGAGCAGGGAAGTATATATCTTAATTAAGGGAGCCATTTTAGGGTTGGCAAGATTCTTGACTCTAGAGGGGTTCCCAGAGGTCCAGATAGATTTCCCCAGCTAGGTCCTTGGGCAACTAAAGAGAGAAAGCTTGAAATGGCCTAATCCTATAGCCGTACTGATGAATATCTTGCATATCACCATAGAACCTTCATCTGGCAATGGATGGAGATAGAGATAGAGACCCACATTGGAGCACTGGATTGAGCTCCCGAGGTCCAAATGATGAGCAGAAGGAGGGAGAACATGAGCAAGGAAGTCAGGACTGCAAGGGGTGCACCCACCCACTCAGACGGTGGGGCTATCTAATGGGAGCTCACCAAATCCAGCTGGACTGTGACTGAAAAAGCATGGAATAAAACAGGACTCTCTGAACATGGCAGACTATGAGGGCTGCTGAGAATCCAAGGACTGTGGCACTGGGTTTTGATCTTACTACCTGTACTAGCTTTGTGGAAGCCTAGGCTATTTGGATTCTCACCTTCCTAGACTTGGATGGATGGGGGAGGACCTTGGACTTCCCACAGGGCAGGGAATCCTGATTGCTCTTGGGACTGGTGAGGAAGGAGGAGGGGAGGAGGGGTGGCGAGGGGGGAGGGGGAGGGAAAGGGGAGACGGGGAGGAGTCGGAAATTTTTAATTAAAAAAAAAGAATCTTCAACAAATGGTGCTGGAATAACTGGATGTCAACTTGTAAGAAGAATGGAAATAGATCCATATCTATCCCCATGCACAAAACACAAGTCCAAATGGATTAAAAACCTCAATATAAATTGGACAACACTGAACCTGATAGAACAGAAAGTGGGTAGTAGTCTTCAAGTCATGGAAACAGGAGACCACTTCCTAAATATAACCTCACTAGCACAGACGCTGGGAGCAACAGTAAATAATAAATAAATGGGACTTCCTGAAACTGAGAAGCTTCTATAAAGCAAAAGACACAGTCAATAAGACAAAAAAGAAGCCTGTTGAATGAGAAAGATCTTTACAAAATTCACACCATACAATGGACTAATCCAAAATATATAAAGAACTTAAGAAATTAGACATCAAAATTCCAAAAAAAACTTAATTAAAAAATAGAGTACAGAACTAAACAGAGAATTCTCAACAGAAGAATCACAAATGGCCAAAATATACTTTAAAAAATGTTCAACATCGTTAGCCATCAGGAAAATGCAAATCAAAACAACTCAGAGATACCATCTTACACCTGTCAGAATGGCTAAGTTCAAAAACACTAATGATCCACTGGAGAGGATGTGGAGTAAGGGGAACAATCATCCATTGTTTGTGGGAATGCAAAATTGTACAACCATTTTGGAAATCAGTATGGCAGTTTCTTAGAAATTTGGGAATCAATCTACATCAGGATCAAGCAATACAACTCTTGCATATACCCAAAAGATGCTCGATCATATGTAAATTCATTTGTTCAACTATGTTCATAGCAGTATTATTTGTAATAGCCAAAATCTAGAAACAACCTATATGTTACTCAACCAAAGAATAGATAAAGAAAATGTAGCACATTTACATACATACTACTCAGTGGAAAATAATAATAATAATAATAATAATAATGATATCTTGAATTTTGCATGAAAATGGGTGGAATTAGAAAACACTATCCCAAGTGAGGTATCACAGACCCAAAAAATATGAATTTGGTACGTACTTGCTCATAAATGGATACTAGCTATAAACAAAGAGTACAAAGTCTATAGTTCTTGTTCTTAGATAGGCTAAGTAATAAGGTGAACCCTAAGAAAAACATATAGATCCACCTGGAAAGTGGAAACAGACAAGATTGCCTGACAAAATTAGAAGCATGGAATTTGTGGGAGAAAGGAGGTTGGAAAGGGAAGAAGATGGGAGAAGGGGAGGAGTGAGGAGAACTTGAAGGAATGCCGTAGTTGAGATGGAAGAAGGACAGAGATAAGAGCAAGGAAAGAGATATCTTGATTGAGGGGACCATATAGGGTGAGCAAGTAATTTGGCTCTAGAGAAATTCCCAGGAATCCACAAGGATAACCGCAGCTAAGACCCTAAGCAATATAGGAGAGACGGCTCAATCTTGCCTTGCCCTGTAGTCAGACTGATGAATATCTTAAATATCACCATTGAACCTTCATCCAGAAACTGCCAGAAACAGAGGCAGAGACCCATATCAGAGCAGTGGACTGAGCTCTCAATGTCCAGCTGGAGAGTAGAAGGAATGAGAATATGAGCAAAGAGGTCAAGACCATGATGAGTTCACCCACTTAAGCAGTCTACCTGAGCCAATGGGAGATCATCAACTCCAGCCAGTCTGGGGAGGAACAAGAATAGGACCAAGCTAGGACATCTGAATGTGGTTGACAGTTTTATGGCTGGGGCAAACTGACGGGCCACTGGCAGGAGAACCAGGGTTTATCCCTACTGCATGTACTGGCCTTTAGGGAACCTATTTTCTTTTGATGGATATATTGCTCCACCTAGATATCACAGGGAGAACCTTGTACCTTCTCCAAAGCAATGTGCCTTACCCTCTCTGAGGCATATAAGGGTGCAGTGTGGGAGGATATGTGGAGGGAATGGGAGGTGGGCAAGGAGTAGGAATTTATATTGATATGTATCATGAAAAGACAGATAAAAAATAAGATTTTTCTGATATAAGGAGTCCCCTTTACTGCTAATTAGACTGTCAAAGTCTAATACATTACAGAGCTTTCATTGTACTAATGAAACTAGTCTACTATTTATTTTAGGTGTTGCTTTCCTGATAACCCTCACAAAGTAAGTTGTTGGACATTCTAGAACATCCATTTGAGTCATCTAGATTTCCATGTCAGAATAATCTGAGGTTATTGTATTCCTTAAAAGTGATCATTTATCTCATTTAAAACCCAAACTGGAAGGTTTTACTAAAGTCACTGTGAAGGTGAAGCTACCTCTATTTCTATGTTCCCTAAGTTTGGTCATTTGCATTGAAAACATACATCTGCTTGGAGTTTTCAGTGAATTTAAAACAACCCAGAGACAGAACATCTATTAGTATTTTATCGTTCTTTCAGTATGGATGTTTTTGGTGATGCGCTGCATTTTAGGAATTCAAGGTTAAGTGATCAGTCTTCATTGCTCTCTTCACTTAACTGAAATTATAATCATCTTGGGGTTACACATCAGTATTCATTTATGAAGTTGTCTCCAGGAAGTAGTAACAGAAGAGGGAAGACACACAGAATATGTGTAATGCCATAAAAAATGAGGTAGAGTCCTGGATGGATTGAAACTGAGAAAATGAGTGGCGCACCAACCTTCATCTCTCTCTCTGCTTCCTGTCACAGCTGTTGTCAGTTACATTGTTCCCAGTCCAGTAGCCTCATACTCTTGCCAGTATACCTTCCCTGCTTAATAGATTGAAAGGTTTATTCAGAATAAATCAGTCATACTGTAAGATGTTTCTTCAGACATTTTATAGCAATGAGAAAGGCAACTTACATTGAAAATTAATTTCATAATTGTGAAAGACATTGTGATTATACCTAGACAAGTCTTTCTGATCTTGACTCAAAAGAGTGAAACAGTAGAATATGTAGACAACTTGTTCTGTGAGGTTCTGAGCAATGTAAGGAGTGTTTCTCCTGGGAAATTGGGTAGAGGCTATTGCGATTATTTTCTGGTAAGGATTCTGGCTTCTTTCTATGTCATGAGGACTCCAGTGTGGGTTACTTTCAAAGTTAATAGCAAAACCATTAGTCAGAAATAATTTCCAAATATGACAGCACTCAGTACATGACATTGTTACTGATATCTCCTCCTTTCCAGGTTCAGCATGATAGAGACAGAGAAAAGTAAGTAGAGAAAAAGATATAAAAAAGTGCATTCAAGTCTACAACTAGAGACTGTAGAAAGTAGAAAAGGGGGAGAAAAAAGTTGTCTGGGTGTTTAATGCACACAGGAAATGTACCAGAAACATAACCACATTAGTGAGGAGTTTTATTTAGCATGGCTAAAGAGAATCGATGTGCTCTATGCAGGGGCAGCAAGAAAAATCCTACCAGGCCAAGGCCTGGTGTGGGAGAATTGTCTGTATTCTGTCAATCGTATTTTAAATAAACATTGATTGGCCAAGCAGGAAGTATAGGCGGGTCAACCAGATAGGAAGTAGAGGCAGGGGGGGGGGCAGGAGAATGCTGGGAAGGAGGAAGCCTATCCCTCCACACTCCTATGCAGACAACTGAAGAAGCAATGTGTCCTGCCCCACTGTGAAAGGTACTGAGCCATGTGGCTAACATAGATAAGAATAATGGGTTAATATAAGTTACAAGAGCAAATAAGTAGCCTTAGCTAATGGACCAATCAGTTTATAATCTTATGGAGATCTCTGTGTGATTTTCTTTGTGGATTGCTGGCTGTGGGGTACTGGGTGGGACAGAAACCCCAACAAGCAGGCCCCGTATGCTACAAAGGCCCCATGAATAAAAGACATGAGCTTGTAAAAAAAAAAAAAAAAGTATTTATTTGAAAGGAGAGGATTTGAGCTGAGAATGCTGTCAAAGAGATTTCCTTCTGAATAGCAATAGCTGATGGGAAGATTCTCAGATTTAGTCATCCCCACTCAAAGCAGTGTCCAAGAGATATGCTTGGTGTCACTTTGGAAGCTAGAACTGGCAAGAGGTAACCTATGTTCCTTGTTCATAAACTGTCTCTTTTCTATCTTTCATACTGTCATCAATTTAAATTTTACCCATTTAACAAAGCATATGGAGCTCAAGACAAAGACTGCTTAACCATACGTCATAGGCATAATTTGATCTATTTAGTTTCAAGTAACTGTTCTATAATGATTGATCATTTATGGGCTATTAAAAAGAAAAATAAAGTTCTTAAGATATGTGCCTGTTCTTCAGACATGTCCCCCACAGGGAAATATACCACTTATATGTCCATTTCTTCTGAATATGAAATTCAAGTCATTTTATTCACCATATCTCTAAAAAAATATAGCTGTAATTATTGAAACTCTCTGCTAGGAGAGTCCTTTTTCATCATTACATTTAGATTCACCACATAATAGAACTGTAAGATAATGTTTGTGTGCTTTTATCTCACAGGAACTGAATGAGCTGAATTGTCTAGGAATGAGATATAAATTTTTCTGTTGTCTACAGAAAAGCCTTTACATATTTGACTTTGTTGGATCTTGTAGTTATATAGTCATGATGGATACAGCTCACTTTATCATCCCTTAAAATATCTAAAAGCTTTGTCAATAATAATGTTTCCTCATTATTTTAGTTTTTATTTCTCACTCCTTCATATACAGTCAATGTTATAGTAAGCAAGTATATATATGAAATAAAGAATATTACCAATACAAATACCACCATGATGTTCTTTAGGGTAAAAAAAATATGTTCCCATTAACTATGTTGTGACAAAGGTCATAGTACTTATGATTACCGTATATAAACTTAACATGAAGTAAACATGGCCCACTTGAACTGTGGAGAAATGGATTGAATGAATAGTAAGAACTAGAGGCTCTGTGGACTTCCTTCTGCAGTCTTTATATTTGCAAATCAATTACAACTTCAAATCTTATTTGACTGTACTTATTACCTTTCATTTGTAATCTATATATTGTGTAAGAGAGAACTGACAAGCATGTAAAAGTAAATTGAGTGTAATAGTATCTTGCTATTAATCAAATATATATATTACCTATCATAGTTATGAATAATATTGTGATGTGATATA
>NW_026067977.1:7036737-7050697 GCF_014885135.2 Alexandromys fortis
TGTGTGTGTGTGTGTGTGTGTGTGTGTGTGTGTGTGTGTGTGTGTGTAGCTTTGGAGCATGTTCTGGAACTCACTCTGAAGACTGTGTTCGCCTTGAACTTACAGAGACTGGCCTGTCTCTACCTCCTGATTGATAGAGTTATAGTGTGCCACTATTGCCTAGACTATAAATAAATATTTTTTAAATGTTCTCTAAAGTGTGATGTAATTCTAAGAAGGAAAGTTTTGTACCTGCTCTCAAGGCAGAACTCCTGGTATCCCTGAAGATGCTGTCAGTCCAGGAACCCTGCTGGCGTCAGGTATCAGAAGTATTTGATGTCAGGGTACATGGTAGTCAGCAAGGCTTAGAAGCCAGAGAAGCATGATGATACTTAAATTTTTACCTGTAATAGTAAGAGTAGATGTCTTCCTTTTCCCTCCCTTGGAAGGACTAATTCTTACCATTCGCTTTTAGTCCAAGGATTTAGGCTCAGGAGCCATGTAAGATAACATACTCTTGTCCCTAACACCTTTCCCATAACACAGACTCAAGATAGTCCTACCTATAAGTCTTCCTCAGACATTTTGCTAGACTGGTCCATAGTCAGACATTGAGGAGGATCCAACAGGAGGGTATTGGAGACAAAATGTCTTGATTGTTCCTGTTTGTAGATTAACTTTGTATCTAAATAGTAAACATCTTTAAAATGTTATTTTAATATTGAATCAAGCTACAGTCCTTAATCCCAGACAGAATAGATAGGTAACAAGGAGTGCCAAAATAGGAATTCATGGAAGTGAAAATAGAACAAATCTTCTGGGGAAACTGAGGGCAGGTGGTGATAGGAACATTGGGGATCAGGTTGTACATATAATAGAAGGGCAGTGTTAGGAAAGAAATTTCTTGATTGGGAGGGGAGCATTTTAGATCAAGTAGAAATCTGATACAAGAGAAGCTTCCATGAATCTACAGGAATGACCATAGCCAAGAATCCTAGCCATAGTGGATAGGTATACTGAACTGGACATCTCCTGGAATCAGGTTGGTGACTACCAAATTTTCATCAGAGAGTCTTTGTCCAGTAACTGATGGAAGCAGATGTAGAAATACAAAGGTAAGAAATACTGGGCCAAATTCTGGGAATCTTGTTGAAGAGAGCAACAAGGAATGATTGTATGAGCAGGACAGCTGGAGGGGCAAGGTCATCCCAAGGGAACCTATAGGTACAAATAACCTGGACTCACAATACTGGACTGACACCTAAGGAGACCAACCTAGGCCCTCTACATAATTGTGACAGATGTATAGCACACCTACTTGTGGGACTTTTAACCATGGGGACTGGAGCTGTCTGGAATGCTTTGGCTGGCTTTAGAAACTTATCCTTTATACTGGGTTGTCTTACCATGCCTTACAACAAAGGAAAGAGCTTAATCTTACCTCAAGTGGTATGTCATACTTTGTTAATATCCATGGGAGGCCTGACTGTTTTTTAACAGAAAAGAGGAGGAATGGATGGAAGTGAATATGAGGAGCAGAGGGAGGGGACACTATTGTAGGCATATAAAATAAATGAATAAATTAATAAAAATTAAATAGCAAACAAAAAGAAAATGAACTTGAAATTTATTTATTATAAAAATAAAGCAAAAATTTATTACAGGAAAGACAAAATTGGGAGAAGGGTAATGATCAATTATAAGTTATTTTTTCTTAAATACACCTGAATTAGTTACTTTTATTAGTTCTAACACAAAATAATGAAGGAAAGAAACTAACAGAAGTGAGGCTTTGTTTCTGAAAAGAACTTGAGGACATTGTCCATCACAGTGGTAAGATAATAGCAGATTGTCTGTAGATGCTGATTGTTTTGTGTTTGCCATCAGAAGCAGAGAAAGTTGAATGCTCATGCTCAGTTTATGTTTATGTTTTTTTTTTTTTTCTTTTTGCAGTCTAGGAACTCAATCATGGATTTTCACCACAAAACCTCAGGATAAGTCTTCTTTGTCTATTAAATCTTTATAAAAACACCATCATGAACCCAGAGATATAGTTAATGATGATTCTAAATTCAGGAAAGAAGACAAAAAAGATTACTCAACAAGCAGTCATAGCACACACCTTTAATCCCAGCATTTAGGAAGAAGAGGCAGGAAGATCTCACATGTGAGTAATAGGCCAGCATGATCTACAGAGCTTGTTTTAGGATACCTAGGACTATTGGGAAAGCCAAAAAATTAATCAAAGCACCAAAATAAAAGACTAATACATGTGTACAATCATGACAAATAACTGTACACAGGCATACACAATGTCAAGTAGGTAATTTAAAAACATTTCAGTTCTTAAACTGTTTCTATTTTTTTATATAAATAGTTTATCTCTGTGTCTCATGTGTTTACATTGGTTGAAAATATGATTGGCAAGTAGACAGCATACCGCCCAATTCCCGACTGCCTGGCTAATCCCCAAAATAATTACATGGAAACTGTATTTATTTAAACACTGCCTAGCCCATTATCTCTAGCCCCTTACTGGCTAACTCTCACATTTTGACTAACCAATTTCTATTAATGTGGATCGCCATTTGACCATGGCTAACCAGCATGAGTCTAACCACTGTCCATCTTGTGTAGGAGAAGCATGGCATCTTCCTGACTCTGCTTTCTTTCTCCCAGCATTCTGTTCTGTCTACTCCACCCACCTAAGGGCTGGCTTATCAAAAGGTCAAGGCAGTTTCTTTATTTGACCAATAAAAGTAACAGATAGACAGAAGACCCTCCTACATCATTTCCCCGTTTTCTGTTTAAACAAAAAGGAAGGGCTTTCACTTTAACATAATAAAATTACATATAACAAAACAGTTATCAAGTAAGAATTACAGTTACAATATTTATATCTATTTTATCTTTTATCATAACTAAGGAAAACTAAAACTATGACTATCCATTCTTCAACTTCATCAAAGACTCCAGAAGGATATAATAATACCTAAGTAAACAAGAAGTAAGCAACTTCTAAACCTCTAGAAATGACAGAGACATCTGGCTGCCTGAACAGTCACCCAAAGTTCTTTTGTATCATTGGGGCATCCATCTTCAGCCTATAGGCCCATAGTATCCAGCAGACATTTCCATGAAGCAGGAAAATTCAAAGACAGTTCAGTCACTTTCTTCTGTGTCCTGCAGGATGTCTGACAGACTCTTTCATGAATCAGGAACCCCAAAAAGACCATTTCACCTTTAGGCAAGTTCAGCAGTCCTCTCTCTGCAGGTTCTTCCTGTCCAGTTTATGCAACAGTCCAGGCAAGAGCAGTTTCTTGCCCAAATGGCTAACAAATTCCATAAGGAGCCTCTTCAGTCCACATCTTCCTCTTGAAGTAGATTGATTCTGCCAGGAGCAGACATGTCTCATTGTCATGAAAAGCTCTAAATTATTAAAACACTAAGTGCCATATTCTGTAGTCTTTGAAAGATATGAAGAATGTCTATTTAACTGAAATATAACTCTACATATCTAGAAAATCTAACTAACATGACTACCAGCTTGACTATTATTGATGATTATCCATTAACAACCTATGTTTCCTAGTTATACATTTTTAAAATGAACTACACAATCACAATACCTTAATATCAGAAATACATGTACATATAACAAAATTGACCTTAAATTTCTATCAATAAACCAAGATCTATACCAAAGCAATTTATTCATATCTATATCCTATCCCCCTTTAATGTAAAAGAACATTTATAAACAATATCTGGGAATATGGACATAGTTATTTCTCTTCAAACTCTTTCCTGCTTTATAGGGGAACTGTTAATCAGGTCTTTTATGGTGTATCCTGTGTGCCAGGTTTATTTCAGTTGGCAGTTGAGTGAAGTAATTTTTTGAGGGTGTTCACAGCAACCTTTCAGGAGGGTGTGGTCTATCATACCATATTGGGATAAAAGCAATCAACAGGGTCTATCTACTGTGAAAACAAAAGAAGAACTTTTCCAAAGCATCATATCCTTAGATCCAAATTCTGAAGTAAAGATAGCTTTATAATACACATGTTGGATTAGCTTAACAGACCACACAATGAAATGTCTCTCTGTATTTAGCTCCTTCACAGTCAAGAAATTCAAAGAAAATAAAATATACAGAATCCAAACTCTGTGAATTTTCCATTTTTGCGTAGATTATTTTTCTTTATTTCTTTAAATCTTAACTATCTGTACTCTCTTTAAAGACTTTACCCTTTTTTAAGGAATTAACTTTATTCTCTATATTCTTTTTTTTCTCTCTCCCAAGCCTACATATGTCTAACACTATGACCATTTAGAGGTCTTTTATATCTGAATCTGTCCTATTGCATTGCCTGTAAATTTTTACTGTCCAGGAACATTTTTGCTTTGTGCTTTTAAATCACTAAGCACTTAAGAATCTAAGCTGTAACATTCCTGGGTCAAAAGCAGGTACTGCGGGGTTGTCTGCCCAGTCCAACAATGGCGGAGCCACTTGTGACTCTAAATCAGTTGTGCTTCTGAGCTGCAGAGTAGTGGGCTGCTCTGGATGTTGGCTCCACCTCTTTTCAATTTCAAAATGGAGGATGTACTGCTACCCCAAGTAGGAGCCACACTCAGCAGTTTAACTCTGAGACTGAGTGTGCAGCACAGAAACTCTTTTCGACCAAGTTACAGCCAAACCTGAAATGCAGAGCACTGCAAAGCCTGGAAACATCTCTCTTTATTGTGGCAGAAATCTGCCATGCTTTCCCATTTGTATAAGCCTGATCCCGCTATCTGCCCAGGTGCAGGCAGGGAGTGCTGAGGCTAAGCCATTGGCATGGTCTCAGAGTACTTTCTTCTGATCCCTAATGGGCAAAGAAACGTCCAGCCCCAGAAATGTTCCATAGCCTGAGATTGCACCAGCTGCAGGGCCCAGGAAGCCACATTCTAAAATGGTGCTGCTGAAACAAGAAATCTCTCTATGGTATGTCCTAGCAAACAGCAAAAACCTGTGTTAAACTCTTTCCCCCTTTTTTTTAAAGCCTTTTAGGTTTTTACGTGGATTTAATTGGCCACATTGGGCGCCAATCTGTAAAAGGAGGAGCGGCAGGCTGCCCAGCTAACTTTACAACCAAAATAATTACATGGAAACTGTATTCATTTAAACACTGTCTGGTCCATTAGTTCTAGCCTCTTATTGGCTAATTCTCACATCTTGATTAAGACATTTCTAATAATCTGTGTAGCACCACATGGTGGTGTCTTACCTGGAAAGATCCTAACCTACATCTGTCTCAGGTTGGAGAATCATGGCATCTGACTAACTCTGCTTTCTTTCTTCCAGCATTCTGCTCGGTCTACTCTGCCTATCTAAGCCACTGTCCTATCAAAAGGTTAAGGCCGTTTCTTTATTTGACCAATGAAAGTAACATATAGACAGAAGACACTTCTACATCAACATCATTTTAAAAAAAATGCTAAAGACAGGTCTGTAGAGTGTTTTCTGTGCCCTATTAAATGTTTCTTTTTACCACTTATTTAATCAATTTTTTTCTGGGTTTACCTATTTATTCAGTGAGTGCAAATGTGTTTGTTTATGCGTGCAAACATGTATGTAGCAAAGAGAATTTTTGGAGGTTTGAGTATAACTTCTAAGATTTGGCTGTCTCCTGTCACCTTCTGGGATTGAAGCATGGAACTCTCAGGTTGGTGGGCCTGTTATACCAGTGACTTTACCCACTGAGTTATTTAACAGGCCCATATATATTTATTTTTACATGTGCTTATTTGTGAGTAAAATCTCATCTATATAAAATTCTTGATAAATTTAGAGTCTTGATATATTTGGCTAAAACCATATTCTCTTTGTAACATAAAACCTTGAGATGCTAGTATAGACTTAAACTAAAATGATTGATTCACTTTATTTTACTTCTAGAAACTAAAAGTTGTTGCAAGAGGCTTTCAGCTGTGTGAGAAAGTCCAGGTTTCAGAAGTTAGTGGCATATAGCTGTCATCAGTAATGTGTCCCAGAAAGCAGAAAAAGAATGCAAAGCACCAGAAGTTTCAGAAAACATCCGCTGTTCAGTGTGTTTGTCATCAGTCTGATTATACATGAAGTATCTTTTATCAGGGCCTCAAATAGCTCTGAATGAAAACTAGAATATCTTCTCCACTGTCCTCTGACTGCTCTTTGTGTTTATGTGTTTGTTTGTTTGTTTTATCTTGCACAATTGAAACAGACATCCAGAAGACATGCATTGTTGCTAGACTACGTTTTCATAGTGGATGATGTTTAGGAGTCTGTGATATGCATAACATCATCAGTACTGTTCCAGCAGTCTTAATCTTCAGTGTCTAGCTGCAGCCCATTTTCCTCTAAAACACTTACAACCATATGGTGGTTTTCACTTTTGGTGTCACTTTGGTTGGGTAGGCAATACTTAGGCACAAGATAAGACATTTTCATCGATTCTTACAAGTTCTTTATTCACACTTGAGCTAAAACAGCTGGTGCAGGGTTAGAGAGCACTTGTGTCCCCCAAAGCTCTGGATATTGCTTTCTGTTTTACCATCTGTGCCCTGTTAAATATTCTTCATTTTTGCCAAGTTTGAACCAATTTATATGTAAAACCAGTTACTTAAATCGCAGTCCAAGAAGCTTCAGGAAGAAAAAAGCATGATTTTAAACTGCACAACCCTTATACATTAATCATTAATACTGGAATGGAGGTTCAAGTACTGCCACATAAAAGATCATTGTGTGAAATCACACCTGCTGGATTTTGGAAGACCAGGGAGCATGAATTATCTTTTCAGAATCCTTGACCCCAAAGTCACAGACCCATCCAAAGTCCTCATATTTCTCAATATGGAGAAATCCAGTATGGTTTATTAATAAACAGCTGCAGACTCAATTATATTATTCATTTTAGTCTTCTGTGCACAATGGCACAGAGAGACCTGGAATAGTGGCTAATTGTTTTAGTATCCTAACAATTTTACTGGGTTGTACCTGACAAGAGCTTCAAGTAACAAGGTTAGCTAGTATGTAGCTACACACTTTTAGAGATAGAACATCCTAAACAGCCACATGGAACAGGGCTTAAATTAGAAAGGCCACTGTCCTGCTTTGGGATATTGATTTTTATCAGTGAACATGGCTGTCTTGTTATTTTTAAATTATGGGCTAGTACAAGGATATAAAATATTTTATGTGATCATGGTTTTATTTGTTGTTCATTAAGCTAAATATAGAGTTCCACTAACATTCTTAACTAATAGTAAAATGGTTAATATCTGACTCTGGGTACTTGAGATAACAAATAAAAGATAAATAGAATGGCCATAAAACTATTTATAAGCATTGACAAAGACAACATACAGATACCATTACCAGCAAAATTTGTTAAAGCTAATACCAACTACAAATGTATTTAGAAATTGATATTTTATAGGAATATGTATTTCAATATAACTAACTTAATTATGTACATGCATCTTAATGTAAGGTAAGATGTAGTTCAGTTTTCAGGATACCTGTCTAGTTGGCATGAAGCCCTGGGTTTAATCTCCAGGACTGCATGAAACCAGGGAAGATGGTGTTCAAAATCCCCTACCACTCATTAAGAAGAGGTATGTGGATCAGATGTTCAATATTATTATTAGTTATATAATTAGTTAAAAGAGAGTATAGGCCAGATCCCAAAAAATAAAGAAACAGAATCAGAAAAACATCTAAAAATTAATGCAATCAAATATTTGATAGTTATCATCTGCATGCATTTTATTATCTCCAGTTGTTATATTATATATTGTTTTATTTAATTCATACAAACCTAGAAAAGGGGTTTCAGAAGAGATTTTCCAGTACAGTAGACAGAATAGGTAGTCTAATTATATGTAATACAGAAGTGTTGATGATACCTAATTCATGAAAATTTTCTTATCAAAAATTCCCATTTTTTCACATCTGAATATTATAATCTCAGGTTCAATATTTTTATATCACTTAGTTGTTACTACAATCTTTGACATATCATAATATAAAAGATGAATATGTCTGATTTTACACTCATGTCGTTCTCACGTGATTAATAGGACTCAGATCATCTCTAAGACCTGCTCTACTGCTTCCTATCTATTCTCAGTTCTCTAAAACCTCCATCATATATTTGATTAGCTTGTGTCTAGCTCCACCCTTTGAGTCAAGGCAAACTTTACTGTCAGAATGCAAGAAAAATATGAAACAACCTTGGATGTTCAGGAATATCTACTGCAAAAATTAAGGAAAACTTATTCCTTAAATATTTCAGTAAAAGCCAGTGACTTGGCTGTGCATAATAAAAACTTAAAGAAGTGAAGCAGATGAGTCTTTCAAAATATCCCAATGATAGAACCCACTTTCTTAAAAGAAGTATATTTAATGTTGTAAAATTAAATATTATCTGAAAAATGCTAAAAATCTACAAATATAACAATTGCAGATCTTTGAGAGATGTTATTTCTTCAAGCAAGAATACCAAGTCATAATATAAATTAAAATTAAAATAAACACATAAAACATTTTACATATAGATTTTATGTCAATGTGCTAATTTTCACCATTCCTTATAGATGAATAACATGGGATATATACTAAAAAATTTAGCATCTTCTGAAATTAAGTCTCATGTAAAGAATCATCCAGATTGGACCTTTCTTTTAGTAATAGGGATGACAATGTAGGGTACTTCAGGATTGGAAATTTATAAAGTACATAAATATCTTACTAGGATTTTAACCTGTTAAATTATCTGATGAGGGCATGACTAGTGTGTACAGACTTCTCTCTGTGTGACTCTTGACTTTATTTTCTTTCTTTTTTTCTTCCTTCCTTCCTTCCTTCCTTCCTTCCTTCCTTCCTTCCTTCCTTCCTTCCTTCCTTCCTTTCTTTCTTTCTTTCTTTCTTTCTTTCTTTCTTTCTTTTTTTGTTTTTGTTTTCGAGACAAGGTTTCTCTTGGGAGCCTGTCCTGGAACTGGAACTAGCTCTTGTAGACCAGGCTGGCCTCAAACTCACAGAGATCCACCTGCCTCTGCCTCCTGCTGGGATTAGAGGCATGGACCACCACTGAAAACCTTTTTTTGTTTGTTTGTTTGTTTTTGTTTTGTTTTTAATATAAGAACAATGATGTAGAGTCCAGGGGGCTCTTAATCTAATAATCTCTCAAAGCCTCTCTATGCCCCCAAATCACTCAGACACTTCAAATTACTAAGGCTTTTGGTTGCATGCCACGGACTGAAGGCAAGGCTCTACTGTCGAAGACAAAACTTACATATTTCTTAGAACTCAGAGAAGTCCAGATGGTATCTACCTAGACCCTTCATTCTTACTGATTTGTGATTATAATAAACAAAGTTTTTTGTGAATTCTACCAGAGAAGAAAGGTAAACATCAACTCAGGTACAGCCTCACAATTGGACAATGTGCAGAGAGTGAGTAACTTTGCAATACTCAGTCCTAAATGGGGTGTTTTCATCAAGCCCCCCCCCCCCAGTGCTCAGGGAACTATGCAGAAGAATTGGAAAAATTTCAAGAGCCATTGGTAATGGATGGCACAAAGATGGTGTTTTCCAGCTCCAACAGGACTCACATACATATGAACTCATCTATGACTTTCTCTGTGAACATACATAGAGACTGTGGCAGCATTCACAGAGCCTGGCATGATCCATGACAGATGGGGTCCCAGTACTGAGAGGGGAAAAGAAACAATGAACTCCATGATATATTTGGAAGTTTTTTGTCTCATATTACTTTGGGAATTTTTCTATCTTAGAAGTCATTTGCTTGTAAGATTTGTTTTCTAATTATATGTTTTTATGAGGAGGTGTGTGTGTGTGTGTGTGTGTGTTTCTTATGCCTCCTCCTCTTCTGTTATGGTTTATTTTATTACTTTTCTTGAGAAAGAGAATGAGAGAGACAAGACACAGAGACAGGCACAGAGACAGAGGTAGAGAGAAAGAAAGAAGGCTTGATCTTGGACAGGTGGGGAAGAGCAAGAACTAGATGGAGATTAGTAGGAAAAAAACTGTGATGAGAATATATTTCACAGAAATGATTTATTTTTTTAAATAAATGAAAAAAGCATATCATTGAGGAATAAGATATCACATTACAGCCTTGTAAATGTTGAGTTAACTCGTTACATAGAAATACCTTCCAAAAGCTAGCTAATGCCAATAGAAAATATCCCTTCAATTAGAAGACTCAACTCTAAGTGTAATTTATGATGAATACATACATTTTTATAAATATAAATCAGAATGAGTTAATCATTTGTTCTTTAAATTATAAGCAATAGTTACTTGGGAGAAAATCTCATTTTTCAATATCTTCTATTTGAACAGCTATTATTATTGTCTTTCCTACTCAATCCCATTTACCCTTCTCCAAGTAATAATTTAATTATTTTATATTTTATTTTTAAATACAAACATGATTACTTAAGACACAGTACAGGTCAGGTTTTGTGACACACGCTTTTTATCCAAACACAGAGGAGGCAGAGGCAGGCAGATTTCTGGGAGTCCAAGGTCAGCATGGTGTACAAGATTAATTCAGGATTGTGAGCTGGGATTACACACAGAGACCTCATTTCAATAAAACAAAATTAGAAGTAAAATCAGAACAATCAAAGAACAAACAATAAACAAATCATAGAACAAGATAAACATAGAACAGACTGTCTAAAATGTTTAAATGGTTATTTGGATTAATGCACACATATGCAAAACATCATTTGCATATAAGAAAAATATGCCATATTTGTCTTTTTGGGTTTGAGTTGCCTTACTCAGAATGATTGATGCTACCTCTGTTCATTTTCCTGAAAATTCAATTTTTCTTAACAGTTTAATAATATTTCATTGTGTAAATGAACTACACAATTCTTTTTCCATTAAGCGGTTGATGGATATTTAGACCGGATCCAATTTCTGGCTATTGTGAAACCAGCAATGGGGTAACTTCGCAGTAATACATAGAACCCTTCAGAAATTTGCCCAAGAGTGGTGTACCTGGATCTTAAAGTAAACACATTTTCCGTTTTAAGGAAACTATACACTGATTTTTGCAGTGGATACATTTAATTAAATTTCTAACAACAAGAAATTATTATTTTCCTATCCTCATATTGCTTCCAGAATGCGTTGTCACTTGCTGTATTGATCTTGGCTATTCTGATTAGGTTAAGATGAAATCACAAAGAAGTTTATTTGCATTTACATGATGGCTAAGGATGTTTAACATTTCTTTGTTTTTTAGTCATTTGTGCTTCATCTTTTATGAACTCTGTGTACTTCTATACATCATTTTAAATTGGATTATTTGCTTTTACATATTTAGCATTTTTAGTTAATTATAGTTTTGACACTTACCATTTATAAGTACTATTATTCTAGTAAAGAAACATAGTAACAAAATAATTTCTAATGATATTTTGTTAAACCCTATATATCACTCAAAACTTCCTCAAAAAATTTCTTCTTAGAATAGATGGTAATTAACACAAAGACTCACAAATTGGTAATATGCATAGAGTGAGAGACTTAGGAGCATCAAGTCTTAAATTGGATGTCTATCAAACTGTTACTTTCAAAGTTCAGAAAGCTATGTTACAGGTGAAATATTGTAATACCCAGAGGTAATAGATAATTGCTAAGACTACAGTCTCCTTTCTGGATAGATGGGGCTAATAGAACAGAGTAAAATAAAAGTGAATAGAAGCCAGTTTTCCAAAAGGAAGTATTATTATTAATAAAAATAAATGAAAATTTAGATGTAAAGTCTAGAGTTACAGTAGAGTAGAATAAAAATTTGTACCTGGATTGAGGTGGGTGGTCCTCAGACTTCCCACAGGTCAAAGAACGCTGATTGCTCTTTGGGCTGATGAGTAGGGGGGCTTGATCGGGGGAGGGGTCTTGATTATATGACAATTATATATAAGATAATATATATTCTATAAGATGGATATATATAGATATACATATATATTTCCTTCATGCAAACTTATTCATCTTATAGAAAACTGTCTGAAAGAATTGAAATCAATTTCTCAAGGTCATTCAACTATCAAGAACAAAGCAATGTTCAAGACTCTAGGACTTGAGCTGTTTACAACACATCATTAAACTCAGAAAGACCTGTATAAAGAAAGGAAGGGTGCTGGTGTGAGATGTTATCAAAGGTATTAAAAATCACTCAGATAAAGTTAAAGAGTAAGGAAGTCATAAAAAAAACTTTAATATGAGTCATGACCTAAACAACTCAATAACCATATTCAGATTTAGTAAATGCTTAATGGGAGATTTGAAGGTCATCAACAACGGTGCCAAAAGCTTGAAAATGGAAACATATATCTACAGACTCAGAAAATAATGACAAACTGGTTTCTATTTTTGAGAAAGTGAAATAAAGTTGATGTATGTGGATCTTAATGTAATTTCAAGTGATGCCTTATTTTGTGGTATCATATCTAGCTGGAAATTTCCAGTGAGGTTTTCTTGAACATCAAGAATATGAACTCCTAGGAATATGCAATACCTCCCTTTAATTCCAGATGTAACAGGTGATTTTAGGAAGATCCAAAGCCTGTCAGTCCAAATGGTGCTAGAAAACTCTGGAGCAGAAGCACGTTGTTTCTTTGTGTTGTGATTGAGAATGCTTTAAAACAGTAATCCTTTGGATGTCCTTTTTTTTTTTCTATTAGCTTTTACCATGACATAACTATTGACAATGACAATATCAAATATTTGTAAGATCAAGGCTTGTCATCAACATTTGGGACATTTATCTGCAGAATACAAACAAATATTTTCCACAGACTTTCGATGTTTTCATTATTTCTGACTCTTTTGGCACTCATTATGTCCTGGGATTCAGGATCACAGTCTTTTCTAAAAGGGTGTCGAAACATCATTTACTTAATCCCTACAAGATTCACTATACCTAACACAATTGCTAGAATAACAACAGCAACAAACACAAATAGACAAAAAAAAAAAAAAAAGAAAAAAAGAAAATGCCTTGCAAGGTAGTGATAGTATAATAACTGACCTAAATGTGAATACAACTTAAGCTCCTAGTACTCTGTATAAGTCTCGACTGAATTAAGGAGGGGACTCCTGATTTGAAGGAGCAATGAAGGCAGGCAATTGCTCTGTCATTGGGAAGTATAGTATAAAATTACTGAACACTAACCATCTTTCCAGTACAAGAGTACAGATGAAATAATATACCAAGGAAAATAGCAAGTGCTATAAAATTAAGGGATCTGGAAAAGAATGTTTCAAGCTACAGAGTTAAGTGAAAAAATATGCCATCTTGTTTTGATATGTAATTAGAAACTGAGATGGAAAAATCACTTAATAAAAAGACTCAGAATGTAAAGACTTTGCAAACTTATGAATGTATTTAATTAAAAACTCATGCAAGCCATTTTAAAATTATGGGCTGGTGTCTCAATTAAAGCAATATTAAAATGTGTTTTAACAGGCTAAAGACTCTTTGCATAATGAAACAAAATTACTAGGAACCGCAAAGATCAGCACTAAATCTGGATTCTTTCCAAGAATACTTGACATGACAAAGTAAATCAATGTATACACTGCATCTATTCTGCTTGACTGCCAGCCAAGTCGACTTTATATTTGTTTAAATATACATTTAAGTTTTCATAAAGAAAAAGGTGGATCATTTTTTTTATCATGCCACTTGATGTTTTGACTTTTTTATGTATGAAAATAACTATAGAAATTGTGTATTGGGGCTGTCAATCTATATGATGCTGAGTGTTACAGGAGTTACACTGTACTGAATAAACTATTCTTCACTATCAAATGAGTTTGTTCTTAAGATGTGTTCACACATACTGTGTTACTTTGTATATTCTAATCCAGTTGTATCCAAATATACCTTCTTTTTTCTTTTTTTTTTTTTTTT
>NW_026067977.1:7052251-7054784 GCF_014885135.2 Alexandromys fortis
ATTTTCATTAATTTATTGAGAATATTAAATAATGTATTTTCATCACATTTACCCCCACTCCTCCTGCAACTTCTTCCAGATCTATACTCTCCTTTTATTCCTAACTGTGTTTCCTCCTTTTCCATTTTTTTTATTGAAAGAAAAAAAAATTCCCACCTCCTCCCAGCCTCCCATTTCTCTCCCCCTCCTCCCGCTCTTCTCCTCCTCCCCCCACTCTTCTCTCCCTCCCTCTCCAGTCCGAAGAGCAGTCAGGGTTCCCTGCCCTGTGGAAAGTCCAAGGTCCTTGCCCCTCCATCCAGGTCTAGGAAGCTGAACATCCAAACTGGCTAGGCTCCCACAAAGCCAGAACATGAAGTAGGATCAAAACCCCATGCCATTGTCTTTGGCTTCTCAGTCAGCCCTCATTGTCAGCCACATTCAGAGAGTCCAGCTTTATCACATGCTCCATCAGTCCCATTCCAGCTGGACTTTGTGAGCTCCCAACAGATCAGCCCCACCGTCTCAGTGGGTGGGTGCACCCCTCGTGGTCCTGACTTCCTTGCTCATGTTCTCCCTACTTCTGCTCCTCATTTGGTCCTTGGGAGCTCAGTCCAGTGCTCCAATGTGGGTCTCTGTGTCTATTTTCATCCATCACCAGATGAAGGTTCTCTGGTGATATGCAAAATATTCATCAGTGTGGTTATAGGATAAGGCCAGTTCAGGCACCCTCTCCTCTGCTGCCCAAGGAACAAGCTGGGGACATCTCCTTGGACACCTGGGAACCCCTCTAGAGTCAAGCTTAGGAGTAGCCTTGAAGTCACAGAGATTGATCTGCCTTTGTCTCCCAAGTGCTAGAATTAAATTGTGTCCCACCACTGCCCAGCCTCTATATTAACTAGTCTAGCTATATCTGCATTCTCATCTTCAGGCAAGCTTTAATTTATTACAAATATAATATCACCACACATATTTCTGGACTTTGTGTGTTACAAAATATTTGAAGAAAATAAAAGATATAGACATCCAAATGTCAAGTATAGGCCAAAAACAAAAGAAATCAACAATAGCAAAAATAACACCCCACACAAAAAACTCTAATAAGGTACAATATGCTTACAAATATACTTATATAATAAAATCATAATTTCTAATGTGTATTATTGTATACTAAGTATATTTTAGTAATATTACTATAATATGCTATGGTAGTACATAATAATTAACATTAAATTATTGCTTAAACACATGAGAAAATGTGGTTTATTGTAGCCCTCTTTGTATTGGGCTATATACTCATAATAGTTTATTGTAAAAATATTGCCACAAAAGGAAGCACTTATGGGATACCAGTAAGTTAAGCTTCTTTCTCAACGTGACTTCCTTGAAAGGAAATACATTGTCTGCTCATTTATACATGGACACCTTCTGTCTGGAGAATGAAAGCTCTAAGTATTTGAGGTCCTACATGAATGTGTGTTGCAGAGGTGAGCAGGTCACAATAAGTACACTTCCTTCTTGGAATAAGGTTCAGAGGGATCACATTGCCTTCCTCTGGCCTTAGTGTGAATGTGGACAGCACATACAGAAAATGTCTACCATAGCTTTCTGCTGCATGCTTATGCCCTGAAAACTGATCCCCTATAGACTGTTCCTCCCAAGATGATAAACCTGTCACCTCATTTCTACTCTATAGAATAAACCCTGTCTTTTTTTTTTTATTCAACTGTTTATGGTAAATAAGCTGAGTTTCCCAGGTACTGCAGTTTCTCAGAGAACCCAGTCCAGCTAACTCCAACTTTCTGTGTGACTGTCATTTTTTTTTTTTTATTTTCTCACTTCCCCCACTCAGCTCAATCCTTGGAAGAGGGGAAAGGATACAGCAACCTTCAAGGCTCACTTAGATGATTTGCTAGTACAGCTTTAGAATAACCATTTTCAACTAAGGCAATTGTAATCAGTTATCATTACTAGTGTGAAGTACATAATTGCTACTAGTAATTAATAGACACACTTGAACTTCTCTATTAAAGCATGTCATCTAAATTTTCTACCAAATAAGGCATGTTTTCCATAGAAATTTGTTAAAATTGTAATGTTTCCTAGCATTTTGGAAAATTCTATATGCTTCTGATTTGATTCCTCCTAAGTGATTTTCATGGTGTAGTTTGGGCAAGCAATGTATGTTTGTGTGTCTCCAATATCAGAATATTTAAAATTTTACTGCTTGTAAAATTACATTTAGATGCAGAGAATAAGTAGACAACACAAAACAAAACTGGAAAACATAAAAGCACAAGCTCCTTGCCAGTGTTCATTGTCTGCCCATACTTTTTTTTTTTATATTTCTAAATTACTATTTTACTCATATCTCCAACTTCATTTTTAAATATTCAGTAATTCCTATTTTATAGATAATGTTTCCTGAATGCACTAAAGATTCCTTAAAAATCTATGTTCACCTTATGAGTTTATTTTAAATATTTCTTTTTTTTCCTTTTTCTTTTTTTTTTATTGAGAATAAGAAAAAAAAGTTTCTGCCTCCTCCCAGCCTCCC
>NW_026067977.1:7055059-7075575 GCF_014885135.2 Alexandromys fortis
TTCAGTCACAGTCCAGCTGGCTTTGGTGAGTTCCCAATAGATCAGCCCCACTGTCTCAGTGGGTGGGTGCACCCCCCGTGGTCCTGACATCCTTGCTCGTGTTCTCCCTCCATCTGCTTCTCATTGGGACCTTGGGAGCTCAGTCCAGTGCTCCAGTGTTTAATCAGTAGAAAATGCACTATCATCTCTGATGGGTCTATTCCTGCTAGGTGGCAAATTCTCAGTTTTCCTTTTACAATTAAATGAGATGTTTCCTGATGTGGGACTTCCCTCTGTGTGTTGCTTGTATTGGTTAATGAATAAAGAAACTGCCTTGGCATGATAGGACAGAACTTAGGTAGGCAGTAAAGACAGACCTGAATTGTGGGAGGAAGAAAAAACAGTCAGGGAGATGATATGATCTGCTGGAGACAGACTCTGGGAATTTTATCCCATAAGCCACTGCTATTTGCTGATACAAAGATGAATAGAAATGGGTTAAATTAAGTTGTAAGAATTATCCAGTAAGAAACTAGAACTAATTGGCCAAACACTGATTTAATTAATACAGTTTCTGTGTGGTTTTAGGCTAAGCTAGCTGGGTGACCGGGATGAACAAGTGGCCTCCTCCAATAGTTTTCCATATAAATTTTAAAATTTTTTATTTGGTTTGTGTGGTAAAAAGATCCATTCTATGATAATATCTTTCCTCTGCATTAAAATTCCTGTAGGGGAAATTCTGGAAGACAATATGACTAGAATGTAATTAAGATTTGGATTCACCTAATCCACATGTGCCTCCTGTAATTTCTCTTCAACCACATTTAATTTTTCTCAGCTTCAGCTGTTATTTCCTAAATAACTATCTAAATCTTTCTAACCATTTTGTTTAAATGAATTATTAGATCAGGAGTTAACTCCACAGCCAGTCATATGCTGGATATGTCTCCTAACAATCTTTGAAAGTCATTAAGAGTTTGCAATCAGTATCTCCTAGTTTGTGTCTTTTGTGTTCTAGTTTTCTGGAAACCTATTTTGTAATCTAGGTATTTGACAGAATCTCCTTTTTGTATATTTTTTTCAGGAACAATTTGTAAAACCCACTTAGGAAAAACTTTATTTACTTCTTCAAACAATCTTTCTAAGTTATCTGCATTTGAATCAGATTAATCAGATTACAAAGTGTTATTCATGTAATGGTAAATTATCAATTAATGAAAATGTTTACATATGACTATCTTACAAAATATTGGCACAGGATGGGGCTATTGAGCATTCCTTCTGGGAGAATGGTCCATTGATATCTCCTAGTAGGCCAAGAATTTTTATAAGTAGGCACTGTGAAGGCAAATTTTTATCTGTCCTTTTTTTGTAAAAGTATAGTGAAGAAGCAATATTTTAAATCAATAACTATAAGAGGCCATCCTTTAGGTAATAGGAAAGGCAAAGAAATTTCAGATTTCAGATAGCCCATAGGTTGAATTACTTTGTTGACAGCTTTTAGATATGTCATCATTCTGTATTTTCTAGATTTCTTTTTAACAACAAATTTAAGAGCATTCCAAGGACTGGTTGATTTTTTAATATGGTGAGTGTCTAGTTGCTCCTGTACCAGCTGTTCTAAAGTCTGCAATTTCTGTTATGTTAAAGGCCATTGTTTCATTCAGATAACTATTTTAAAGGTAGGGCAATTCAACAATATGAGTTATTTTAAATAATTTCTCAGCATCATTTGATATGAATTGAATTTTGTCTATCAAATTAATGTTTCCTTATCAATAGTATTAACTTTTTCAGCTAAATTTGGTTTCCAATGGTATTATTAATCCTGTCAACTAGCTGTTCATTATTAGTCTGTAAAGACTGTATCATTTCTAAAAGCGCCTCATTTTTTTTTTTTTTTTTTTTTTTTTTTTTTTTTTTNTGGTTTTTTGAGACAGGGTTTCTCTATGGCTTTAGAGCCTGTCCTGGAACTAGCTCTGTAGACCAGGCTGGTCTCGAACTCACAGAGAGCCACCTGCCTCTGCCTCCCAAGTGCTGGGATTAAAGGCGTGCACCACCATCGCCCAGCTAAAGTGCCTCATTCTTAACTCTCTTATCAAAGGATTTCCTTAAAGATACAATATGAAAAACAAAGCTAATCCCCAAAATCAAATAAATGTATGTATAAGAAATATCACAGAAGCCTTGCATAGTGTAAGCAACATGGTCATTAAATTCCTAAATGATAATATTGTCTGCCATCATATAACTTCAAACTTTATTAATTTACTTATGTCTGTTAGGAAATTTCAGTAAAGTGTTGTATGTGAAAAAATGTTTATTGGTCATCAGGTGTTGAGGTTGCCACCACATGGCAGAGAGATGTGACTAGTGTCAGAGAGAAGCTACCAGCAGTAATGTGAACAGTCCCACTTTATTTCCTGCTTCAATACCGATAAATATGCCTTGCCTGACAAGTTAGGGTCATTTATTAAGGACTATTAAAGAGATTCTGTACATGGAACGAGTTTTTGATGGCCAGAATGTCAAGAAACCCAAAGCTTGCCATCAGTTATGAGCCCTGAATGGTCTGTGCACAGCCTGTGTATGTGATGCCTCAGGGATGATGGTGGGAAAAAATTCTGGAGGCTTTGGTTGCAGCAGCATGTGCAGATGGGAGGCAGCGGTAGGAAGCCAATGGCCGTAAGTGTGGGCTTATACCCATGTTGGGAGCCAGATACAGTGGAATGTAAATAAATTAATCCCACACTAACTCAAAATTAAATATAACAATGAGTTCTTTATTTAACAGGGCATCACAGATTTCAGTTTGCTGCACAACCAGGGAACAAGAACAAAATCCATCATCCAGGCTAAAAAAGAGAGCTAGGGAGAGAGTGAGAGACAGAGAGACAGAGAGAGAGCGAGCACATTTTGGTACCCAAGACCACACCGTTTGATAGAGTTCCTCATGTTGTGGTGATCCCCCAACTATAACATTATTCCATAACTGTAGTTTTGCTACTGTTATGAATTGTAAATATCTGATATGCAGTATCCAACCTCTCTAAGGCCATTGGCTGAAGGAGGTTTCCCATTAGTCAGAGATGAGAAAAAAGCAAAAGGCAGTAGAAGTCAGAATACAGTTTTATTGACATAAAACTGTCATGTAGGAAGCTAGGACACTGGCGCCTGGCAAATTATAAGGGAATCTAACTTGTTTTTTAATTAGATGCATGGCATAAAATGTATACTTTAGAGTAGAATTCAGGAAAATGCTCATACTACCTTCTATTAACTATAAGAATATAGAAGATGAAGGGATTCTACTGATTTTATTAAGGAAGAGTATTAATTTTTAAAATTGTTAAAAATAATTTTATAATTTGCATGAGGATTTGGTCATGTGGTGTCAACAGAAGTCAGAACTTGGTATCTGCTGCTCTGGAACTAGAGTTATAGATGCTTGTGAGCCACCATGTTGGTGCTAGGGGTTGAATCCAGATCACTGAGGGGAGTGGTCCTCAACTTTCCTAATGCTGCAGTCTTTTGATACAGTTCCTCATTTTGTGGTGATCCCCCAACTATAACATTATTCCATAACTGTAGTTTTGCTACTGTTATGAATTGTAAATATCTGATATGCAGTATATCTGACATGCCACCTCTGTGACAACATTGTCCAAGCTACAAAAAGTTGTTAGCCATAAAAACATATTTAAAAAATAATAAAGAAAGAAAGAAACAGAGAAACGAAGAAAGAAAGAAAGAAATCCTTTCAACCTTTCAAACATCTCCCGAGCAAAGAATTTCAGTTATGTTTAAAGTCCTTAACATCATTTTCTGGCAGGTCTTCATTTTAGTGGGGGAATGAAGGAGGGGCGCATTTAGGAGAGAGAGCAGGTAGTGGGGCAGGGGGATAACTGAGAGAAGTAGAGGGGAGAAAAAATGCAAGACGGATGTAATGTATGGGAGACAATTAAAAAGAAAATAATGAAAATGAGAATTTCAGAAAAAAATAAAACCTTGAAACATCAATGAAATACAAACAGAATGTGTTGAGAGGCACCGTATGTTTAAAAATCACAAATTTCTACAACACTAAGAGTCCCAGGAAGGAGGGGAATAGAAAATAAATTTAATTAAAAGGTGAGTGGAATTCCACGACCATGAATATGTTCTGAGTATTTACTGTCCTGAGATGACAAAGAATCCAAAGACAAGGTGGAATAAGATCCCATCAACTGCTTTAAATTAAGCAGCTCCTCCAATTAAAACTCTGTTCCTAAATAGTTACCATGGAGAATGGGAAACTCAGTGAGAGTTCTCTGTTTTGAAACTTCTTACATCTGTATGTGAAGAGGGCTGAATGGATGGATTAGTTCAGTGAAGATGTGATGAGGAACATTTCCCTTCTAACCTGTACTACAGAATGAGAGTTTACTGAAATACCAGGAAAGTGGAAA
This sequence comes from Alexandromys fortis, assembly GCF_014885135.2. Classification (NCBI taxonomy): domain Eukaryota; kingdom Metazoa; phylum Chordata; class Mammalia; order Rodentia; family Cricetidae; genus Alexandromys; species Alexandromys fortis. Next base: position 7,059,487 of record NW_026067977.1, read on the forward strand.
CTATCTACTTTTCAAATGTGTCACTCTTCTCAGTGATGCCAAGGTGCTCGATGAGGACTTATTTCCGGGTGGTTGACATGGAGATCAAGCTTCATGGCCAGGGTGAACGTGGTAAATAGACAGAGTTGGACAAGCAGAGCAAAGCTACATTTAGCTGCAGGCTGCAGTGTGGTTTTTCAATGCAGTAGCTTACTTGAGAGATGCTGACTGAGAAGGATGAAGCTGAAAGTAATGAAGTGATATTTAACAAGGCAGGAGCATGGCTCAACAAGAAGAAATCAATGAGGCAGAAAGAGACTCCTCTTGAAAACAAATGAGGCAAAAATGGACCAGCTCCCAGCCCCCTTCAAGATCCTTTTTGTTGTTGATGTTAGCAGCTAAGTCAGGCAAGCTGAGTTATAGTCATATTTCTTCCTACTGTGAATTGCCTGTATTTATGTCCAGTAACAGACATGAAAAATAGCCCACTAGACACATAATTGCCCCTCCTCCTTACTCCTCAGCTCAAATTGCTGTTTATACCACACTGGTTCTAACTCACAATGTGCTTAAATGTCATCACTCAGTCAGCATCCAGCTTAAACTAAGTGCATCATTCCATTCCTCTTTTCAGAATATCGAGTTTGGAGTAAACAAGGACATTAGAGGGGACATTGTACTAATGGGTAGCAGTAGAATTCATGTAATAAAATTTCTGGAACTGAAGGAAATCTAGAGCAAAATTTATATTTTGTTTACAGGAAAGCTTTTCAGTTGTGGAATGTTGCTGAAATTGCAGTATGTTATTTGATTTATTGTTAAGAACCTATTCTCAAGAATATCTTAAAATTGTGGATAAGTTTTCAGTTTTGTAAAGAACACTGAAGAAAGTGTGTAGACTTTATTTTGCTTTCTGTTTCTTTTTTTTTCTTTATAAAACAAACTTATTTTATATACCAATCCCAGTTCCCTCTTTTTCCTATTCTTTACGTTTTGTTCTGTTTTTATTTTTGTCTTTCTTCAGAAACAAAGTCTGCAATTTGTAGAAACAAGAATTTCTCACCTTAAGATTGAAATACAAGATGAAATACAATATCTGCATGACAGCGAAGGTATAAAAGTTCTATGTACTTTAAGATAGCATTTAACTTGGTGCATGCATATCTGATATTTTAATCTTTCTCTATTGTATGTAAATTAAACACTAGAAAAATTAATCTAATTGTAAACATACTTGAAGAAACTCATATTATACAATATCACGAGTAAGTAATTTATTTTTCTTTATCAGTACAAAATAAGACCTTGATTAAAGAGAAAAATTCAGGTCTTACAAATTATTCAACAGGTTTTGTTCAGCTATGAGACAAAACTATAGTTGCACCTCTAAGAAGAGACAGACTTTGTGGTCATTAAGGAATGGCTGTCTTATCCCCATCACAATAGTCAAAGTAAGATTATGTATAATGATTACCATAGTTATTTTAGTGATTCATAGGCAAGCCTTAGAAGATGAACACAATTTCAGAGTCTTGTCTTGCCCCCAAGATTCCATTGGTTTACCTTAACTAAAGAGATGATTTGAAGTGCAATATAATTATTTAAGATCCCTGATATAAGTCTTTGTGATGGCACACTATCTAATACACTGGTTTCCGGTGAAGTGCAGGCAGTGAGTGCTACTGTGCAAGATCAGTCACAGTAGCAATGTTGTGAGGGTGTTACTTAAGGTTTCTTCTTTGATTAAAGGGCAGCAAGGTTAGAAGAAAAATCAATTCTCTGGACATTCAAGCCTTTAGCAAATTTTTTTCAGATTATACTATATCCATAACATTCCTCCCTTGCTTTTTCTCCATTTAAACATTGCCATTCACTCCTTCCCTCTCACAGTAAAAGTCTTGGACACCTTTTCTCACTCAATGTTATTGCAGGCATATATGTATATGTGTATGCGTATGATTTCCTAAATATAACCTCTTCAGCCCACAAATGACAAACTGAGTGAGGGAAAAGCCCATGAGATTCCTTATACAAAGAAATCTAGGCAGCTGAGGAAACCCCTAGATAAAATCATTCCAATTGTTGCCCAGTGCCAAATGGTCAGTACTGAAAACATACATGTAAGACAGCTGATTTTAAGATGAACATGCTTTGCTTTATGATGAACAGGGTGATATATCAGAAAATGACGCAAATTAAAAAAGAGGGTTACATTTCAATTTGTCACCTTTATCCTAATTGATTTCAATAGGGATCAATCTTGGACCATTAACTGAACCACTAATTGGATCATGTACTGTCTGTGGTCAATAGAAACTCACTACACAATCTTCCCATCTATTTTATGGGTAAGAAAAAGTCAGCCACTTAATTGTGTTTTCATCTGAAAAAGTTGTGCTTTTCTATGTGCTAGTTTTTGTGCTAGTTGAAAAAGTTGTGCTCATCATGTGCTAGTACTATGACTAATACTTTGCCATAAGTGCTTTGTATCACTATTATAAGTTTTTCCACATGTTGGTACCTGATACGATTTCACTGCCACGAACTTGAACTTACCTATGTAATTATTTGCTAAAAAGCATTTCTGACATTAAGAGCATTGCTTGCCTATTGGGCAAGAATGATTAAAATCAAGTGAACATTTGGGTGTTTTCCTTTTCTTCATCTCTAATATATAATTCACACCTCTGAGTAAGAAGCATATGCATCAGAGAACCCTGATAACATGGAAGAGAGTATCATGAATGCAAAGGTTTCATTTTAAGGCCATTGATATCAAGGGGAATTTTCCTTGTTGTCCATTGAAACTACCCTCTTTTATTAAGAAATAGAGATCATTTGATTATCCAATACCAAACTATAATTCCTGAAAACAGACAAGGAAAATTATACAACCAGAGAAGACTTTATATATGTATTTAAGAACACAAACACACTTACACACACACACACACACACACACCTATTCACTCCAACAACAACAATTCATGAAAATAGGTCATGAATTTGAAAAAAGAGAGCCAGAGTGGTTTTTTTTTGGGGGGGGGGGTTGAAGGAAAGGAAAAGATGAAATGATGTAATTCTATTGTAATCTTACAAAAAGAAATAATTAAAAGTAAGTAATCCATAGTAAAGTTAGTTGTTTTCATAGCAAATAAAAATAAGGCCACATATGATCAATACAGATATCAGTAAGTAAAGAATTGTAAGTGATTCAAAAAAAGTCATCTATGTTGGAAAGTAGAAAACTGTAGAGTGCATTTGGGGACAATATTCTAAATCAGTAGTCTGGAGAGGAATTCAGATACCAGAATTTTATCTGTGTGTACAGAATTCTACCTGTTTATACTGTTTACTAGGGCCTATCTTTGAAAATTATGGAAGAAAAGACTTCTGTAAGTAGCTGTTCAACGGGCTGAAAATAATTCCATCAAATATAACATAAAAACTTTAGATTTTTGAAGAGATAACTTATTTTCAATGTATCATGACAAATATACAATATAGATAAAAGAAGACCAAATGTTAAGGCTTTGGCAACTGCTGCTCTATAACAAATGGGAAAATCTGTGACTGAACTGATCCACATGAGAATATATTACAAGCAAGAATTATTTTTAATGAAAGAATGCATCAAGGCCCGTGGAAAATTAAATACATGTTTTATTTTCCATCATTGTGAGAGGATCAGAAGCCACTCACAGCTACTGTAAGAGAAGAAAGCATTGGGACATAAAAGCAAAATATGAGTAGAAAGTAACCAGATCTTTATAGAAATTTTGATGCAGGAGTTGGTACATGGAACAGTTGGAAATTAGGTAATACATTCATTCAATTTTTTTAAAAAGACAAAAGAAAAGCATGTCTGGATGCAAAAAAGAAAGAAAAAAACATGATGATTTTCACCCATTGGAGAGTAGTTGGGCTAAAAAAATCACTTGACAGCCACATTCAGATAGTCCGGTTTGATCACATGCTCCATCAGTCCCAGTCCAGCTGGCCTTGGTGAGCTCCCATTAGATCAGTCCCACCATCTCAGTGAGTAGACGCACCCCTCGCTGTCCTGACTTCCTTGCTCCTGTTCTCCCTCCTGCTCCTCATTTGGACCTTGGGAGCTCAGTCCAGTGCTCCAATGTGGGTCTCTGTCTCTCTCTCCATCCATCTCCGGATGAAGGTTCTATGGTGATATGCAAGATATTCAACAGTGTTGTTATGGGACAAGGCCAGTTGAGGCACCCTCTCCTCTGCTGCCCAAGGAACATCTGGGGACAGACATCTCCTTGGACCTGGGAATATCTCTAGAGTCAAGTCTCTTGCCAACCCTAAAATGGCTCCCTTAATTAAGATATCTACTTCCCTGCTCCCATATCTACCCTTCCTCCATCCCAACCATCCCATTCCTGCAAACTCTCCCCAAACCTCCCCTTCTCCCTTCTCTCTCCCCATCTTTCCTTATACCCACCCAACCCCCACCCCCGTGCACCCAACTTTTGCCTGGCAATATTGTCTACTTCCAGTATCCAGGAGGATAACTAAGTGATTTTCTGTGGGTTCACCTTCTTATTTAGCTTCTCTAGGATCACAAATTATAGGCTCAATGTCCTTTATTTATGGCTAGAATCTACTTATGAGTGAGTACATACCATTTTCATCTTTTTGGTTCTGGGTTATCTCACTCAGTAAAGTGTTTTCTATTTCCATCCATTTGCATGCAAAATTCAAGATGTCATTGTTTTTTTACCACTGAGTAGAACTCAAAAGTGTATATGTTCTATAACTTCTTTATCCATTCTTCTATTGAGGGATACCTTGGCTGTTTCCAGGTTCTGGCTAATACAAATAGTGCTGCTATGAACATAGTTGAACAAATGCTTTTGTAGAATGATTGGTCATCTCTTGGGTATATTGCTAAGAGTGGAATTGCTGGGTCCGGAAGTAGGTTTATTAGCAGTTTCCTGAAAAACTGCCACACTGATATCCAAAGTGGTTGCACAAGTTTGCATTCCCATCAACAATGGATAAGTGTTCCCCTTACTCCACATCCTCTCCAGCATAGGCTATCATTGGTGTTTTTGATTTTATCTATTCTTATAGGTATGAGATGGTATCTCAAAGTTGTTTTGATTTGCATTTCCCTGATCGCTAAGGAGGTTGAGCATGACCTTAAGTGTCTTTTGGCCATTTGAATTTCTTCTGTTGAGAATTCTCTGTTCAGTTCAGTGCCCCATTTTTTTAATTGGGTTAATTAGAGTCTGAATGTGGCTGTCAATGAGGGCTGACTGAGAAGCCAAGGACGATGGCGCTGGGTTTTGACTCTACTGCATGGACTGGCTTTGGGGGAGCCTGGTTTGTTTAGATGCTCACCTTCCTAGACCTGGATGGAGAGGGGAGGACCTTGGACTTCCCATGGGCCAGGGAACCCTGACTGCTTTTAGGACTAGAGATGGAGGAGGAGGGGGAGGGGTGAGGGGGAGAAAAATGGGATGTGGGGAGGAGGTGCAAATTTTTAATTAATTAATTAATCTTTAAAAATCACTTAAGCTTTTAAAAAGTATTAATTATTTGAAGATTCCATCAATGCATTTTGATCATATTAATCCCTTCCCTCAACTTCTCTCAGATCTGACCCTTCAAACCACTTAAAATTATGTCCTCTATTTTTATGAATTCATCAGTCTACTTCATATTTTCTTTGATACGTGTTCTTCCATTGAATCAATCCAGACTTACCATGGCTACACTCTTAAACTTGAGCTATTCTTAAGAGTAGATTTTGTATTAAATTCTGTAAGTAAAATGATCCCTTAGCTATGGGTGCTATAACCACTGGGTATAATAAACAGGGATTCTATTGATTTGGGAAGCAGCCCAATTATATACTCTTTCCTACAGGATAGGATTAATTTCTTACAGAATTAATTGTTATAAGTTTGGTACAATTATTTGTCAAAGTTTCTACTTATCACAAAGCAAACTCTTCTACTCTATTTCATAGCTCTACATGTGTATTGTGGCAGTATCATGTTTTTCCTATCACTATAGTGCTATAATATATTTTGGAAGCTTGGAAAGCAATCCCTCCCGTACCTCTTCTTTCTGCTCAGGATTGCCTTGATAATATAAAGTTTTTTTTTTTTTTTTCTGGTTTGATACAAGTATTAGGATTTTACTTCTTTTTGTGTATCTTTATTAGAATTAGATTGAAACTACAAATTTCTTTTACTACCATGGAGATTTTCACATTATGAATTCTACCAATCCATAAAATGGAATTCTTCTACAATTTACTAATATCTTTCTTGTTCTTTACCTTCGGAGATTTAGATTCTTCATCATAGAGGTGTTTTACCTCCTTGGTTAGGTTTACACCAAGATTTTATTTTATTTTATTTTTGTCTTTGTTGATGTTGTAAATGATGGCATGTGCATGATTTTTCTCAGTGTGATTGTTGCTGATGTTTAGAAAGGTGAATCCTTTTTATAACTTGATTTTTTATGTTTCTACTTTTTTGAAATTGTTAATGTTTTTCTAGAAATTATCTGGTTAAACTACTAGATCTTTTATGTATCTTGCCATATCATATAAAAATAGGATTATTTTACTTTACTTTTCATATTTGTATCAATTTAATTTTCTACTCTTACCTTTTTGCTACAGATAGTCTTTGTTGTCTGCATTGAAATGAAGTGAAGGAAGTGGCCATTTCTGTCTCATTTCAACTTTTAATGAGATTGTTTTATGTTTTTCTCCATTTAAGGTAATATTGTTTGTGAGTTTGTCATATTAAACCTTTAATAATCTGAGTTATAATCTTTGCAGTTCTAGGCTTTCTTGAACCCTCAAAGGATATTAGGATATTATCAAAAGATTTTTTGTACATCTCATCTGATATTTGATAAGAAGGGTAAAACAATTATAAGCTAGAGGAAAAAAACAAAAATCTCAAACATATTTTAATGGGAAGCCAGGATTTCCACACACAGAAGGAAATTAAACACATACCTATTAACCTAAACTAAAATTATTTTCAAGTGGCATAGGAACCTTAATTTGAAACCTGAAACACTAAACCTGCTAGAGCAAAACACAGCATGCACACCAAAAGACAGAGGTGAAGGAGAGAACTTTTTGAACAGCATTCTATTAGCCAGAGTATTAAGGTCCAAAAGTGATAAGAGAAACCTCTGAAAACTAGAAAACTTCTGTACCAATCAATCAGTAAAAGAAAAAAAAAAAAGAATGGGAGAGAGTTTTGCAAATTTGTATCTGTATATTTTGTAGAAGATTTATGCAAACTGTACCAAAAAAAAAAAAAAAAAACTCAAAGAAGACTCAAAGAACTAACGACCCAATTAAAAAAATACACTAGGCATCAGAATTAAGAGTTCTCAGCAGGAATAATAATAATAACAGTAAGCTAAGAGAGACATCAAAAAATGTTCATTGTACTTAGCTGATGGAGGTGGGTCTTGTAATAATAAAGAAACTGCCTCGGCCCTCATACGACAGAAAATTAGGTAGGCGGAGTAGACAGAAGAGAATGCTGGGAGAAAGAAGCTTAGGAAGAGTCGCCATGATGCTCCCACTCCAGACAGACGCAGGTTAAGATCCTCTCTGGTAAGCCAGCTCATGGGCTACACAGAATATTAGAAATGGGTTAGAACAATATGTAAGAGCTAGCCAATAAGAAACTGGACCTAGCCGGGCCAGGCAGTGTTTGAAAGAATACAGTTTCCGTGTAATTATTTCTGGGTATAAACTAGCCATGCGGGCGGCCGGGTGCCGGGGACGCAGCCCCGCCGCTTCCTATTTCAACACTTAGCAACTAGGGAAATGAGAATTTGAACAACTTTGTGAAATTGCCTCTTTTTCCAGTCAGAATGATGAAGATCAACAAAAAGATTGACAACAGATGTTAGGAAGTTAAAAGGGAATCCCTATTCACTGTTTGGAATGCAAACTAGCACAGTCATTGTGGAAATCGGTATAGAGAATGTCAATAAACCGAAAATAAATCTATCACACAACCCAATTGTAGCACCCATTGGCATATGTCCAAATAATTCAATATTTTACACTGATACTTACTCACCAGTGCTCATAGCCCCTCTATTCACAGCAACAAGGACATACAAACAACCTGACATATTTCACCCAATGAATGGATATGAAAATATGATACAATGAAATACTATCTGCTGTAAGAAGAAATGGAAACGTGAAAATTGCAGGTAAGTGCTTAAATCTAAAAACATTTGTGCTGAGTGAAGAAATGTAGACACAGAAAGGCAAATGAGGCACATTCTCTCTCATTTGAAGCTCCCAGTTTCAAATACCAGTGTGTATAGAAAACATAAAGGAACCATAGGTGTGAGGAGGTACTTAGAAAATGAATATGAGAATATATGTTATGTTAAACTAGAAGTCGTTATGATAAAGAGAGGTTGTCAACTAGGATAGAAGGAAGTAAGAACCGAAGCAGAAGAATCGAGGAAGGTGGATAAAACAAATGTTATTTGATAAAGGCTCGAGTATTCCATTTATATTTACCCAAAGGCATATACAACACACACACACACACACACACACACAAACACACACACACTCACAAGAATGTTAAAAAAACTTGGAAAACAATGTTTCCCATAAGAACATAAAAAAGAAAAAAAACAAAATTCAAATAAACAAACCCAGTATGAGTCAGGTGAATCCTCATTTTAAATGGTTGATCAGTTTATTGCCAGTTATTCCTGAAATAATATGAATTACTGATTGTTTCCTTGGGTTTTCTCACAGAGTTTGAATGCGAGCTCTTATTGTTGAAGGCACCATACACTTAGAATACAGGACTCCAGTGATTCAAACTGGATTCTACACAAAGGCCTTTTTCCTGTACTCTAGCTTCCATTCTAGAAAATATTAAGCAAGTTGCTAAGGGAAATTAAACTGTACTACCAAGCTCCAAGGCCTATGTACCATAAGAATTATGAGTATGACAATATATCGTTAAAAGACCAAAATGTTAAAAACACACATGTCAGTAGTGGATACCAACTACTGCCTAATTGGACTTCCAGCACTCGGGAAGCAGAGGCAGGTGGATCTCTGTGAGTTCGAGACCAGCCTGGTCTACAAGAGCTAGTTCCAGGACAGGCTCCAAAGCCACAGAGAAACCCTGTCTCGAAAAACCAAAAACCAAAACCAAAACCAAAAAATAAAAAAATAAAAAAATAAATAAAAAAAAAATAAAAAAAAAAAAAACAAAAACAAAAAAACTAGAAACTCAAGCCTGGTCCAAGAAACCTAGCCACATAGTGAATTCATGGGCTACTGAATTCATGCTCTTTAGGAAAGAATCCACTTTGTTAGATTAGCATTATTCCTTACTATATTCTAAATCATATCTTGTAAACCCCTGATAAGTATGGCTATCACTCTTATCAGTGTAGCCTCTATTTACAGAAAATGGAGACTATCACAGAGACCACAAATGGGATCAATGCAGAGACAAATAGCCTTGAATTAAAATATCTGCAAGACATGTTACGGTAAAGAAATTTGTGCAATCCTTCTGATAGACCAAACAACAGGCAGCTAATGACTGTTTCAGGAAGGAGAATTTGCCTCTCTCATTGATGAGCATTTTTATTGGTTGTATAATATGTGAAACCACATACATACCAGCTGATGAAATGGACTCTGTGGGTTGTGTTTATATCCATTATTGTGTCACAATAATTGTTAAAGAAAAAGTGAGTGTCAACATCAGAGGAGGGATGGAGACATGGGAGGAATTCCAGTTTCAGGAGCTAGGAGGTGCTGGAGTAAAGAAAGAGAGGAAACAATGATATAATTCTACTTTAATTGAAAACATTTTATAACAAAAATATTTAATAAATTGGTATGGTTTCTACATTTTCCTCTGAGATGAATATCTCACTTATTTTTCTTACTCCAAATGAAACCAGATTCAGAACTTCTCTATTTGCTTTGGCAATGATCCCTAAATTTTGTTTGTCATGCATCTGATAATTATACATTTACATGAATCCACGTTCCAGTTTCTTCCAATTTGTATTCTCACTTTACCTGTGCTTTATTACATGCATTAGTTTATTTACTTTAGTTTAGCAATTTTTTCCCAAGAAAAGTGCTTTCTATTCTTTTTGACTTGAAGCAGAATTTTAGTGAACTAACTTAAAAGTATGCAGGGTACACTTTCAACACTGATTAACAGTTCCAAGGAAATTCCACATGACATTAGAAATACAAAGCTAACGTGCCCAAATACTAAAACAAAAGAAAGATTCAATGTTCAGAAATAAAGTTAATGACCTAAGGACTTTTCAGTACTTAGACAAATTTGTGTTTGTCAGGAAAGTAGAAAAAATATTAATTTCAGGTGGTGGTGGGGGGAGTATTGACAAGACTTTATATAGGCATGAAGAAATAAAAGTTTAGTGTAACTTGAGCTTTTACAATGTGAGTGGATTGTTCAAGAACACATTGAAGAAGGGAACTCTGTCCAACATCAGTTGATAGTAATGCTCTCCTGGATCTTAACTACTCTGAAATCTGAAATGAAAATACTTATTTTACTTTTTAACTATAGGACCAACATTATCAAGTGTCAACTCCAATATCAGTATGAGATGATTCTACTATTTTAGATGGGTTTTACATTATGCCTAATGAGTATAGTTTTGTAAGTAGAGAAAGCATATACGCACTTGATGTATGTACTTGCAAATTCAAATAGATGTTCAAAATGAATGAACTAACTTAATGTTCTGTTAGGATCAGCAGTTTGATGTAAAGTGTACTACACAGTGTCTACTTAGTTCTACAAAGAGTAATTGATAAATCAGAAATACAAAGTACTTCTGTAAATATCAGCTGATAATTCTAAAGCTATTTTTGAGGAACATTATTTTATCAACCAGCAAATAATTTTGCTGTTTGATTTTGGGAAGTATTTAAATTAAATTTAGTCAGATAGAATTGCTCATGTAGACAAACAGTTGACTTATCAAACAATATTTATCAAGGCTAACTGTAATGACCTCATTATTTGACTTTTAAACATTATATTATTAAATCTGCATATTAATATTCCAGAATATTCTAGGTTGACAACTTACATGTTACAGTTACATGTAAAAAATGATTTAACGATACAATGAAACTGAAGTATGGTTATGGAACCTCTTGAATATTCAACAGAAAACTCTTTGGGGGCAAGTACTCTTTAATTTGGTATTCCACTTTGCTTTCTAAAACTGTGGTAGACTAAAACCAAGAGTAAACTACAGGGGAAGAGACACGTTTGGCTTATACTTTCCTGTTGCAGTCCGTAACTGAGGAAAGCTGGAACAGTAACCTTTGTAGGAACTAAGGTGCAGAAACTATAGTACAATCATGACTTGAACTCCTTGGCTTTATCTGCCTACTTTCTTATACATTCTAGACTCACTTTCCCAGACATAGCACTGGCCAATATGGGATGGTCCTTCCCATATTTATCTTTAAGCAATAAAATGCACCATACCATATCTTACAAGTAAATCTGATGGAAACATTCTTCAATTAATATTCTCCTTCTACAGATATGTCTAAGGTTATGTCAGATTGAGAAAAACTAATAAGCACATTTGCTCTTTAGTAATGAGTTAATTTTAAAATGCAACAAATACACAAACACACACATACATATATATGTATATACTTATATATAAGCATAAGTTTATAAGTATATAAGGCTTCAAACTTTAATAATATACTATCATCAATGTATTTATTTAGAACCCATCACTGCATATATTGCAGATATATAAATTCAGAAATTTGAACTTAATAGAATAAAAATTTTGCTACAAGAGAATGTCAGATATAACATTATTCAGTTCTCATATGAATGGTAGTTAGGTAAAAAATAATAATAAGCATCACAGGAATTAGAAAAATAACTTAGAGTTTATTTTAGTTTATGGTAGACATGAAAACTGAACACCAAGGAGAAAATGAATAACTATTAGAAGGACTAATAACAACAATTACCTGGAAACTGGAGCAACCTTTTTTTGGGAAAAGTTTTGTGTCTTCCGTACACAGAGACTCAAAGGTGGTAAAAAGTTTGCAGACAGAAACTGCATATGTTTTCACTAGCTCAGAACGGAAAGTCATCTAGATTGTGATACATACCCCCAAAACTTCTAAGTGAATATCATCAACACAAATCAAGACTTTTAGCTAATATCATCTAATTTTAAATCTAAACACATAAGAAAATAACCTGAGAGGGTACCCTGATCTCCTTTCTGCATTTTAAACATTTTATCAAGTTGTATGAAGAGAAAATTTCATTGACTTTTTTTTGCAATCTTTAATCATCTCTATGACAGTATTCACGATAAATTGTTTCCTTTTGTGGCATCCTTACTTTCTCAGTAAGCCAAACACTTCAGAAACTGACATATCTGGCAGATACTGTACCTATGTGAAGTGTCCTTTCAGAAGTGTTACTGCAAATCCCTATTTTGTCAGTTATCAGATGATACCAGACAGCCTTTCCCTCAACCTAGCTGTCATTCCTTTTGTTCATTCTTTCTTAGCAAAGGAAATGGCCATCACTGATGATTACCACTCTGAAGGTTGACCTGAGAACTCTGGGCTTCTAGGCTGAGAAGCGTGAAGCCTATGATCTCACATGTCAGTTCACCATATTTTTTTCAGTCACTAAAAATATTTTGACCTGGAAAGAGTAATAACTTATTCTTAAAATAAATATTGGTATTAAACATTCTTTTAGTTGTTTTAACAACCTTTGAACAGTAGCTTATTTCATCAAAGGGTCTATCCTTAGAACAACCATCTCCTGTTTTAGATTGTAAATTGAATGCAATGCTGTTTATTTCTCCCAATTGTAATTTAACAATCTTCACTTAAGACAAAAATTAAAAATTAAAACTACAGAGCCAGAGATAGGATGTTTAATTCAAAGAGCTTCACCTTAGAGATGGTGGTCATTTAACCATATCTCAAAATATTAAAAATAGATGAAATGTAAAAATTAATTTTTAAATTAAACTTCCCTTTTGTATGAAGCAAACATTGACTTCTTAAATAGGATAGTGGGTTTAATCTTGAAAATTTGACTATGATGTTTATTAAAGTTGGTCTTAGGTCTTCTATATAAAATTTTCCTGTTCTATGGAAACAGCTTTCCATTTTCTCTTCAGGTTTTAGTTTTCTTGTTGACTAAAAGCCATCCTTGATACTCATCTGTTGTGACTAGACTTTTTTCATACCTTGAACATTTATTTATCTGAATTATTTCTGTTTTGTGTTAATTATATAAATTACCACACAAATAATGTGCTTTATTATAGCATTTCATGAATATATATGATTATTTTTCAAGATTTATTATATTTTTAAGTATGTGTATTTATACGAGGGAAGTATCAGCTATTGAATGTGGGTTCTCATGCAAGGCAGAAATAGACATCAGGTCTCATGGAATTGGAGTTACAGGGATTTGTGGGTCTCCTTTTGTGGGTGCTAGGAAACCATCTCCATTCCCCTGAAGAGCAGCATGCACACTTTATCATTGATTCATCTCTCCAGCTCCCATGTGAGACATTACTGATGGCATCTTCATTCATCTTTTGATTGCTGCTATACAGACTGCTGAATGACAGAGGGTACCCAATAATGTCTGAAACTCTATGAACCTTGTCTGGTTGTTATTGTTAATGATGATGGGTGTTTTTTATTTACATCACGATACAATGAGCTTTCTCCATAAGCTGTTTAATTTTTCTTTCCATAGTCAATTTGTAATTTCATAACCATCTAATGTACTGAGTGAGTAGTCACTCTCATCTAAGTATGGTGTTGCACATTAGAATTTCAGTAGTGGAAATCACATTTCACATGAATGGCACTAAAATTCAGGAAGGTAGAGGACTCTGTTCATTATGTTAAGTAAAACATGCCAATTTTAAGGAGTAAATAATGCATGGTCTTGTGCTATGTGGATTCTAACAAAGTTGGTGACATAGAAGTTTATACAAGACTGATATTTTTTAAAGGCTCTGGAGCCTGTGCATGCCAAGAGAAGAATTGTAAAAGGTAAACAAATGGCTACTAAGTTTAGGCCAGATAAAAATAATTGGTGGTGTTTTATTAAACAATTGAATGGCAACAAGTACCATAATATTTCAAAACAAAATGCCAGAAGAAAAGATTTTGAAAAATTTCAGTACATATAAATTATCAGTTGTCTGCTATAGTAGAAGTGTTTCATATATTTTCCAGATCAATGAAGTAGTTGTCTAGGGGGTAATACTTATGGCTGCCTAGTAATAAAAAATATATTTCCAAATATTCAAAATCTGTTATTTGCATGACAAAATGATATTAACTTTAAATAGTAAAGACAGCAACGTTGATAGCAATAGGGCATCTAATATATAATACCTAACATATAAAATGTTTTAATGTTGTAGATGTTCTTTATTTTTTAAGAAATTTCATGCTTTAGAAAAGTGAGAAGAAATATGAAAGATAAAATTATCATAATTTGGATATTAAAGTGTGGAGGAGAATCAATGGAATTACTATCATATGCCAAAAAGTAAGCCATGTATCATGTGTGTATCATGTGTACATGATACATGATACAAGTTGATAGAAAGACACAAGGACCCTCTTTGGTGAAACTTATATTTCACTAGTAAGAGAAGGACACTGCAACAGTATCTATGAAAAGACGATCATAGTCACTATATGAAAAGTGAAACAGAAAAGAAGAAACAACAGAGTTTATGTGAAGTTGAATGAGTTGCTCAGATTAATCACAGTAAGAAAATAGAGTGAACAAAATAAAAGTGAGATGGAGGGGTAAACAGTGGGTAAATCTGCATTGGAAAATTTACTATTAATAGAAAGGTTTCAATAATACAGGTATGAAATTTTCAAATAGTAGATTGGAAATAATAATAACAATAATAAAATAAATGGTTAAAGTGGATTCTGACATGATCTCGAGAGATGATTGAGACTAGTGTGCATTTAAGGCTGAGGTATACCTGAAGTATCATCCCTAAATACCTATCCATACTTTATAAATGCTATATATAAATTTACTCACATTTACATATCCCAATTCACCATTCTCTCACAATATTTCACAGACTCATGTGTCATCTTGATTATAACATAGCATAGATGAATTTTTCTTTGATCAACTCTATTTGGGAATAGGTTGCTTCCATTTTCTTCACTTTTCCACCCATATTGCATATGTATTACGTATGCTGGTGACTTTTGTTCCGTGTTGGTTGTTTTCTTGTCTACATCCTTGCTTAATTTCCCTGTTTGCCTCTATTATCGTCTTTGGGGTTTCTGATGATTTTTTCAGGTGAACTGTTTATATCTCCATTTTATGCTTGAACTCTGTAGGCAAAGAAATTTATTTGTTAGTTTGTTGGTTGTTGCTTGGTTGATATTTTTGAGACAGGGTTTCTCTGTGAAATAGTCATAGGTGTCCTGGAACTACCTTTTGTAGATGAGGTTGGCCTTTAACTCACAGAGATTCCCCCTTGCCTCTACCTCCTGAGTGCTCAGATTAAAAGTGTGCACCACCATTGCCTGGCAAGAATTTTTGCATTATGCAGGAATCCGACGTTGTCATGTCTCTATATTTTACTTTTTCTTTTTTTACATATTTGTATTTTATATTATTTTTATTCTTTTTTGTGAGTTTTCTTATCGAGCAGTAAACTTTTGGGACTGAATCTCT
Organism: Alexandromys fortis; assembly: GCF_014885135.2. Lineage (NCBI taxonomy): Eukaryota > Metazoa > Chordata > Mammalia > Rodentia > Cricetidae > Alexandromys > Alexandromys fortis. The sequence continues at coordinate 7,075,272 of NW_026067977.1, forward strand.
ATTCAGCATGGCAAAATGAACTGCTAACATCTCCAAACCAAACTGACACACCATAAGGGCCACAAAATAAAACATGGCTAAACACCCACACTTCTTTCCAGAGTGGTTGCACAAGTTTGCATTCCCACCAGCAATGGATGAGTGTACCCCTTTCTCCACAACCTCTCCAGCAAAGGCTATCATTGGTGTTTTTGATTTTAGCCATTCTGACAGGTATAAGATGGTATCTTAAAGTTGTCTTGATTTCCCTGATCGCTAAGGAAGTTGAGCATGACCTTAGGTGTCTTTTGGCCATTTGAACTTC
>NW_026067977.1:7076214-7078213 GCF_014885135.2 Alexandromys fortis
AACTGAATAAAAATGATGGCCATACAGAGAGTAAATATACTGCTATTGAATGTGTTTTAAAAAAATAAACACAGAGAACTTCATTTTCGAGTTTTTTATAAAAATATACCTTTATTGAAACACCTTCTTGTAAATATATCAAAGGAAAAAAATCTTCACTATAAAAAAAAACAAATATGGCTAAACATGTAAACATTTTGTGAACTTAAAGGTTATTTGGGGAATATATGTGGCAATAGGGAATGGATATTGAAAAAGAGTGGATAATAAATTTTAAATGAATGAAAGAAAATACAAAAACAGAGTTGGAGAAGAATGTTCTAAATAGAAAGAAAATTGTAATATTGGGGGAGGTGCTACCTGTACAACCTTTTACATTATATAGAAATCCATCAGGAGCCTCAGATTCTGCACATGCAACTGTAAAATTTCATGGGTTCCCTGTGAAGGTTTGGTATTGATATGCCTGTATCTCTTTGTATGAAATGGGTATTTTTACTCTGTAACTTCATATGTTAGAAATACGCAACTTTTTTCTATGATCTCACAGTTAAGTGTATCAGGTGAAGTTTGAGTCTTAGACTTTTTATGCCTAATGGAAACTGTTGAAGACTGTGAGAACTTTTGAAGTTGACTGGGTGCACTTTGCTCTGTGAAATCAAAATGACCCTACATACCCAATTGTGTGTGTGGGTATATGATATATTTGGATGTCAAGTTGACAGTGAGTGGACTTGTGATGGTTTATATTGATTGTAAAACTGCCAGATTAAAGAGGAAAACTGAAGAAAAATCTCTGTGGGATTTATAGATTCAGTCAATTAAGAAGACCTATTCAAATGTAAATGTCAAACTTACATGTGTCAGGGTCCTCGATGGTATAAAAAAAGAAAGTCAGCTGGACACAGACATTCATCTCTCCCTGCTTGCTGACTATAGCTATGCTATGCCTAGAAGCCTATCATTTTTGGTGTCATGGTTTTGCAACCTCATACACTCTACCCTCATTCTGTGAATCAGAGGGAAATTCTTCCTTTCTATAATTTGCTTTTGTTTGACATTTTTCACAGTAACAATAAAGAACAACAAGTTTCTCTGGCTTAAAATTTTATTTGTAAAAAAAATACTAATTTTCCTATGTTTAAAATGCCTATTTTATACTTAATTTCAAAATACCAAGCAATGGTACATTAAGGTAAAGGTGTTTTCACGTAATGTTCTACTATGATAAATTTCAAGTCCTTTGAACATAATATTGTCATTCAGTTTTCTCATATTCTTTCTCAATTGGATGAATTCAAACATGTCTCTCTTAGCTATACTCAAAGCAAGGTAATTACACTAGCAGCCAGTTTTACATGAGTTATTTATTTGAGCTGAAGGATATTTCAAATCAGGATACAATTTCCTTTTCTTTGCATTTTTCTCACTTTGCCCATAATCTATCAGACAATAATGGCAGTGTACTAAAAAAAAAAAAAAATTAGGTGAGTTACAGTGTATGAGAGACAGAACCTTAGAAGAATATAGCTCAAGAGCTAACAATTAAAAATGATACCAAGCAAAGAAACTACTAAATTTTTTCACTGAGACTCTTATTATTAGTTTATTTTTATTAATAGTTTCATTGGTTATTAAAAATAAAAATGTTCATCATTCACAACTTTCCCATATCTTTTTTTTTATTTTATCCATCATTTGATATTGTTAAGCATTGTTACCTTTTGGTCATACAGGTTTATTTTAATTCAGATGTATTTGAGGTTAAGGTATGAAAAAAGAAAGGTTAACATATTTTTAATGGAAGCATCAATTCTGACTTAAACCTTATTCCCCATGGCAGCTGTGACTTTTTTTTGTGATCTTTTTTTTCTTTTTATTTAAATATGTGATCTTTTATAACTTTTTTTATAATGTATAATGTTTTCAGAGTTCACCTGTGTTTAAATATAAGAATTTAATACTTTTTAAAATTTTTTTATTGAGAATAAGAAAAAAA
>NW_026067977.1:7089722-7091702 GCF_014885135.2 Alexandromys fortis
AAAATTGCCGGGGAGAAAATTGGGATCTTGGGGGTGGGGTGGGTTGGGGATAAGGGGGGACGGGGAGAGAAAAGTGAGAAGGGGAGGATTGGGGGAACTTGGGGAAACAGGAAGATTGGGATAAAGGAAGGTTGGATAGGGGAGCAGGGAAGCACATATCTTAGTTAAGGGAGCCACCTTAGGGTTGGCAAGAGACTTGAACCTAGAGTGGCTCCCAGGAGCCCAAGGCGATGTCCCCATTTTTTTTTTTTTATAGCTGCTGAATCTCTACTGGGAGAGGTAAGCTTAATTAGTGCCACAAGATGCTAACACTACGCAAAAAACTTCACGCAGAGCAACAAAAGCAATACCTTTAAAGAAATATGGTGCTTGTTTCTCATTTACCTGTTACCAAAGATAAAGCTCTATTTCAATAGATAATGAGGTTCGGTATGATTTACATTGGATTGGTTGTTCTTATTTTAAGGTTATGACATTTTATATTAAGGTATATCACATAAGTAGATGTTTGGGGAGCGCTATTCAGCTACATCTGAATATTATTCACATTTTTCTGTATTCCAATTGATTATGAGTGTTAGAATTAAAATGTTGGCTTAATGACAAATACTAGAAAATAATTACATATTGTTAACAAAGAGCTCATGTATCCATGTTCTTAGGTTTCCACCATGTTTTCAATTTTTTCACATAAAGAAATAATATAAGTAAGATACAAATTTTTAGTTGCCTCTGCAGTTTAAAACTTTAAAATGAATCTTAACTTTTGGGTGAAATTGTAGCTTCATAATTTGTATATTTTTATAATCTCTTTATAAAAACTATGTGCTTTATCATTACCAGTATCTTTTTATTCTTCCCAGTCATTTTTAATTACTATATTTTATATACTTTCATGATTGTTTTTCTATTTTGGACATTAGTTAGAAATTAATTATTGGCTTGTCATTTATAAAATAAAAAAACAAGACATGATAGGGTGATGCAAAATTTTGGCTATTGAAGCTGAATTGTTGAATTGGGGTATATATTTTAATTGATAAAGATCAGATAATTATACCTTAGCATTTAGTAGCCACTACACATGAAAATGCATGCTTGATGTTACCCCAGATGCTCTCTCAGTGGAAAGTTATCTGTGGGTAATGTCGCAGAATTTGGGACACTTAGAATACATCTTTAATGAAGAAGTGCTAGGGTGTTATATCTTAACACTGACCACAGGTTTCTGCTTATAAACAGTGTCAGAATTAATTTCTACCTCCCTAGTTTCTGTATATTATCATTTCTGATGGTTGCAAAAAGCAATTCTTGAAATCTAAGCATGCTATTGAAACAATGGCAAGAGTAATTTTTTTGTTAACATTGCTAACTTCCTCCCATTTTAATGATTATATTTATTTACAAATGCAAATGCTTGTGTGCTTCTATATTTGCCTTTTTTTTTCAGAACTTTAGGCTCCAGTTTGAGTGTCAGGTAGATTCTGTGGCTTCTAAAGTCACTAAACAGGATCCACTGCTCCTCTGTTAGAGGCATGTTTACTCTATGACTGCCTTTGAGATTATGCTTTTAAATTTTATCTAATAACCTGTCAGATGTTCTGTGCCTATTTTTGTTCATTTTGCTTTTAATTTATTAATATATTTAATGTATAACCCTTATCAATAAGATTATTACATAAATTACATTATAAATATTCCTTAAACATCTTTTTGCTTGATTGACTCATTTTTGTATTTTCACTTTTGAAACAAGGTCAAATCTCTATGTCAGACTGCTTTTAAATTTGTAATAATTTTGAATCAATCTGCCATTTTCTAGAATTAAGGGATGTTCAACCATGTCTAGCTTTTTAAACTCCCAAGCCATTTTTTTTTCAGGATTTTTTTTTTTACTAATTTTTTTTTATTGAGAAAAGGAAAAGAAAAAAAGTTTCCGCCTCCTCCCTGCCTCCCATTTCCCTCCCCCTCCTCCCACCC
>NW_026067977.1:7091935-7102969 GCF_014885135.2 Alexandromys fortis
CCGGTTTTATTCCATGCTTTTTCAGTCACAGTCCAGCTGGCCTTGGTGAGCTCCCAATAGATCATCCCCACTGTCTCAGTGGGTGGGTGCACCCCTCGTGGTCCTGACATCCTTGCTCGTGTTCTCCCTCCATCTGCTCCTCATTGGGACCTTGGGAGCTCAGTCCAGTGCTCCAGTGTGGGTCTCTGTCTCTATCTCCATCCATTACCAGATGAAGGTTCTATGGTGATATGGAAGATATTCGTCAGTATTGCTATAGGATAGGGTCATTTCATGTTCCCTATCCTCAGCTTCCCAAGGGATTAACTGGGGACATCGCCTTGGGCTCCTGGGAGCCACTCTAGGAGATTACAGTTAAGACTGGATTTGAAATACAATCTCACAGACTATTTTTCTATTTAAATTTTCACCTGTTCCAGGTAATATTAGTTCTTTTTATTTATTTTCAGGTTAATGAAAGATTTTCTGTTCCCCATGAATCTCAAATTGCTGAAAGACACTTAAGGAAATTTTCAACATCCTTAGCCATTAGAGAAATGCAAATCAAAACAACTTTGAAATTACATCTTACACCTGTCAGAATTACCAAGATCAGAAATGCTGATTACAGCTTATGTTGGAGTGAGTATGGGGTAAGTAGATCACTACTCCATTGTTAGTGAGAGTTCAAACTTATACAGCCACTTTGGAACTCAGTACGGCAATTTCGCATAAAATTATGAGTATACCTCAAGACGCAGCAATATCACTTTTGGGTATACATCCAAAAAATGCTCAATCATACCCCAAGGACATGTGCTCAACTATGTCCATAGCAGCATTCTTAGCAATAGCCAGAACTTGGAAATAACCCAGATGCCCCTCAGCTAAAGAATAGACAAAGAAAATGTGATATATTTACACAACTGAATACTACACAGTGGTAAAAAATAAAGACATTTCGCAATTTGCTGGCCAATATAGAAAAAAAATATTGAGTGAAATCACCCAGACACAGGGAGACAAATATAATATGTACTCTCTCATAAGTGGCTTTTATACATAAATCAAAGAAAAAACACCCTACAGGCCACAAACACAGAGAACCTAGACAATAAGGACCCTAAGAGTGACATACATGGATCTACATGGAAAGAGAAAAAGACAAGATCTCCTGAGTAAATTGGGAGCATGGATGTCATGGGAGAGTATAAAAAAGGAGAGAGGATGAAGGGAGGGGAGTGGAGAAATGTGTAGAGCTCAAAAAACTCCAATAAAAGTACAAAACTGTAATATATAAAAAAGGGTTTTTTTCCCCAAATTCTAGTCATCTCTCCTTGTAGTCTCTCCCTCAGTGCCCACCTCCACCGCTTGTTCCCTTATATACCTTTCATGCTCCATTCCCAATATCTATTCTATTTCCCCTTCCAGGGAAATCCATGCACCTGGCCTAGTGCCACCCTTGTTACTTAGCATCTCTGGATCTATGGAATATTTCCCTGTACTTAACAACTAATGCCCACATATGTATGAGTAGTTACCATATTTGTCTTTCTGAGTCTGAAAGACTCACACAGGATTGTCTTTTCTAGCTCCATTCATTTTCCTGAAAATATCATGATGTTATTTTTAACAGCTGAGTAATAATATATTGTGTATAAGTACCACATTTTCTTGTCCATTCTTCAGTCGAGGGACTTTTAGGTTGTTTCTAGTTTCTGAGTGCTATTAAAAATGGCATTGAGCATGGTTGAACAAGTGCCCTTGTGGTAGGGTAGAGCAGGTAGGGGGTAGGTAGGATGAAATAGATTGATTCTACACTTTCTGAATAAACACCATATTGATTTTGACTGCATGAATTTTGGTGGTGGTAGGGAACTTGAAACATAAGATTATCAGTGCCCCCAATCAGCAGGAAGTAGTCTGGAAAATTACATCCACGTTCTCAACAAATGGATTATGGATGTCTGTCTGGCATGCAGAACAGTTCAAAGACTTCTGCCTGACATGACCAAGTCTCACAGGATACTCCAGTCAGGACTTGATCATAATTCTAAATTTTCTCTAGGTCCCCATAAGATTATCAGTGCCCCCAATGAGCAGGAAGTAGCCTGGAAAATTGCATCCACATTCCCAACAAATGGATTATGAAAGTCTGTCATTGTTTAGAATGTTGGTTACAAGTTGTTATGGAAAAGCTAAACAAAGGAGATTCACTTCAGAGTTCTTGTTTAAAAAAAAGGGGGGGAGTGCTGTGGGGCAATGGTCTGTACCCTGTCATTTGTATTTTAAATAAATGCTGGTTGGCCAATAGCCAAGCAGAAAGTATAGGTGGGGCAACCAGGCAGGAAGTAGAGGTGGGGCAATGAGAATTCTGGGAAGATGGAAGTTTCAGTGTGTAGACAACACCCAGACAGAAATGAAGCCAGAAAAGAATCCATCAAGATGTGACTGTCTTGCCAAAAAGGGTACCAAGCCACGTGGCTAACACAGACAAAAATTATGGGATATTATAAGTTATAAGATTTAGTAAGAAGCCTGAGATACTAGGCCAATCAATTTATAATTAATGAGGACCTCTGTGTGATTTCTTTGGGACTTAACAACTATGCGAACTGGGCGGGACAGAAACCTCAGTCAACATATGCATGTATATGTGATATGTATTGAAATGTCACCGTACAACCCATAAATGTACATAATTCTTATACTTTAAGTAAAAAATTATGTTTATAAAAGGGAAATTTTCTGTTCCTTTTATTTATTTTTCTTTTATTTTATATTATTTATGTGTAATCACTTGTAGTTATGTGTATCAGAATGCAGGTGACTGTGAGGGCCAGAAGAAGATGGTAGATTTACACAGAGCTGCCATTATGAGCTCGCTTTCATGAGTACTACAAACTAAAGGTATATCATCTGCAAGAGCAGTATGCACTCCTAAGCAGTGAGCCATTTCTCCAACCCCCAATATCAAATTCTCAGTAGATAACTCATGTGTATTTCAGCTTCTCTCTGGTCTGTCATTGGCAAAGAATTGCATTTTCATGTTTGGTAGATATAGAACAGTTTTAGATTGTGTACTGTACACCATGATGTTGTAACACAGAGGCATTGACACATCCGATGTTGCCTAAGAGCAGCCTTTGATGTTATCACAGACACTTTTGCTGCATCGAGCTGCAATGAGCCTACGGGACTCAGATGAAGTTTTCAGTGTTTTGAAAAAGAGGAATCTACCAATGGAAAGCCTATGGACTGATAACAAAAGAAAGCTGAGTACAGAGTTCTGTAAGACTTCCAGGTGTCAAGACCCTTCGACCATGAGAGGCAGATGAGATGCTTCATGAACATATAGCTTATTTTTGCATTGGCTAATCAAAGGTGTCTGCTAACTAACTATATGTTATTAAAAGGAAAATGATTCCAGTGTTATTACCTGAACACATAATTGTGAAAACCTACTCCTTTCACATTCTTCAAACCTGTTTCCAAAGATACTTCTTACAATGCATTCTTTTAAAATTTATTTTGCTTTTATTTAAAATATAATTACATGATTTTACTCTTCAGCATGTACCTCTAACCCCATCCATACTTTCTCTTCAAAATTCATAATTTTTAATTGTCACATACCTTAATGTGACATACACAGACATATACACATACTACAATTTATAATGAGGTGACTGAGGTCAGAACTGGGGGTAAATCATTCGTGTATATAAGCAAAAATGAGTCAATTGGGAAATAAACAATGCAATCATCTAAATCCCCTTGGTGTTCCTTACATGTACATGTTCAATACTTTTTCAGATAATTAATGAATGGCGATATCTTTCTGTACAAATTCCAAGAGTGTAGCATATGCTGATATGCTGTCTTACAGTTCCTAGAAATCTTTTGATTTGAAGGAATGACTAGACTGAAGTGGACTTACTTAACACTGAGCTATATACTAATTCGGAGGATTTGTAAGTCCTGACACTTTGCCTGAAAAGTCCTCAAAAATGTAACTGAATAGAGCAAATATGTTTCTTCTGATGAGCTCATGACTGTAAGACTGTGAGTCTGCTCATTTTTGACATATATTATTTGTTTCTTCAGCTTATGAAATATTCCCCAGTCAAGGATTCAACATCTTTATTCCTCTCTATGTGGAATTGTTTCATGAATGAAAACTCTTGTGTATTCTCATAATAAGAATATCTATCTTCTTTTTCATTTTGTCTGCATGAAAAAGTGTCTATGTAAATATTACAAGATGTCCTGAGTGTACTTTTGGCAACACCATTTTACTTATAACCTTTAGCCTTTCTTTAAAGATACTTTAGTGCTATCTGTTAATCAGAAAAAAGTGCACTTCACACTGTGTGCTGCTTCAAGAAGGTACTGTACTGATCAGAGTCAAGATGAGTCTTGTTATATGATGTCCTTTGATAATATGCAAATACTGGAACAGTATATGTTTATAAATTTTAATAACAATTTGTTAGCAATTCTTATAATAAATTATAAACACTGCATGGATGACCATCACTAATGTGTTTATTTCACACATAATTTTACTTTACTTTTCTGTGAAAGTGATTTCTTTACAAATATATTATTTTAATCAGGGATTAATGAAACAGTTATTCTTTTATTATGTGTCTGATACACATTAATGCACATTGGGCATGTCAACCACAAGCTCTCTTTAAATGGCATGTAGAAACAGACGTCAGTTCTTATCATTCCCTATAGGTGGGAAATATAAACATAGCTGCATCAATGCATTCGTATCCATTCCCCTGTGTAAAAATGTTAAATAGCTCACTAAGCCATCTCTACAGCATCCCAATATGTTTGCCTGCTTAGAGAATTGTGTGAGTTTTATAGCTATTCTTTTGTGAGCCAAAAGATTCATTTATTTTGGCCTATTTTCTTCTTAGACTGAATGTGTTAATGACTCTTGTTTCTGCAACTTTTTACAATAAGATTTTGTTTTCTTATAAAACATGCTTATAATTATGACTGTTTTTCTTTGTTTCTGTTCCTTTCTCAAGGCCCATCTCAAACCCATACTTGTTTCTGAGGTTTTTAATGGCTTCCCAGCTTTCACAAATATATTATTTTTAATATTATGTTGATCTCTGTTTTATGGGCTATGGAGTTATTATAAATATGGAGTTATTTGGCAATTCCTCTCTTCTTTTATCATTTAAACAAAATCAGTACACAGGATAGCATGACTTGTTCCTGGAAAACAAAAGGAGCAATTATAAACAAATTCTCACATGTGTTGGTACACACACACACACACACACACACACACACATATATATATATACATACATACACACATGTACATACACACATATCTTCACCAATATAAGCCATAAGCTTAGGATGTGCTTTCTTTTTGTAAATTTGGTGAATCAGTTATGGGAATGTTCTCAAAGGATCCTCTTCTGTGTCTCCTCCTTTTACAAGTAGCTCAGTGTTGGTGTGCATACCAACTATGTGTGCCATATGTGAGTATCTATTTCTGAGCTCTTTATTTTTACTTGATTATCTCAGAACCATTCATTGTGAGTGACTTGTGGGAGCAGTGGTGTTTCATTGAAATAATTAGTTCAAATTATTCATATTGTATGTGAGTTCCTATTTAGGACTTTTTGCCATTTTATTGCACAAAATATATTCAAAAAAACACATTTCTAACTTCTCCAAAATTACACTTTTTATTACTTTATAAATAATACCAATCAAAATTTTCACTTCTTTCCCTCCTTTCACTTCTCTCCCACTTCCCACTCACCCTCCTCCCTCCCCTCCAGTCCTAAGACAGGGCAAGGTACACTGTTCTGTGGAAAGTCCAAGGCCATCCCCACACTATCCAGGCTTAGAAAGGTGTGCACCCAAATAGAATAGGATGGCAACAAGCCAGTACATGCAGTAGAGACAAAGCCCAGTGCCATTATCATTGGCTTCTTAGTCTGTCCCAATTGTCAGCCACATTCAGAAGGTCCAGTTTGATCCCATGATCGATCATTCAGACACAGTCCATGTGAATTTGGTGAGCTTCCATTTGCTCAGGCACATGGTCTCAGTGGATGGACCAACCTCCTCGTGGTCCTGATTCCTTGCTCATATTCTCCCTCCTTCTGCTCTTCAACTGGACCTTGAGAGCTCAGTCCAGTGCTCAGATGTAAGTCTCAGGCTCTATCTCCATCTGTTGCTGGACAAAGATTCTATGGTGATATTCAAGATAGTTATCAGTCTGTCTACGGGACAAACCAGTTCAGGCACCCTCTCCTCCACTGCCCAGGGTCCTAGCTGTGGTCATCTCTGTGGACTCCTGGGAACCCCTCAAAAGCCAAGCCTCTTGCCGACACCAAAATGGATCCCTCAATTAAGATATTTTCTTCCCTGCTCCCATATCCATCCTACCTCCATCTCAACCATCCCACTCCCCAAGCTTTCCCCAATCCTCCCCTTCTCTCTTCTCTCTCCCTCTTTCCCCTTTCCCCAACCCCACCCCCATGCTCTTAACTGTTGTTGGCAATCTTGTCTGCTTCCAATTTCCAGGAGGATCTATATATGCTTTTCTTTGGGTTCACCTTATTACTTAGCTTTTCTAGAATCATGAATTATAGGCTCAATGTCCTTTATTTATGGCTAGAATCCAGTAATGAGTGAGTACATACCATATTCCTCTTTTGGAGTCTGGCTTATGTCACTCAGGATAGTGTTTTGTATTTTTATCCATTTGCATGCAATATTCAAGATATTATTGCTTTTTTTTAATGCTGAGTAGTACTCTAATGTGTATATGTGCCACACTTTCTTTATACATTCTTCCATTGAGGGGCATCTAGGTTGTTTCCAGGTTCTCGCTATTACAAACAATGCTGCTATGAACATACTTGAACTAATGCTTTTGTTTTATGATTTCGCATCTCTTGGGTATATTCCCAAGACTGGTATTTGTAGATCCTGAGATAGGTTGACTCCCAATTTTATGAGAAACTGCGACACTGATTTCCAGAGTGGTTGCACAAGTTTACATTCCCACTAGAAATGAATGAGTGTTTCCCCTATTCCACAACCTCTACATCATAGGCTATTATTGATGTTTTTGATTTTAGCCATTCTGGCAGGTATAAGGTGGTATCAGAAAGTTGTTTTGATTTGAATTTCCCTGATAGCTAAGGAAGTTAAACATGTTGTTAAGTATTTTTTTTTTTTGCCATTTAAAATTCTTCTGTTCAGAATTCTCTGTTCAGTTCAGTACTTCATTTTTAACTGGGTTATTTAGATTTTTAATGTCTAGTTTCTTGAGTTCTTTATATATTTTGAAAATCAGATCTTTGTCTGATGTGGGGCTGGTGAAGATCTTCTCCAATTCAGTAGGTTGCCTTTTTGCCTTAGTGACTGTGTCCTTTGCTTTACAGAAGCTTCTCAGTTTCATGAGGCTCAATAAATTCATTATTGTTCTTATTGTCTGTACTACTGGGGTTATACATAGGAAGTGGTCTCCTGTTCCCATGTATTGCAGGCTACTTCCTACCTTCCCTTATATCAGGTTCAGTGTGGTCAGATTTATATTGAGGTCTTTAATCCATTTGGGTTTGAGTTTTTGTGCATGGTGATAGATATTGAACTATTTTCATTCATCTATAAGTTGAAATCCAGTTATGCCAGCACCATTTATTAAATATGCTTTAATAAGAGCAATATACTGCAAGCAGACAGCTAACATCAAATTAAATGGAGAGAAACTCAAAGCAATTCCACTAAAATCAGGAACAAGATAAGGCTGTCCACTTTCTCCATATTTGTTCAACATAGTGCTTGAAGTTCAAGCAATAGCAATAAGACAACATATGGAGACCACGGGCATTCAAATTGGAAAAAAAGAAGTCAAATTTTCATTATTTGCAGATGATATGATAGTTACATAAGTGACTCCAAAAACTCTGAGAACTCCTACAGCTGATAAATACCTTCAGTGATATGACAGGATACAAGATCAACTCAAAAGTATTAGTAGTCCCTCTTATACACAAAGGATATGGAAGCAGAGAGGGAAATCAGAGAATCATCACCTTTCATGATAGCCACAAGTATCATAAAGTATCGTGGGCTATCATTAACTAAAGAAGCAAAAGATCTATTTGACAAGAATCTAAAGGCTTTGAAGAAAGCAATTGAAGAGGATACCAGAAAATGGAAAGATCTTCCATGATCTTGGATTCATAGGATCAACATAGTAACAATGGCGATTCTACAAAAGGCAATCTATAGATTCAATACAATCCCCATTAAAATCCCAAAAGACCTTGATAGACTTTCACATTCCTTGAGAGAACAGCAATCAACTTTATATGGAAAAAGTAAAAAGCCAGGATAGCCAAAACAATCCTATACAATAAAGGAACTTCCAAAGTCATTACCATCCCTGACATCAAACTCTATTACAGAACTACAATAATGAAAACAGCTTGGTATTGGCATAAAAATAGAGATGCTGATCAAAGAATCAAATTGAAGACCCGGATATTAATCCACAAACCTATGAACACCTGACTTTTGACTAAGAAGCTAAAATTATACAATGGAAGAAACAAACTACACTTTCTATTTCAACACTGTCATTTTATTTCACATAGTATATTCAAATAAAACACATTACTAACTTCTTTAAAATTATACTTGAGACAAACTGTAACATTGCTGTCTATTTGAAACGATCTAATCCAAATTCTTAGTAGGGTGTTAAATAATACTTTTCACATATCCATGTCATTTTTCCAATACACAACACTACCTAAAATGCATTTAAGAAAAGAATCCTACAAAAGAGGCACAAACAACTAGAATCTTAACTCTGCTTATAAAGCTATATAAAATTTGTTTGACATGTAGGTTCTCCTAATCAGTTCTTCTTCTAAATGAGTTAATTGTGTAGATTTCTAAATGGAAAGCATAATTAAAAGTTTGTAAAAACCTTAAAGATGAGAGCATTTAGCAATCAACATGTAAAACTTTAAAAGTTAATTTTTCAGCTTACATTTGGGATACTATGTTGATGAGACTTCATGTGTCTTAGATTTCAAAATCTAAGACAAAATATTATAGCAAAATTCATGATCCTTTTACTTTTAAACTTTCTTCAGCCTTTTCCTAAAGGTGTTTTTTTTTTTTTTTTTTGGGGGAGGGGGGCATGTCCTGGAACTAGCTCTTGTAGATCAGGCTGGTCTCGAATTCACAGAGATCCCCCTGCCTCTGCCTCCCAAGTGCTGGGATTAAAGGCGTGCGCCACCACCACCCGGCCTCAAAGGTTTACAGATCTTCAGAAGTGGAAGTGTAGTGTGCATGTTTCCATTGGGACTAGCTCCACATCATCATTTTGATTGGTTGGTTGTATTTCCTTTAAGTGTAACCATCTGGTTGAAAGAGAATTTTCTTCGCTAAGTGGTGAGGACAATATTTGCTTTGGGACTTTCAAGATAAGTGTTTAGAGATTGCTGTTAGAGATCAGCCCTGGAAACCTAAACATAAGTAACATTACAATGCTGAGCAGGGTATATTTAGGTAAAAAAAAAATANACATGAATTTAAAGAAGAGTAGAGAGGGGTATATGTAAGTGTTAATAAGGATAAATAGAGAAAAGTAATTTTATTATAATTTTAAAAAATCAAAATTAATTTTTATTGCTCTAATGATAAAAATGGAGAAGTAAAATAATATTTGTGATTTAGTTCGTGCAATTCAAATAGTTTATGTTTTTTTACTTTTTTAATTAATTAATTTTATAATTCTTATTATAAAGTATTGAGACAGATTTTCTCTGTGTAACAGTCCTAGTGGTCCTGCAACTCACTTTATAGAACAGGATGGCCTTGAATTCACAAAGATCCACCTGCTGCCGGGCAATGGTGGCGCACGCCTTTAATCCTAGCACTCGGGAGGTAGAGGCAGGTGGATCTCTGTGAGTTCGAGACCAGCCTGGTCTACAGAGCTAGTTCCAGGATAGGCTCCAAAGCCACAGAGAAACCCTGTCTCAAAAAAAAAAAAAAAAAAAAAAAAAACACAAACAAACAAACAAAAACAAAAAAACAAAGATCCACCTGCCTCTGCATCCCAAAGGCTGGGATCAAAAGTGTGTGCCACCACTACCTAGCATTTTTTATTCTCAAGAGGATCACGAGTCTGTGGAAAGACTTTTTATTATTGTTATTTTTGTTTTGTGTGCATGGGTCTTTCGGGTGTGTGTGTGTGTATGTAAAAGTATTAGATCCCCTGGAAATGGAGTTACAAAGAGTCATAAATTGTGATATGGGTGCTGGCAATTGAATCCAGGTCCCCTGAAAGAACAAATAGTACCAGTACTCTAAACCACTGAGATATCTTTCCAGTTTGTGTTTTTATTTTTAGTGTGTACTAATTCAGAAGTAGAGAAGCTCTTACAAGTAAAAATTTCTACAATTATATGTGTCTGTCTCAAATAAAACACTATATTAGCAGGAGGAACCCATAAATGCACAAGACACAGTAAGATTAGAGTTTTCAGCAATATTCTGGAATTTTCTTAATTAGAATAGTGTCTGATTGAATATTTATGGTGATCTGTGTGGTGAAATACACACTTAAGGATATGCTCAACCTCCTTAGCGATCAGGGAAATGCAAATCAAAACAACTTTGAGATATCATCTTACACCTGTCAGAATGGCTAAAATCAAAAACACCAATGATATCCTTTGCTGGAGAGGTTGTGGAGAAAAGGGTACCCTCATCCATTGCTGGTGGGAATGCAAACTTGTGCAACCACTTTGGAAAGCAGTGTGGCGGTTTCTCAGGAAATTCGGGATCAACCTACCCCTGGACCCAGCAATCCCACTCTTGGGAATATACCCAAGAGAGGCCCGATCATATGACAGGGGCATTTGTTCAACTATGTTCATAGCAGCATTATTTGTAATAGCCAGAACCTGGAAACAACCTAGATGTCCTTCAATGGAAGAATGGATGAAGAAAGTGTGGAATATATACACATTAGAATAC
>NW_026067977.1:7105847-7108867 GCF_014885135.2 Alexandromys fortis
TCCTTAGCGATCAGGGAAATGCAAATCAAAACAACTTTGAGATATCATCTTACACCTGTCAGAATGGCTAAAATCAAAAACACCAATGATATCCTTTGCTGGAGAGGTTGTGGAGAAAGGGGTACCCTCATCCATTGCTGGTGGGAATGCAAACTTGTGCAACCACTTTGGAAAGCAGTGTGGCGGTTTCTCAGGAAATTCGGGATCAACCTACCCCTGGACCCAGCAATGCCACTCTTGGGAATATACCCAAGAGAGGCCCGATCATATGACAGGGGCATTTGTTCAACTATGTTCATAGCAGCATTATTTGTAATAGCCAGAACCTGGAAACAACCTAGATGTCCTTCAATGGAAGAATGGATGAAGAAAGTGTGGAATATATACACATTAGAATACTACTCAGCGGTAAAAAACAATGACTTCTCGAATTTTGCATGCAAATGGATGGAAATAGAACACACTATCCTGAGTGAGGTAACCCAGACCCAAAAAGATGAACTTTGGATGTTTTCTGTGACTCCTAAGTGGAAAAAAAATAAACAAAAACAATATTTGCTATTGTGTGAGTTAACCTCTATAGATAGGAGATTATAAAGCATTATCTCTATATAATAACAATTCATGCAAAAGAGAATGAACACAACTAAATTAAAGACTACATTGTTAGAATTTTAACAGGTTCATAAGGTCTCTACAGGAAAGTAGAGAAATAAACATTTTCCTAAGCACAAACAACATTGACCTTGGGTCTCTCCCAAAGTGAATATTGTTATTAAATAAAACAGTTGTTGTTAATCTCAAAATTACACATAGAAACATTCTGGATGTCACTTGTTGCTGTAAAAATAACATTTTAAAAGAACAACTATGCCATCAACTATGACTCTGTCAATACCAACTAAAGGATTGGATGTGTGCAGTTTGGCATCACCTATCACGGCAAGAGCTTCTTTAATCAGAATTGTCACATGATAAAAATTCACGATACAACAAGCTATTTTAATTTAGGGGAAACAGTCTCATTTATCACAAACTAAAACCATAAGAATTTATTTCTAAAGTAAGAATCTTAAATTATTGATGAAACACATGAAATCATACCATATGATATTCACTTAAAAGCAGATTTATTTGTAAAAATTGATAGATTATTTAGAAAATATTTGAGAACAAAATACAATATAAAAGTAAAAATGGTCTATTTTCACTTAATATTTTAAAACATATTCATATTCATTTAATATTTTGAATGTATTATTAATGCAGTGATAAAATGTTAACTGTTACATTAGCTTTAAACAAAATTTTTAAATTCATTATATACACTTATTAAAAATTTAGCATTTTTTAAATATGCAATTATACTAGAAATAAATAGACATTTTTATCTTTTGGGAACAATCTAACAGGGACAGATGATTTAATTAGAAAAATATGACCATAAAATATAATGAGTGTTATATTACTAATTGTTAGTAGATATCATTTACAGTTAAAATAATAAAACTTTACTTCTAATGGAGTAAGATCCTCCTGGAAAGGAAAAGGGGTTTGAACTTATTTTTAATTTACTTCAAACAGTGTTGTATAGACACCAACACAAATTCATGAGCAAGGAAGTATGTTTCCTAGTGCCTGTTGGACATATAAATTAGATACAAAAGCTAGATGTTGGGGCTGAAGAGATGGGCCAGTGGACAAAAGCACTTTCTGCTCTTGCAGAGGACATGGATTTAATTCCCATCAGTTCTCAGCATTAACATGGTGGTTCAAGACCCTCAGTAATTCCAGTTCTTAGAAATCCAATGCCTCTTCTGATATACATAGACACCAGACAAGTATGCTATGCACAAACATACATGCAGGCAAAAAACTCAAAAATATAAAAATAAATTTAAATATCTGGCTAATAAATTAAAAAAATATTTTCATTACATAAACTGAGGTGTTGCCTTTACTTTCAGATATGAGATTGTTTAAGAATAGATTAATTTTAATATTTGGAAGATTATAATTTTTTTCTATTCAATGCATTTCTCCTAAAAAGAATGTGAGAATTTTAGAAGAATTAATATAGACTAGCAGAATCACATATATAGATGAACTAAATTTATGAAACTAAAGCCTCAGGGAATTTTGAATATGTGAGTAGTGGTGCCTTTCTTTTAAGAGTTTTTCACATTCTTTTCTTGTTTTTTTTTGTTTGTTTGTTTGTTTTGTATTTATTTATTTATTTATTTATTTATTTAAGATTTCTGTCTCTTCCCCACCGCCGCCTCCCCTTTCCCTCCCCTTCCCCAATCAAGTTCCCCTCCCTCATCAGCCCAAAGAGCAATCAGGGTTCCCTGCCCTGTGGGAAGTCCAAGGACCACCCACCTCCATCCAGGTCTTGGAAGGTGAGCATCCAAACTGCCTAGGCTCCCACAAAGCCAAGAGGTTCAGTAGGATCAAAAACCCATTGCCATTGTTCTTGAGTTCTCAGTAGTCCTCATTGTCAGCTATGTTCAGCAAGACCAGTTTTGACCCAGGCTTTTTCAGACCCAGGCCAGCTGGCCTTGGTGAGTTCCCGATAGAACATCCCCATTGTGTCAGTGTGTGGGTGCCCCCTCGTGGTCCTGAGTTCCTTGCTCGTGCTCTCTCTCCTTCTGCTCCTGATTTGGACCTTGAGATTTCTGTCTGGTGCTCCAATGTGGGTCTCTGTCTCTGTCTCCTTTCATCGCCTGATGAAGGTTAATATTCAGGAGGATGCCTATATGTTTTTCTTTGGGTTCTCCTTCTTATTTAGCTTCTCTAAGAACCCGAATTATAGGCTCAATGTCCTTTATTTATGGCTAGAAACCAAATATGAGTGAGTACATCCCATGTTCCTCTTTTTGGGTCTGGCTTACCTCACTCAGGATAATGTTTTCTATTTCCATCCATTTGCCTGCAAACTTCAAGAAGTCCTTGTTTTTTACTGCTGAGTAGTACTCTAATATGTATATATTCCATACTTTCTTCATCCATTCTTCAATTGA
>NW_026067977.1:7114676-7116127 GCF_014885135.2 Alexandromys fortis
AGGCTATCATTGGTGTTTTTGATTTTAGCCATTCTGACAGGTGTAAGATGGTATCTTAAAGTTGTCTTGATTTGCATTTCCCTGATCGCTAAGGAAGTTGAGCATGACCTTAGGTGTCTTTTGGCCATTTGAACTTCTTCTGTTGAGAGATCTCTGTTCAGCTCAGTGCCCCATTTTATAATTGGGTTGATTAGCCTTTTATGGTCTAGTTTCTTGAGTTCTTTATATATTTTGGAGACTGTAGAAGGAGCAACGGGGCTGCATCCCTGTCACCCGGCCGCCCTCATGGCTAGCTTATGCCTGAAATAATTACATGGTAACTGTATTCTTTTACTCACTGCCTGGCCCGTTATCTGTAGCGTCTTATTGGCTAGCTCTTACATATTAATCTAACCCATTTCTAATATTCTGTGTAGCCCATGAGGTGGCTTACCAGGGAGGATCTTAACCTGCTTCTGTCTGGAGTGGGAGAACCATGGCAACTCCTCGACTAAGCTTCTTTTTCCCAGCATTCTGTTCTGTTTACTCCACCCACCTAAGAGTTGGCCTATTAAGGGGCTTAGGCAGTTTCTTTATTAATAAGAAATCACTCCCACATCATTTCCCCTTTTACTGTTTAAACAAAAAAGAAAGGCTTTAACTTTAACATAGTAAAATTACATATAATAAAACAGTTATCAAGCAAGAATTATAGTTACAATATTTATATCTATTTTATCTTTTATCATAACTAAGGAAAACTATAACTATCCATTCATTCTTCAACTCCATCAAAGAGTCCAGAAGAATATAATACTACCTAAGTAAACAAGAAATAAGAAAACTCTAGAAATTACAGAGACATCTCACTGCCTGGACAGTCACCCAAAGTTCTTCGGTACCGTTGGGGCATCCATCTTCAGCCTACAGGCCCATAGTTTCCAGCAGACATTTCCATGAAGTAGGAAATTTCAAAGGCAGTCACTATCTGCTTGTCCTGAAGAATGTCTTGCAGACTCTTTCATGAATCAGGAACACCGAAAGGTCATCTCAACTTTAGGCAAGTTCAGTAGTCCTCTCTCTGCGGGTTCTCTGTGTCCAGTTTATGCAACAGTCCAGGCAAGAGCAGTTTCTTGCCCAAGTGACTATCAAACTTCATAAGGATCCTTTTCGATGCCCATCTTTTTCTTGAAGTAGATTGGTGCTGCCAGGAGCAGAGTGTCTCATTGTCATGAAAAGTCCTAAGTTATTAAAACATTAAATGCCATGTTCTGTAGTCTTTGAAAGATATGAAGAATGCCTATCTAATTGAAATATATCTCTATATATCTAGAAAATCTAACTAACATAACTACAAGCTTGACTATTATTTATGATTATCCATTAACAACCTATATTTCCTAATTATACATTACATTTTACAAATGAACTACACAATCACAATACCTTAATCAAGATCAAAAATACATATA
>NW_026067977.1:7121667-7154694 GCF_014885135.2 Alexandromys fortis
GGAATAGATGCAATCCACAGGGTCACATCTTCTGTGAAAACCAAAGAAGACCCTTTCCAAAGCATCATGTCCTTAGACCCAAATTCTGAAGTCATAATACCCTCATGAAATCCATTTTGGTTTAGCTTGGCAGCCCATGTAATGAAATGTCCCTCTGTACTTAGCTCCTTCACAGTCAAAAAATTTAAAGAAAACACAATAATACAAAGAATCCAGACTCTCTGTGAATTTTCCATTTTTACGTGGCTTATTTTTCTTTATTTCTCTTAATCTATAACTATCTGTACTTCTGTACTCTGACTCTTTAAAGATTCTACCCTTTTTCTTTTTAAGACATTAACTTTATTCTTTATATTCTTTTTCTTCTCTTTCCCAAGCCTATGTACATTCATCCAACAATGTGATCCATAAAAGGTCTTTTATGTCTGAATCTGTACTATTGTGAATCTGTAATTCTTTTACTATCCAGGAGCACTTTGTTTTGTGCCTTTAAATCACTAAGTGCTTAAGAATCTAAACTGTGACATTCCTAGGTCAAAAACAGGTACTGCATGCTGGCCCTGCCCAGTCCAACATGGCGGAGCTGCTCCTGCCTCTGATCCTTGCACATTGCACCACTAGCATGGCGGAGCTGCTTGTGCCTCTGAGCTGCGGCATGCAATGTCCCCCTTTTAGGCACACAGCAGTCTAGTTGCCATCAAACAAATTGTAGCACTTTACTCCAAATGCTCCATTCATAAACTCTGTCTCCCGCAGGAGCCAGATAGAGATCGCAATGGTTGCACAGCCCAGAAAGCCGGCATTTTAAAACAGCCAGTTTTTTTTTTCCTGCTGCTGAGTCAGGAAAATTTCAAAATGGAGGACGTACCATTTTGTGCTAGCTCTGGGGCCGCCAGGTAGGAGCGGGCATTCAGCACTTTAATTCTGAGACTGAACATGCAGCACAGAAATTCTTTTCATCCAAGTTACATCAAAATCCGACAGGCAGAGCACTGCACAGTTCTAGTCCGCCATGCTCTTCCGCCTGCCTAAGCCTGATTCGGCCATCTGCCCTGGTGCAGGTGGGGAGCGCTGAGCCATCAGCACAGTCTCAGAGCACTCTCCTTCCAATCCCAAGTGGGAACACAAACATCCAGTCCCATAAAAGCCTTGAAATGCTTTAAAACTAGAGTGCACGCTGGCAGCACAGCCCCAGGAAGCCGCGCTTTAAAATGACGCAGCTTTTTTTCTGCTGCTGTTGCTGAATCAGGAAATCTCTCTATGGCACGCCACCAACAAAGAGCAAAACTCTGCATTAAACTGTTTTTTTCTCTGTTTAAAATTAAGCTCTCTCAGGTTTTTAAGTGGATGTAGCCCCATGTTGGGCGCCACTTGTAGAAGGAGAAGCGGGGCTGCATACCCAGCACTTGGCCGCCCACATGGCTAGCTTATGCCCGAAATAATTACATGGAAACTGTATTCTTTTAAACACTGCCGGGCCCGTTATCTGTAGCCTCTTATTGGCTAGCTCTTACATATTAATCTAACTCATTTCTAATATTCTGTGTAGCCCACAAGGTGCCTTAACAGGGAGGATCTTAATCTGCATCTGTCTGGAGAGGGAGAACCATGGCGACTCCTCGACTAAGCTTCTTTTTCCCAGCATTCTGTTCTGTTTACTCCACCCACCTAAGGGTTGGCCTATCAAGGGGCTTAGGCAGTTTCTTTATTAATAAGAAATCACTCCCACATCAGGAGATCAGACCTTTGTCAGTTACGGGATTAGTGAAGATCTTCTCCCAGTCAGTGGGTTGCCTTTTTGTCTTAGCGACAGTGTCCTTTGCTTTACAGAAGCTTCTCAGTTATTCAATGAGGTCCTTAATGTCTGGGCTGCTGGGGTTATACATAGGAAGTGGTCTCCTGTGCCCTCGTGTTGTAGAGTACTTCTCATTTTCTCTTCAATCAGGTTCAGTGTGTTTGGACTGATATTGAGGTCTTTAATCCACTTGGACTTGAGCTTTTTGCATGGTGATAGATATGGGTCTATTTTCATTCTTCTACAGATTGACATCCAGTTTTGCCAGCACAATTTGTTGAAGATGCTCTTTTTTCCATTGTATAATTTTAGCTCCTTTATCGAAAATCAGGTGACCATAGGTTTGTGGGTTAAAGTCAGGGTCTTCTATTTGATTCCATTGGTCGACTTCTCTGTTTTTATGCCAACCAAGCTGTTTTCAATATTGTAGCTCTGTAATAGAGTTTGAAGTCAGGGATGGTAATGACTCCAGACATTCCTTTCTTGTATGAGAATGTTTTGGCTATCATGGTTTTTTTTGTTTTTCTATATAAAGTTTTGTTTTTCTATATAAAGTTGATTATTGTCTTCTCAAGATCTGTGAAGAATTTTGATGGGGATTACATTGAATCTATAGATTGCTTTTGGTAGAATTGCCATTTTTACTATGTTGATCCTCCCAATCCAAGAGCAAGGGAGATCCTTCCATTTTCTGGAGTCCTCTTCTATTTCTTTCTTCAAAGAATTAAAGTTCTTGTCAAATAGATCTTTCACTTCCTTGGTCAGGGTTACCCCAAGATATTTTATGCTCTTTGTGGCTATCGTGAAAGGTGATGCTTTTCTGATTTCCTTCTCTGTTTCCTTATCCTTAGTGAATAAAAAGGCAACTGATTTTTTGGAGTTGATCTTGTATCGAGACATGCTACTAAAGGTGTTTATCAGCTGTAGGAGTTCTTTGGTAGAGTTTTTGGGGTTGCTTATGTATACTATCATATCATCTGCAAATAACAAAAGCTTAATGTCTTCCTTTCCAATACGAATCCCCTTGATCTCCTTATGTTGTCCTTTTGGTATTGCTAGAACTTCAAATACTATATTGAAGAGGTATGGCGAAAGTGGGCAGCCTTGTCGTGTTCCTGATTTTAGTGGGATGCTTTTGAGTTTTTCTCCATTTAATTTAATGTTAGCTGTCGGTTTGCTGTAGATAGCTTTTATTATATTTAGGTATGACCCTTGTATCCCTAGTCTCTCCAAGACCTTTATCATAAAGGGGTGTTGAATTTTGTCAAATGCTTTTTCAGCATCTAATGAAATGATCATATGTTTTTTTTTTCAGTCTATTTATATGGTCGATTACATTGATAGATTTGCATATGTTGAACCAACACTACATCTCTGGGATGAAGCCTACTTGATCATAATGGATAATTTTTCTGATGTGTTCTTCAATTCGGTTTGCCAGTATTTTATTGAGAATTTTTGCGTCGATATTCATGAGTGAGATAGGCCTGTAATTCTCTTTCTTGGTTGGGTCTTTGTGTGGTTTTGGTATCAGGGTAACTGTAGCTTCATAAAAGGAATTTGGCAATGACTTTTCTGTTTCTATATTGTGAAATACGTTAAGGAGTATAGGTATTAGCTCTTCTTGGAAGTTCTGGTAGAATTCTGCGTTGAACCCATCTGGTCCTGGGCTTTTTTTGGAAGGGAGATTTTTGATAACAGTTTCTAGTTCTTCACGACTAACAGGTCTATTTAGATCATTCACCTGGTCTTGGTTTAGCTTTGGTATATGGTACTTATCTAAAAAAAATGTCTATTTCTTTTGCATTTTCCAGTTTTGTGGCATACAGGCTTTTGTAGTGAGATCTAATGATTCTCTGAATTTCCTCTGTGTCTGTGGTTATGTCCCCCTTTTCATTTCTGATTTTATTTATTTGCGTGTTCTCTCTCCGTTGTTTAATTAGTTTGGATAGGGGTTTGTCGATCTTGTTGATTTTCTCCAAGAACCAACTTTTTGTTTCATTGATTCTTTGGACTGTTTTCTGTGTTTCAGTTTTGTTGATTTCTGCCCTGAGTTTGATTATTTCCAGTCTTCTACTCCTCCTGAGAATGCATGCTTCTTTTTTTTTTCTAGAGATTTCAGATGTTCTGTTAAGTCCCCAATGTATCCTTTCTCCGTTTTCTTTAAGTAGGCACTTAGTGCTATGAACTTTCCTCTTAGCACTGCTTTCATCGTGAGCCATAGGTTTGAGTATGATGTCTCTTTAGTTTCATTAAATTCAAGGAAGACTTCAATTTCTTTCTTAATTTCTACCTTGACCCAGGTGTGGTTCAGTAGTTGAATGTTCAGTTTCCATGAGTTTGTCGGCTTTCTGGGGGTAGCATTGTTGTTGCCCTCTAAATTTAATCCATGGTGATCTGATAAGACACAGGTGGACACTGATATTCTGTTGTATCTGTGGAGGTTTCCTTTGTTTCCGAGTATGTGGTCAATTTTTGAGAAGGTCCCATGAGCTGCAGAGAAGAAGGTATATTCTTTCCTATTTGGGTGGAGTGATCTATAGATGTCTGTTAAGTCCATTTCCTTCATTACCTCCAATAATTCTTTTAATTCTCTATTAGGTTTCTGTCTGATTAACCTGTCCATTGGAGAGAGAGGTGTGTTGAAGTCTTCTACTACTAGTGTGTGTGGTTTGATGTCTGCCTTGAGTTCTATTATCATTTCTTTTCCATAAGTGGGTGCTTTTATATTAGGGGCATAGATATTCAGGATTGAGATGTCATCCTGATGAATTGTTCCTGTTATGAGTATAAAATGTCCATCTCAATCTCTTCTGATTGATTTTAGTTTGAAGTCAGTTTTTTTGGAAATTAGTATGGCCACACCTGCTTTTTTCTTAGGACCATTTGCTTGAAGGACTTTTCCCAACCCTTTACTCTGAGTAGATGCCTGTCTTTGTGGTTGAGATGTGTTTCTTGCAAACAGCAGAATGTTGGATCCTGTTTTCGTATTCAATCTCTTAGCCTCTACCTTTTTATAGGTGAATTGAGACCATTAATATTAAGTGATATTAATGACCAGTGGTGGTTTACTCCAGTTATTGTTTTTGGTAGTAGAGTTTGTGTGTGTCCCTTTTTAAGTTGTGCTGTTGAAGGTTCGCTAGATGCCTGAATTATTGTACTCAGTGTTGGCAATGTTGGATTCCTTGGGTTGTGATTTTCCTTCTATTACTTTCTGTAGTGCTGGATTTGTGGCTATGTATTGTTTAATTTTTTTCTTATCCTGGAATGTCTTGTTTTCTCCATTGATAGTGAATACCAGCTTGGCTGGGTATAGTAGTTTGGGTTTGCATCCATGGTCTCTTAGTTTTAAAGAACCTCTATCCAGGATCTTCTGGCTTTCATGGTTTCCATAGAGAAGTCAGGTGTAAGTCTGATCAGTTTACCTTTATAAGTTACTTGGCCTTTTTCCTTTGAAGCTCTTAATATTCTTTCTTTAACCTGTATATTTTGTGTTTTGATTATTATATGATGAGGGGATGTTTTTCTTTGATCCAGTCTGTTTGGTGTTCTGTATGTTTTTTAAGGGTGGCAAGAGACTTGATTATAGAGGTGTACCCAGGTATCCATGGAGATGTCTTCAGCTAGATCCTGGGCAGCTGAGGAGAGGGAGCCTGAAATGTCCCTATCCTATAGCAAACTGATGAATATCTTGCATATCACTATAGAACCTTCTTCTGTCGATGGATGAAGCTAGAGACAGAGACCCACATTGGAGCACTGGACTGAGCTCCCAAGGTCCAAATGAGGAGCAGAAGGAGGGAGGACATGAGCAAGGAAACCTGATTATTTTTAACTTAGAATGAATTTATAGCCTCTCTTTTTTTATGTGTGAAAACAAAAGCAAAACCTCTTTTTCAAAATAACATGCCTTTTGACTTCAATTTTGAAGTCAAGGTATTTTTAAAATACCTGTCTTGGAATAATTTAGCAGCATTTATAAACAAATATTTTTAGCAGCTGTTTTTTCTTCCCCAGCTTTTAAACAATTCAAAGAGAACATAACATGTAGTATCCAGACTCTCTGTGTAGTTTTTATTTTATGTGGATTTATTTTAACCTCTATTTTTTATTTTTATTTTTAATTTTTGGCTTTTTCAGACAGATTGTGTGTGTGTGTGTGTGTGTGTGTGTGTGTGTGTGTGTGTTTATCCTGGAACTCACTCTGTAGACCAAGCTGTCCTTGAACTCACACAGGTCTGCCTTTCTCTGCCTCCCAAATGCTGGGATTAAAGTTGTGTGCCTTGAATTCACAGATGTTTGTCTGCCTCCCAAGCTTTGGAAATAAAGACATGTGCCACCTTGAACTCACATGGGTCTGCCTGCTTCTGTCTCCCAGTGTTGTGATTAAAGGTGTGAACCACCACTCCCAACTACTCTCTTTGTTTTTTATTTTAAGGCCTTTTTTTGTATATGATACACATACACACATAAAATTAAAGAAATAAATCTTAAAAAAGTAGTGAATAACTGCAATGCAAAACCTTAAGACTTTGCATAAATTAATAAAGAATTTTTTCTCTAGAGATATTCAAAGTATTCTTGACAATTTATGTAAAGAAAGATAAAACTTCACTTTTGTCTTAAAATGCATTTATACATGATGGCCTTCCCAAATGAAGTCAATAAAATGCATTCATGAAGGACAAAAAGACTTCACATAATATAATTTTTTATTTTTTAATATTTCTTTTTTCTTTTATTTTTCAGTGCTGAAAGTTGAACTTAAGGCCTTTCATCTGTTCTTGTGTTCCACAGCATTACACCCCTAAACTACATTTCCAGCTTTTTGTTTTGTTTTGTTTCCTTTTAGAGAAAGGAATTTACTAAGCTTTAATTTTTCAGTATCCAGACTTAGCCTCCAGACTAGCAAGGATTTAAGCATGTGCCCAATATGTATGTCTATGCTCTGTTATGTTTCTTAGAGAAGAAACTTTGCTTGTCTATGAGAAGTCAAATACTTGGACTCTGATAAAGAATTGAATCTCCCCTTATCTTGGTCCTCTTTGACATGACCACTGCTATATGATGTGAGCTCTGCCACTCCTAAATATGAATCACTACAGAACAGAGAAGCAGACCTTTACTTTAGATTTGGCATTTCAACTTTTTTTATTACTCAAAATTAGATATAGCTCAGAGGCATTCAGAACTAATGAAAATAAGATACTTAATAAGAGTATGCTTAAAGTCTCGAGAATATTGTAACCCAGACTCACCTTCAAAATTTTATATTCGACTTTATAAAGTTCATGTTCCTTTCATTCCTACATTATTAAAGGAAGATTTCTATTAGTAATCTAATAATGATACAGGTAAAACATTTTAGACATTGAATGACTTCCCCACCTAGTTTTACTTACATAAGTATAAAAGTAGTTACTTCAATCATTTTAAAGTGGTTTCCAGTATAACTATTTGAAAAGTTCATGAAGAACCCTCAATTATCCATGTTTTGGTGAAAAAAAATAATGGCTAAAATTCAATCAGCATCAAAATCAAGCTGAATTCTTAAAATTCATATTTTCAAATTGAAGTTATGCTTATTTTTCAAGATAAATATTTAAAAGCTAAAATTGCACTGAGTACAGAGTGGATGCTGACTTGAAAGCCTTCTTTAAAATATCTGTTACTTGGAAAGTCCTTAATGATATTGTGTGGTAAATGTCTTCTTTCTCATCAGTTTCAGTCTTGAAAACTAATTTCCTTATCTTCTCATTTTTATTTGTCATGTCTTTAATCTTGGAAAGAATTTGTTACTATTGAAGATAATTACAAACTGTTTTTCAAAACAAATAAGTGGCAGTTATATTTTATAATTTTATTATAATTAAAAGATGTTTTTGGTAATGTGTTAAGAAATATTCCTCCTAGGTCACATATAGAAATATTAAGATATGAATTATTGATTCTACATCTTTATTTAACTTGAACTACTTTATGAAGTTATTTTGTATACCTATTTAAATAGGTACAGGTTTTTTAAAAAGACTGAATATTTTCCCCCATATGATTCTACAATGCTACTATTTTTTCATATATTCAGTTTTTATCTTTCTTCTATTTTATCTCAGCCAAGATCCTCCCCAATTCCCTACCCATCCAACTTCATGCTCTTTCTCTCTCTTAGAAAAACTACAAAGCAAAACATTACAAAAATTACAAAAATACATAAACACACACACAGAGGGAGAGAGAGAAAGAGAGAGAGACAGAGACAGTTTGGAGTGAATACTTCTAGGCATGAGGCATAACATGGAGTGTGGTTGATATTCCCAGTATCATCAATTGCAAATATATATTTTAGGGATGGAATTTTGTGCCTCCATCTCCTTGTCGTTGCTGGGACTTTGTCACCTCTGCTTCATACCATCTTTCTGCATCTTCTGTTGAATAGATCCTTGAACAGTGATGGTATGAGGTTTAATAAAGGCTTCCATTTAGAACTGCATGCCCCATGGTCTCTCTACACATTGTCCGTATACGACTATGGGTATTTCCATGTATATAATAATGAGGATTATACAACAGTAGGTTTCTGTATGGCTTTTCAAAAGCCTTTATCGATATACCTTCCCATATTCTTTTCTTTACCTATCAGTCATACCATACCCTTTCAATTTAATCTTCCTCTCTTAGTTTTCCCTTTACCCCTTTATATCACTGTAATCTTTATCCCCTTTCTTGAAATATTAGCCGACCTTGTCCCTTATTACCTCACTAACTTCTGTGGCTCTTTTATGTGAAGAATACACATCTAAAGTTTAAATATAAAATCAAAAAATAAGATAAAATTAGTAATATTTTTCTTTCTGGGTCTGGATTACTTTAATCGGGATGATGGTTTTTACTTCCAAGCATTTATCTTCAAATTTCATAATTTAATTTGTCTTTATGGCTAAATAATATCCCATTGTGTAAATGTGGCACCATATTCATTATGTATTCATCAACTGTTGCTCACCTAGGCTTTTTTCCCATTATTATTTCTGACTTGAATGTATGTGTTGACATTTGCCTGCTTCCTTGCAAGGATCTGCTGTCATATGTTTTATTACTCTTGGTTATTCTAACTAAAGTAAGAGAACATTTCAAATAGTTTTTGAGTTTTTATTTACATTTCTTGGTAATCTATGGAAACTGAGCCCTTTTATTTGGGTTATTTGTTTTCTTGATACTTAGAGTGCGAATGCGTGTGTCCTATGTATTTCTGTCAGGTGTGTGTTTGTTAAAATTATTTTTCTATTTTGTTGGCTCCCACTTCATATGAATGGTGGTTTCTTTTTTGTATCAATGCTCTTTATATTCCTAAGGTCTCATGTAGTAATTGATGGTATTAATGCCTCTGATATTATGATCTTGATGAAAAAAATACTTCCTTGTGCTACTTAGTTTAATTCTGTTTTGTCTTTTATTATATACAGGGTTTCTTGTCTTTGTTTAGATTCTTGGTTCATTTACAGTGCAGGTTTGTTGAGTTTTATAAAACATAGTTTGATAATTTTTATTATTCTGTGTTTTACTAAACCGGTTTCCATTATTCATTTGTATTACTCAAGTTTTATCAAAACAGTTGTTGAAGATGTTGTCTTCAATACAGTGAAAAATTTTGAATACTTTGTAAAAAATTAGATGTCTGTGGGCATGAACATATGACAAGGTTTTCAGTTCTGTCCCATTGATGAATATATTTATTTTTATATGCTAATGCTGTGCAGTATTTGTTATTATAGCTCTGAAATATAACTGAAAATATGTGATGGTGTTACCTACAGCAGTTCTCTTAGTACTCAAGAGTATTTTAGCTATACAGTTATTTGTGTGAATGTGTATGTGTTTGTCTTTTTATCTCTCTGTACTTCCACATAAATTTTAAGACATTTTTTTCAGTTTCTTTTAAGAATTGTATTGGGATGTTGATGGTGATTGCATTGAATCTGTAGATTAATTTTGGTAATTTTCACATTAATTCATTATATACATATGCCTGGGAAAGATTTTCTTCTTCTGGTGTTAATGTTTTAATGTTTTCCTTTTATTATGCAAGTCTTTCCCTTGATTGTTTAGATACTCTGAGATTCCTTTGTTTCAGTCTTTTTGTGAAAGGTACTCATTTCTAATTGCTTCTTAAAAAGTTTATAGATGTTTTGTGGTAGAGCTTTTATGTCTTTTATCTATAAAATAATAATGTGTATACAAGGATGCTTTTACCTTTTCCTTTCCTATTTGTATTTGTTCTACTCAATTGTCTTATTGCTCTGTCTTGGATGTCAGGTACATTACTAAATAAACTGGGAGAAAGTGTGCATCATTGCCTCAGTCCTGATTGTACGAGGAATGCTTTAAATTTGTCTCCATTTAGAATGATGTTAGCTGCGTGCTTGTTTATTTAAAAGTAGTTTCTTCTTTCCTTTAAATTGCTAGACTTGCCTTAATTTAAATATCTGTGGGTCATATATAGTCAAAAATATTTACAGTTTTGATTAACATAGCTTTTTAAGTATGCGTTTATGATTCTCTAAATTTCCATACTGTTTGTTGTAATAAGCAGTTATTTTTAAATCTAATATTAGTTATCATTTTGAACCTACATTCCAGTTTAAAAATTAAATGTTGATATTCAGTTAAGATATATTCTATCCTCTGCAAGTTAAACATAGAGGGAAAGAAATATATAGAGACAAAATGGCTGTTTATTTAGGACCAAATAATCAATCATCTATTGCTATCTATGTATTGATGATTAGAATGACATGGAGAGGCATTACATAAGCACAGTAGTGTCATATCTAAAGAGTGGAATTCTGCATTGAAAGTAGTGTGTGTTGAAATTTTATGAAATATTTTTATATCTATATATGTAAATAAGGAAGGGTGAAGATGTTATAAATTTGAGAGAGGAGGTGATACATGGGAGGATTTGAGGTGAAGAAAGAAGAAAAAATTAGACTCTCAAGAATTAAAGTTAATATAGAAGTGGAATTATATAAAATTATTAAATTATTAACATTCTGGAAAGATTCAGATTTTATATGGTTCTTATATAAGAAAATCAGACTGCTTACCTATTTGTACAGGAATATAAATATTAGCAATAAAAACAATAGCATTTTGATTATGTATCATATTAGGTTAAAAATGTTGCTTCATGAAAATTTGTTTAAAATTTCATCACAATGTATTCTGGTTTTTAATTAAAATGTTATAAATAAAATGCATTAATACATGATTTAAATTATATTCATGAAAAGTCAGTTAACCTTCTATCCTTTGAAAGAACCTTTCCCAATATTTATTTAAAATATAAAAGAACATGTATCCATTATATAATAAAACTCATTCTCTCTGGATTTCTAGTACACTTGTTTGTGTGTGTGTGTGTAATATGAAAATTTTAATTTTGTATTTTGTTTTCAAGAATATCCAATGATTTATTCATTAATGGTACTCTGTGAGAAATATATGCTATTGCTCATAAGCATCATCCTGGTAACATAATTACCTAACTGGTATGTATAATTATGTGCAGTTATTTTTCAAAGATTATAAGAAGTTGCTTATTATTTTATGCCTAACAATGTTTTTATTCTTCACAAATTTATATCTTACTTCAAGTGAGGAGGAAATAGAATCAATTATGTGGACTGACATGTTTCTGTCACTTCTTTAATCACATCTTCCTTTGTATGTATCTGCACTCTCTTCAGTAGAGAAATGTATCACATTCCATGCTGACAGGTAAAATCCTTTAATCAAGTTCTATATCTTTAAAAGTGTATATCACTGTGAAGTTTTGAGATGGTACTCTGTATCACCTACCTAGGTAGCTCCAAGACTCTCTTTAATAATTTGAAAGTGTAACAATGAATCATTAAAGCAGATATACACACATGTGTCTTATAACTACATGAAGATGAAGAGAAGCATTGTTCCATGTCATTTATGGGAACCAATAGAGGACCAGTGAACAAACTGAGACCAAATGCCAGATATATTTTCTAAAGATAGAAATGCTGCTTTTATGTGGATAGTTTCATAAATGGCACATTCAATTTGAAAATAAATGTCAGATCCTATTGTCAATTGAATTATATTGCAAGTCAAATTGTAAACTGATTTGCTTAAGAACAATACCTTTCCAATGAAATCAGGTGAGATCAGAAGTAACTTATGATATCAACTTGTTTTGATATGGTGATGTATTTTCTTGAGAACATATCTTGAGAGATATATGAATTTACTTTTTGCTGTCTTTTCTTGACAAATTATATTTTCCTAGATATAAAAAATGGATTTGTGTTAATCCAAGCTTTGATTGTTCTCTGGCTTTCTCCTCATGGTTTGCTTAGGCTGATTTTTTTGTTTGTTTGTTTGTTTTGTTTTTCGAGACAGGGTTTATCTGTGGTTTGGAGCCTGTCCTGGAACTAGCTCTTGTAGACCAGGCTGGCCTCAAACTCACAGAGATCCGCCTGCCTCTGCCTCCCAAGTGCTGGGATTAAAGGCGTGTGCCACCACCGCCCGGCCTGATTTTTTTTTTTTTTATTGCATCCATGAAACTCACCCAGTGGTACCAATTTCCCTGGTGAGATGGACTCACCAACATCAATCATTAGTCAAGGAAATCTCTCACAGGCTTCTTTCAGGATGGTATGATAGGGGCATTTTCTCAAATGATTTTCCTCTTCTATAAAGACTCTCACCTCAGATTGACAACAAAAGCTATTTAGGAAATGAATATACAGCTAATCATAATTCTAAATGCTTAATGTACAAAATGATGTCTATAGTTAAGAAAACTTTATCCTGTCAATTACCAGACATAAGTTAATTTGTGCATGCAAAGATGTAATATGTGCAAATTTTAATCATTTAGCTGTATACCTAGAAAACAAATAGTTCCTCTCTCAACAAAGTAGTTTCTATAATAAATACTAAATGCTAGCTTTAAATTTATTAGCCTCCATTTTGTATGGGACAAGGAAATTGTGGGGATACTTATTGTTAGACAGAATTAATTTTAATACTGCTAGTGGACTGAAGTTTTACATTATAATTATATATGAAGAAATCAATCACTTAAATATATATCCAGGTAAAAGATTAATAAATAGGAAATAATTTATAAAAGCTTTTGATCTTGTACATGTCTCTACAAGGTGCTAATTTCCACTTAAATATAAAAAGGGGAAGTAAAACTGCCTGGTTTGTACATGTATAATGATTTAACTAAAATCAACTGGGAAAACACATTTTAAAAAACGTCTCTTTGAGGTTGATTCACATGATCACAATATTGAGACAGAAACACTAACCCCACATATTTATTAGCTAAAAATTTAGGTAAGTGTAATTCACTGTTGATTTTGAATCTATAATCTATAATCAAAAGAAAAATTTCAACTGTGTTCTTCCAAGTCAAATTAAAAAGACAGATATCACACCAAATTAATTTTAGTTTTTCAGAAACTCAATTATTTTCTATGAAGTGTTTAGAAGTAGGTATTAGCCCTGTGAATTCGCATATCACTTTCCCTGTAATGGTAATTAATGTGGTCATTAAGAACATCCATCTGCTCAATTTACATCATGTCTAGTTGAATCCTTCTTTGCTGTAAATGTGTGTTTATTATTCACTGTGTATGTATATAAGGGACATATTCTTTATTTGTTCTTCTGCGTTTAGATCTAAGCTAATTCTATGATTTTATTATTGTGAATAGAAGAACCACAGCAATATTAGTATGCAGCTATCTGTATAATATATCAATACATGGACCTATGAGTAAATATTCAAAACTGTAGTAGATTGTAGGCTGATTGGAACTTGCTGTGACATTGCTGTTACAATATCACAGAGGTCCACTTATCTCTGTCTATTAGGTACTGGGATTAAAGGTGCGTGTCATCTGGCTAGGGCTGATTTTAGTTTTATTTTGCACCCAAAATTGCTTTTCTCTAAAATCTTCATATTGGCTTCCATATACTTGGGCTTATCCAGGAGTGGATAAAAGTTTAATATGCTCCATACCTTACCAAAATCTATTATTTCTTTTTGTGAGATGTTTTTCCCATTCGCTATTTTAAAATTGATTTTATTGAGCTATACATTTTTTCTCAGCTTTCCTACCTCCTTTTCCTCTTCTCTTCTACCTTCTCCCATGGCCCTATGTGCTCCCAATTTACTCAGGAGATCTTGCTTTTTTCTACTTTCCTTGTAGATTAGATCCATGTGTGTCTCTGTTAGGGTCCTCATTGTTGTCTAGGTTCTCTGGGATTGTGAATTGTAGGCTGGTTTTATTTGATTTCTTATTGACTGCTATTTTTAGTGGGCTAAAGTTGAATTTCAATGCAGTTTTCATTTGTTTGGATTTGTGTTTCTGTGGTAGCTAGTAGTGTTTAACATTTTCAGATGTGTATTGACTCTTTGTTTTTATTCTTTGGAAGACTATATAGCTGATCAATTTATTGGCCGGGGTGTGTGATTTCTTATTGTTTATTCTTTATATCTTTGTATATTACAGGTGTTAATTCTCTCAGACTGTCAGTCTTATATTTACTACCTTTTACCATTCTTAGATTTTATATAGAAATATAAAATCACACAATTATTAAAAGTAATATTCTAGAGGATATAAAGGTATCAAGAGGAAGGGAAGTTCAAGGAAAAATAAAATAGGGTACTTTGGGAGCACATGTTCAACACACAATATATACATATATGGAATCTTAAAAATTGATTTTTCAAAAAAAATGGGAAATGGTTAACATTTTCCAAAAACAAAGTTCAGATTAATCCAGAAAAAAAAATACATTTTACTGATTCTACATTAAAATTTGCTTTTTTATTATGGTGAAAATAAGTCTAAATGAAGAAAATGCCTAAAAGCATATACTGAAGGCATAACTTCTTTTAAGGCATTTTATGATTATTGTGTAAGGTCTATGTGGAGAATGTCCTTATATGGAGTAAAAATTTCTTCACTACCAGACAAGTAATGAGACTCTTGTTCCATATTTGGAAAACAATAAAATATTGTGATTCAGGAACAAGGAAGAAAGTACCTTGTGCCAACTTCTTTTCCCCTGAAGGTAGGCCAAGACCCCAGGAAGCATGAGTAAGGCTCTCAGCACAATTGCAAAGGCACACTTCTTCATTTCTTTGAGAGAAAAATCAGAAAGACACCCCAAGCCATGTCCTCAATAGAAACATAATACATGTTAGTTATTAATAGTGAAAATACAGAGAGCAGGTTAATTCATTAATTATCATGACAGCACCATTTTACCTGAGACTTATGAATAATTAGCCACAACATATGCTACACTGCTTTCAAATGATCCATAACACAAGAGGCCAGGGAAGAAAAGCAGCAGCTCCTTTGGAAATGATGGAATGGTTTGCCTGGCATCCCTACAGTTGACTCTTTGGCTCCAGCATTGTACTTTTTTCTTAGTCTGAGGCTATAAAAGAGATGGAAAGATCATTCCAGTGTCTCATTTATAAGCAGAATTTATGTTGGAGTCAGTAACACTTTGATATTTACTTATGAAAAGAATAACCAAAGATTCTCATAAATCATGTTTCATTCAGGTATTTATTTCTCAAATGCAAAACTTTAATCAACACTAAAAATGAAGAGTAACTCATTTATGTGGTGGGCAATGTTAGCTTTAAATGGTGATATTTCATCCGTGTTATTTTAAGTATTAATGCGGGATTATTTGATAAATTGTGTAATAGAAGGATAATGAGGATATGGATTATTATTCTTAGCAAACTGAGAATGTAGCGCAGCTTCAAGGGTTTTTAACGTAACGATATCAACTTATAATATCTTTGGCTCATTTAAACGTCATTTCCCAAAAATTCTTGGGAATGTTTTAAATTGTAATGAAAGGTGATCTTAATCGATCTCAGTTTTAATGGAATAATTTTGTGAAAGTGAAAAGAGTTGCATGAGCAATACTTTTGTAAAATGTGTATGAGGATATACATTTCATTAAGTTTAAATCCTACGGTTACTAATGGGCAGATTTCTGACCGGTTACAGCAGGCTATGTGTTGCTTCCGTCCGAGTCTGCTAATTGCATCTGGTGAACACAGAAACATAAGTTTCTGGACTGGAAGGCATTGATGTCATGCAGCCAATCAAATATATACAAACCTACTGGGAAATTTCTTCCCACAGCCTAGAGCCCTGAGGAGGTTCCAAACAGCTGGTGCTCTATAAGAAGCATGTGTCACATGGCTCAGCAAACAGAAATGTCCTGTAGCCAGCAAGACTTTCCTGCAGGTTTTTGGCTGGTATTTTTCTTTTTTGTTTATAAACTGCCTATTTTTAACAAGAAAGTGTGGCTAAATATCCATGACTGCAAAGCTATTGGGAATTGCAGAAGATGGAAAAAATGCCCTTATTTCGTGGTATCCTGAACTTTGAGCAATGTTAATGGGAGCTGTGTGAGCAGAAAAGAAGTGCAAGGGCAGCAGGATTGCACCCTCAGTGGCTTCTAAAGTGCAGCCTGAGCTTCGAGCTCTTTTACAAGTTTGTTGAGTAGATTCAGAGGCTATTTTAGGGCTGAATACATTTACCATGTGCCTGTTCATTTATACCAGCTGTCTCCAATGAAGTTTTGCTACTATGAATGGAGGATTATTTATTCTATTTAAGTAGTCTCCCTTCATTCAGAATTGAGGCTTTCACTGGGGTAAAGTGCTTCCTTGTGGAACCATGTACTCTGATATAAAAGAGTGCAGTTATGAGTATCACATGAGATAGGTGTAAGACCACCCTTACACATAAAAAACTGTAGATGCTATAATCCCTTATAAAATGTCAGGATATATACATATAACTCATCACATACACTTCAGACCACCTTAGAGTACCTGCTATTCTTAAGAAAAATTAAGAGCTCCCTGAACAATTGTTATAGTATGCAATATAGGGAATATATTTTTTTGAAAAGAAGATTTTAGGTAAAATAGTTCAATATATACAAAAGAATCCCTTCAACTTATAATTGGTGGAAACTAAAGATACAGAATCTTGGAATGAATGGAATAAATCCAAGTCTACAATTCCTAATGACTATTTGTGCACATCTCAAAGAAATATAAATTTCATCTATTATGATCGATAGATGGCTTTGCTATATATGAGAATTGAGACTAGACAACCAAGATCTGTCCAATGTTCTTAGTAAATCATTTGTCATTTAATTAATCTGCTATTTTATCTTTAAATGTGCATTGGTACAAAATAACTTCATCACACGTCTTTAGCAAAGATAATAAACATAAGCAATAAAGTACTTTATAAAAGGAAACGTACTTCCAATTTCATCACCTCCATCACTCATTACTGCAGTCATCACTGTAATCATCCCCACCATCTTCACTATCATCATCTTTGTCAT
Source organism: Alexandromys fortis (assembly GCF_014885135.2). Taxonomy (NCBI): domain Eukaryota; kingdom Metazoa; phylum Chordata; class Mammalia; order Rodentia; family Cricetidae; genus Alexandromys; species Alexandromys fortis. Next base: position 7,138,919 of record NW_026067977.1, read on the forward strand.
CTCATCACCATCAGAACTAACATTGTTATTTCTATCATCAGCACCATCATTGTCAGTGTCCCCTTTCCCCTCGTAGACCTCACAGAAATTGTCATCTCACCCACCTCTTCTTCTAGATATGATGTAGCAGCACTTTTAAAACAACAACATTCATACTCGTACTTTATGTGAAAAAACTTAATTCATATTTTTGTATATTTATTGTAATTCAAAAGTATGAATATAGTAGTGAGAATTCTATCAGAATTTTATGTTTAACAAAGAATAGAATTGTGATTCAAGACTATAAGGATAAAAATAAAGACAATAAAAGAAAAGAAAACAGAAAAATTAATATCCTATTTAATAAATCATTCAATACTGTTTAGGATGAAGATACTAGGAAGGTCATGAAAGATTTCAAGAGTTATTTACATACATGTCTTGAACAGGGTATTGATGAAATGGCCAGAGATGCGATGCATTGCTGAGATGCTATGCCTAATGATTCTTCCCTTGTTTAATCTCTGCAAGGATGCTTCTCATGTCATGTCAGAAGATTCTCTCTCTCTCTCTCTCTCTCTCTCTCTCTCTCTCTCTCTCTCTCTCTCTCTCTATTCTCTCTCTCTCTCTCTCTCTCTCTCACACACACACACACAGACCTACCAATTTCCTTAAGTCATCTCAATTTGAAATTTCATCACAGTCAGAGGTTCTTCTGCTTTCTTTAGAAAAGGAAAGGATATACTGTATTATTAGAAAGTATGGTAATCTTAGGAAGATTTGAAATCCTTTATATCAAAGACCTCTGAAAAAAAAGTCACCCTAAAACCAGTAAGGTAATATATGTGTGTGTGTGTGTGTGTGTGTGCTCAGGCACATTTGTGGAGCTTTGAGAACAATTCAATTGGAGAGTCAGTTTTCTCCCACTCAGGATTGAACTCAGATATTGAGGTTTGGTCACAAGCCAGATCTATCAGCAAGTACATTGACTTGCTGAGACATTTTAGCAGTCCCCAATAAATTCCTTTTAGGTGGCATAAGTAACCAGCATTCAGATAATTCTAAATTTTGTTGTGACGTTACCGTTGTCAGAACGATGACATCATGCGAGAGCTGAGCTTGCAGAGTACCTCTCTCTATGCAATATTACCAGTTCCTTGCTTATTGTACAAATGTCCCCACAGATGCTTCTAGACCTTTACAACATGAAAAAGCAGAAAAACCTTAAAACAGGGTAGCCCAGGTGTATTTCCTTTAACTTCTGAGCTAAGAATATTCACCACCTGCATAATATACTTTATGAAATGAGAGTAATTAGAACTTTATTTAAAAAAAATACAGTAAGTAATAGATTTTCATTCATTGGAGTTTTTGGTAAATAGTAAAGGGCAAAAGCTCAATAACTAATTAATTGTAGGCTAAATCTAGGATGTAAGATATGTTAATTTTGTTAGGCAATTTCAACATCCCTTTGGAATCTCTGTCCTAAGAGATGTAGAATGCTAAAAAGAAACACATGACAGGAAATGACTATGTATACTTCACTTTTTAATCCAAATGCATTTTCATTTTCACAGTAGGTGTTTTCCCTGTGTTTTATCGTATTCCTTTTATCTTTAGCAATGCTAATGTTTGGGACATTATAGATCATCTTTGTCCACCTAATCATAGTAAATGATGTTTCATTATTTTTAATTTTCCTTATACACAATTAATTCATAAGTGATAAACAATATATGAGAAGCAAAAAAGTTTGTTCTACATGTTAGGATTAATCACATGATGAGTAAGTGCTCAGAATGTCTTGGGATTATCTTTTGTATTAAATGTATTAAAATTTTCCTCTCCTCATTTCTTAGGTGAACATGTTTCTGAACAAATAACAATAAAAAATTAGGAAAGGAAAGAGGATTAGACAATCACAAATTTTCTGCATCTTCTAAAGGCAGAAACAAAATACAAGAGATGGTTGCCAGAACAGGTGAATGAGTCCAAGAAAACTGGACTGTAACATCAACTAGAAAACAAAGACCAGATAAAATCCAGCAATCCTGATCTTTAGATTGAGAAAAGGAATAAATAATGCATTATCAGGGTTTGGAAGAATCTAAGTCCATTATATAAATTGTATGTAAATGTCAAATGAAACTTACATTCTTCGATAGTTAACATAGATTAATAAAATTTAACAGTCAGAATTATATCGTTGCATTTGAATGAATATTTAGAAAAGTCTCTAACAGATTTGCTGATATTGTAAGCCATTAACGTTATAAACTTTATCTTGAGATAAGAGTGTGCGTGCATTCTAATAGCTGTGCCGTATTACAGAAGATTTGCTTATAAAAACTAATGAGGTTATTAAATTAACTGTGTCTTTTTTAAATTCTCAAAAATAGAGCTTATTTACTCCCCCTTCCAAAAATGTTTATTCTGTGTGAATTATTTTGTATGTGTATCCAAGGGTATACCTTCATGTCCTCATACATGTGCACATATATGTAGTTTAGAGATAGAATGCTTTTGTTTGTGCATGTGTATAGAGGTCAAAAGTCAAATCTGTTTATCATTTCTCAAGAGCTGTCTACATTGTTTTAGAGACAGAGTTTCTTACTGGTATGGTGGCAATCAAGCCCTAAGAATCAACCTATCTCTGCTTCCATAGTGCTGGGCTTAGAAGTGTACATTATAATGCTCATTTGACCATTAATCTCAGGTGCTCATGCATAGATAACAAATACTCTCTTGAGTGAGCTGTCTCCCTGGTGCTAATATTTATTTTTAATTATTTTATTGTCTAGGGTAGATATTAATTACAGTTGCTGATTCCATGAAATTAATGGCTGCCCCATCACCTACTAAGTCAAATATTGAAATCCTGTTGCCTGATATAATAGTATTTAGAAATTAGTCCATTGGAATTTAATTAATTCATAAGGAAATAGGTCTTTAAGAAGAACTAGATTTTTTTTTAAATAGAAAAGAAAAGTGAAATGATGAAACATTAAGTCCATGGATAGCATTGTCAACCTTTGACATATTTCCTTGGAGTAAAGCATAAGAATCCAACAGTTTGCATTTATATGATGAAGTACAATAAAAAAAAAACTTTGGGTAACACTCACATATTGGCTATCTGTATCCTGTCCAGGTAACTACTCTATCTTACTGTCTATGTTATGGGATCTTATGATAGCTCTTCATGTCAATCTGTTCTCTTCTGTAATAGAGTCTCACATACAAAATATAATAAACTAATGCCTTTGCTAAAAATAACAGTATGTTTCTCAAACAATATCCCACTGAGTCTTCATATAGCAAACTTAATTTTGACCAAATCATGACCGAGATATTGACATCTGTCTTCTATTACATCTATTTTTTCCCCATAAGCTATCACTCTTTGAAAACTTGGGATTTTTCCACTACATACAAATAGTCTTGTCCATTGTATTTCTAATATGTTGGTATATTCTTACAAGGCTGTTTCGGAAAGAGTGTCCAAATAACAACCTGTGCCCTAACTACATGGCTACAGTCCTGTGACTTAGGTAGATTTCAATGGTAAATGTCATTCCTGCAAAATGGTCCAAGGTTGTCTGTTTGACAACCCCTTTCATGGGTGAAGAACTAAGCTATACATAAAATATTCAGCATATATATATATATATTCAAGTCATTACTGGATATTTTTTCAGTGTATCAAGAACTAGGACTCTAATAATAGGAAGATAACAGGCCTATGTCCAACAATATTCAAGTTGAAAATCAGTATGGGAGATTGATAGGAATCATAGCTTATGCTCACAAGTAAATCAATGGCAAGTGTTTCTTAGGCTATAAGACTAAAATTTCACTCAGAATGCCAAACAATTTTCTGGAAATGGAATTTCAAATAAATATTGACATGTATGTTAATAAGAATAGGAATTTGGATAGACTATCAAAAGGATGCATCATAATACTACAAAAGAATCTTCTCTACCTAAAGATTTATTATTATATTTAGTATCACTGGAGCATAAACATTCTAGTGATAGTGAGGTCTGATCTAAGACATAAAAGGGAGGCCTGGAATGAATCATATAAACAACTGAAATAGATGGTGTGGAATATAATCCTTAGTTAACAGAGAGTCACTGAAATGTTTCTTTCTGGAGAATGGTGTGACTGGACACTGTCCTGTAGGATATTTAGTATATGATGGTACATAAACCTAGAGAGTTAATTTTTAGGAACTTAAGGACAGGAGTTTAACTTTTTAAAGAACTGACACCTTTTATCATGATCTCAAATTGTGTCACACTTTACAAAGATTAAGCATTACATAAGAGAAAAATCTATGCATAACTCAAAGGTACCCATCTAAGGAAAGATTACTAAGCACAGTGATATGTGAGAGTAGTGACTTATAAATGATAGGGACAAGAACATGGCTTGTATTGCTTGGATCTCTGGTGTCAAATCTGTCACCTCTGTACACAACATCTGAGTTCATCATATTCTGTGGAAGGAAGACACTGTGGGGAAATCTTTCAATGCAGGTCAAGCATAATTTCCTTTCCCCTGCCATCTACACTATTTTGAAATTCTTTCAAAGCATAATCTTTCTTATGACTTTTCTATAATTCTTCTCATCATTTTATATGCTCTCTGGAATATCAGATGGCTCTTTGTTACAAAAAAGTGTTAGCGTTCAAATGGAAAAGAAAACTGATTTCCACAAATAAAAGCTTCCCTATCTGTCCACTACTTGCGAACCCATATGCAGTTTTATCTTTGCCTGACAGAGTTATTTCCAGTCTGCAAGTGTTCCCTCTTTCTTTCAAGTTTGTGTTGGGCCTCAAGAGCCACTTCAGAGTTCACCAGATAAAAAGGCCCTTTGGAGTGATCTTTGTAAGATCCAGATACTGCATTTTAAACAAATATTGACTGAAAATCCTCCTTTTCCTGTACACAGGAAGGTTAAAAATGCCCTTATTTTCTAGTTTACTGCTACCAAAATTAATTGCTAATCTTCAAACCTCTTTATTTTAGTCTCCCTATCAATTACCATACCAATCATTATATGTATTTATTAGGAAGTCACATATCTTATTTTAAGTATTGTAGAAACTCGCAGATTTAAGAAAAGTTCGAGACTATACTATAGGCATGCAGCAGGAATCCATTTATATATAAATGACAGGCATAAAATCAGTAGAAATCCCTAGAAATAATCTAGAATTTGTCAGTTCCTGCTAGATGTCTTACACAAGTGCATATGGCTGTACCATAGTCTCTTTCAGTGAACTGAGCTTACCTCTCAAAGAAAGCACTCAAAAACTAGCAGAGTTCCAAGACAGAATGGACCCAAGTCTGCACATGGTAATTTGGAGATGAAATGCCACAAACACTGAACTAGGTAATTTTAACATATAATAGATAAAATATTAGAATTTTAATACATTGACTATTTGAATAATTTAAAGATATTTAATTTTTTTCTCAAATTTCTGTATTGTTACATGCACTTAAAGTGATCATTGACAGCTAAGGACATCTATTGCTGCATCCTAAGTCATTCAAATCTATCATTATTATTACTACCAGAACATGTAGAGTGTGTTACTGTTACAATTTAGATTTACATCTTATTTTGTAAAGTGAAGGGCTTAACAAAAGAGGCTATTTCATATTCACATGTTTTTTCCATTGTGCAATCAAAAGGACAATTAATAGTCCCTAATCAAAGTAAAGGTGAGATCTACAACAGAGCCCTTGTGCAAGCACCCATGTACAAATATATAGACACAGGCACTAATATCTTTGGTATTATGGTGTCTTCTCAGAGAAGCCATTATCTAAGCAACTGTCTGTACACACTGTCATTCTAACCCATGAATCTCCTAAAAGCCACTTAATTATAATGATTACAATTTCCCCACTAATATCTCAACACTGAATGAATGAAGATAGAGTTCCATGCCACATGTAAATAATCCTAACCCAGATAAGTTAGGGTAACATTAAATACAGAGATAAACTCACATTCAACAGAGGTGGACTAGAAACTCATGTCAAAAGATACAGTCAACAACCTAACTCCAAATAGACATCTCTCGTTGAAAAATAAAATGTTACCCACTAAGGCCATCAGTTCTATAGCAGTTGTTGTTCATAGTTATATTTTATTTATGTTTTAATAAATAAAGCTACGATCAGAGGATAAAACTATGCCACTAGAGGTCAGTTAGTGGTGTTACACACCTTTAATACTAGGATTTGGGAGACAGAGGCAAATCTCTGTGAGTTCAAGGCTACCCTGACCTACTCAAGATCAAGGCAGAAATAGATTCAGGTAGTGGTGTAGCTCACATCTTTAATCTTATTACTAGGGAGCCACTTGCCATTAATCTTAACACTGGAGTGTAATATAAGTTGAAAAGAGTCAGACACACAGGGATCAGACTGAAGTCACCTAGCCTTGGAAGAGGTAAGACTTCTCTAATGACATGACTTTTGCTTTTCTGATCTTCAGATTGAATCTCATTATCTGTCTCTGGGATTTTATCATTTGTGCTACAGTCCCAATGAAGATAATTTGCATGGATGATGTGGGATGCTCTTCTGTATATGTGTTGCTTCTATTGGTTAATACATAAATCTTCTTTGGCCTATGGCAGGGCAGAATATAACCAGATTGGAAGAGATTTATAGAAAGAGAAGGAAAAGTCAAAGAAATGCCATGTAGTTGCCAAAGGGGAAGATACACTAGAACCTTACCTTTAGGCCACAGCTTCTTGGCAATAGACAGGTTAATAGAAATGGCTTAATTTAAGATATAAGAGTTAGTTAATTAGAAGCCTGAGCTAATAAGTCAAACAGTGTTGTAATTAATGCAGTTCTTGTGTGGTTATTCAAGTCTGGGTGACTGGTAATGAATGAGCAATCTCTGCTTACACATAGATATCAGGGGCAAAATTTTTAATGAACAATTATAAACAGGTTCAAAGAATTCAAGAAGTTTAAACAGCTCAATGAAATAAAATACATGAATAAATTCCTAATTCAAGTCTACAGAAAAACATACAATTATTGAATGAAATAATAAAGAAGAGGATTTGAAAAGTAATTCAATAATGATATAACCGTACTGAGGAAACTCAAATCTGAAACAAAATGAGAAGTGGAAAAACTCAAGAAATCAATTAATTAATTAAGGAGAACACTCTTCCATTGTTGATGGGAGTGCAAACTTGTACAGCCACTTTTGAAATCAACATGTTTTTTTTTTTTTTCCTCAGAATATTGGGAATCAAGTTACCGCAAAACCCAGTGATACCAATATTAGGCATATTCCCAAAAGATGCTCAATCATACCTCAAGGACACTTATTCAACTATGATCATAGAAACATTATTCATAAAAGCCAGAACCTAGAAACATCCTAGATGCCCCTCACTGAAAAATGGATAAAGAAAATGTGGTACCCCTACACAATGGAGAAAAAAAACAATATCATGATGAAATTTGCAGACAAATGGATGGAAGTAGAAAAAAAAAATCATCCTAAATTAGGTAACTCAGACCTAGAAAGACAAGTAGAGTATATACTCACTCATAAGTAGATATTACATATAAAGTGAATGACAACCACGCTATAGTCCTCAGCCCCAGAAAAGATCTGTAACAAGGAGAACACTAAGAAGGATGCATAGATCTTCTTATGAAGAGGAAATATATGAGATTTCCTGGGTAAGCATGTAGTGGGGGGGTAGATGAGAGAAAATAGGGGGTGGGAACATGAGGGATCAGAATGGTTGAGTTGTGGGCAGGATGTAGGAAGAGAGTAATGAAAGATTATGTTGATCAAGGAGGCTACTGGTGCCAGGGAAACTTCCAGGAACCAAAAATGATGACTTCAGCTAAGAATAGTAGCAATAGTGGAGAGGGTGCCTGGTGTGGGAGGTCTTTCTGTATATGTGTTGCTTTTATTGGCTAATGTATAAAGAAGCTGCTTTGGACTATGATAGGACTGAGTAGAGCTAGGTGGGAAAGGTAAACTGACTACTGGGAGAAAGAAGGCAGAGTCAGTGAGATGCCATGGAGCTGCCAGAGAGGAAAGACATGTGCTGCCAACTGGAAACTTGCCAGTAGACCACGAGTACCACAATAAAATATAAAATAATAGAAATGGGTTAACCAAAGATATAAAAGTTAGTTAGCAATACACTTAAATGATTGGACAAGCAGTGATTTAAATAATATAGTTTCTGTGTGATTATTTTTGGGAGTCTGTGCAGCCTGGAATCAAACAAGTGGCCTCCTACAATAGGTGCCTAAACTGGCCTTCTCCTGGAAGAAGATTGATAACTACCCTAATCATCATCATAGAAACTTCATCCAGTAACTGCTGAAAGTAGATGCAGAGATACATAGCCCAAACTCTGGGAGTCCAGCTAAAGAGAAACAGGGATTATGTGAGAAATGGGGTCAAGATTATCATAGGAAAACCCACAGAGATAGATGATGAGAGCTTGTGAGATTTCACAGACTCTGGACAAAAAGCTAGGGAGTCAGATTGGGACTGACCTAGTTCCTCTGCATGTTAGTGAAAGTTCTGTAGCTTTGTCTTTCATGTGGCCCTGAGCAGTGGTATGAGTTCTTCTCCGTATTGTATGATCAGTTACTTTGGAACCTATTCCTTATGGTGGGATGCCTTTCCCAGCCTTGAAGGGGAATGAGCTTGGTTCTGCTTCAACATGATATGCCATGCTTTGAACACTCCCATATGAAGCCTTATGCCTTCTGAATGGGGAGAAGGAGGAGGATTGGAGGGTGGGTAGAAAAGAGGACAGGTGAGAAAGCAGACAAAGAGGATGAAGGATAAACTATGGAGGATATATAAAATAAAAATATAAAAATTAGACAAAAATCTTTACAACCAGAATGGATCACATCGAAGAGAGGTTTGAATCATTAAATTCACGAAAGTGTGGACGTTTGAATGAAAATCATATCCATAGGCTCAGAGTTTAAGCCGAGCTCAGTATTACTCTCTATCTGTGCCTGCTGAACTAGATATAGAATTCTCATCTACCTCTCCAGCACCATGTCTGCCATGGTGATAATGAACTAAATCTCTGAAACAATAAGCTGGCTCCAATTAAACATCTTCTTTTGTGAGAGCTGCCATGGTCATTCACATGGTCTATTCACAGCAATAAAATCCTAACTAAGACAGAAATTGGTACTAGCAACTGGGGTATTGATGAGGTAGGCCTGAGCATGTTTTTCCCTGGAGGGATACTGGGCAGTTGGGTACATTGGACTAGAAAGTGATTAGATATTTTAAGTGGGGCTGAATGGGCCATAGTAGAAGAAGTGTGGAAGACAGTGGTACTGAGGGTGATTCAAACTGGGCGGGCTCAGCTAAAGAGGTTTCAGAGAAGAAAAATATTATTGCATTGCTTAGAGATTTTTCTTGTGATACTTTCTACCCTTCTTAAAAAATTGCTCCAAGCTAAATTAAGAGTTATGGACTAACAGCTTTCACAAAGAAGAGTCTCAAACAGCCTAGTATATAGATTGTATTGCTTGGTTATTAGTGGCCACACTTATGAGGGTATATAATGAAGAAGAACAAGTTGAGTAAAAAAAAAAAGCACAAAGTAAACATTTTGAGGAGAAAAAGAGGACAAGAAAGTATAAATATAGTCAATAAAAGCCAGATGCTAAGTGGAATAAAGGGAATGGTGACCCCACCTAGCTAAGCTTCCAACTTCTGAAAAGAAAAATGAAAAGGAATTAAAGAAAAGTTTAGGGTTGGTGTAATAGCACACACCTTTAATTCCAGCACTCAAAAGACAGAGGCAGACAGATTTGGAGGACAGCATGGACTGCAGAGTGAGATCCAGGACAATGAATCATAGGCAACAAGAAAAATTACTGAAAATAGAAGGCTATTGAAAATGTCGTTGAACAAGGGGGACCATGTTCCAACCCTAAGAAGCATCAGAAGGGGGCATCTTTGGCCGTGTGCTTCTGGCTTTAGATTCAAGGATACAATAAAGGAATCCTTGTATGTATTCTTCCTCTATGACAACCACACTGAGATCAAAGCAGTGCTGCTAAACCACAGCTATTGCTTTGTCTGCTATTTAGTGCTAATCAAATCATAGAACTTGAGCTCACTTTGATAGATATGGTTCACACAGTTCCTGATGCTACATGGCTTTATTCATTTAGTAAAGATGATTTTATATCTCATTTTCTAGGTATAAGCCTTGTAACTTTACAAAGAGTTGCCGAGGTATCTATTTTATTCTTGGTATTTATATTCTAACGTAGACTCAGCTGAGCCTAATGTATCTAGATATGTAACAGTGTGGCAACTGTGCCTGGAGGTATCATGGAAAAAAAAAAAACTAATGACCAAAAAAGAAGCTTTACTCTTGAATTTTGTCATTAAGGGGAAATGCAGAAGATACCAGGGCAGAAGCTCAACAGCAGTCTAAAACTACAGATTGAAAGGCTTAATTCCAAGAATTTATCACCACATATTTCTATCTCCCATAGAAAAGCCAGTTTAATATAAAGAACACTATCATCATTACAATATACTGTTTAAAATGCCATGATGTGTATGTTGCATGAATAACAATTTTCTGGTATCTGGAAATTTTTAAGATGGGAAGAAAATGTGTAATGAAAGACCACATCCATTCAAACGCTTGGCAGTGTGGGCATGTATGAAGTGTCATTGTACTGATTACATGCCACAGTCAGAACAGCTATACCTGAAGCATAGAATTGTAAGAAACCCATCTGAATGAATAGCAGGTTAGCTTCTGTGGAAGGAGTTATGCCAAATGCCAGCATATCCACAATAGGGAGAATTTAGGCTGATAAAATTGTTCTTTGTAATCATAGTGAAAACAACATAGAAAGATTTGGTTTTCAAACGGCAAAACTGAGATTCTCCATGATTACTTCTAATTCAATCCCTGCCAATGTTGCAAGGAAAATTACAATTTAGCTTAATAGTCAGTTATTCCCACAGCTTACACATTTTGCTTCAAAATAAACTTTCAAGGTTTATTTCAGAGGGCAGAAAGCCAAGAGACGTATCACTGAGCTTCATTCATTGTTTAACATCAATGGATGTCTGTGTAGCTTTAGGAACAGGGTTGGAAGAGCTTGCATAGTTATCTACAGTGGTTTCCTGAATGTTTCTACTGCTTATTCAGTATGTTCTTCCATTCAGGATACACAAGAAATCATCTTGCTATATGACTGCCCTGCTATGGAAAGTGGATAAAGCCATTCAGTTCATACTTTGCAGCTAGTTTTGGATGAGCCTATTCCTGGCAGGGTTGTAATCAAGCTGTATTTTCAGGGGCACTCTAGTGGGCTTCTCACACATGCTAAACACTACAGTAGCTTCAGTTCTGTAGCATTAATCCTTTATTCTACTAACAGATGTTTTGAGATGTCAGTCAGATCTAAAGTGAACTCTGATGTTATGGAGAAAGAACTTTAATGGGATACAATATTAGTCACTTTCCACTTTACAGAAGCCCTAAAATCATCTCAGTCATGGGACCAGGGTTGGCTTCACTCAGTCAAGTCCAGGTAACTGCTTACTTAATAGTGCTGAAGAACTGAATGAGGAAAATCCATTACCAAATGTCCTTCCAGGACAGCAACTTTACACCTATCTGCCAAGCATTGATGACACTCTCAAAATAGCCTGTCAAGAATAAAACAAGAAGCCTAGAAATCCTTATGGCAAATTTAACTGAGAAATAGCTGTTTTCTGCATCAAGAGAATTGCCTGATAAATGTTTTGTGGGATTTGAAAGTCATTCCAAAATTAGTTTCAAAGCACTGACTGCAAATGACAGTACCCAAATGTGTTTTTTCCTTTTTCTCTTTCTCCCTGTCATTGCTGACTCAAAGCATTAAGAAATCTAATGCTAAAAGGACTAGTCCTGTGAGATGTGAAAATAATTATATGTTCTGCCTGAACTGATAGACAGAGAAACATTCTGACACAGCCTCTGTAACGCACGTCAATTCAAACCAGCATGTTTTCTCTTTCCACTTCCCACTGGTTGGAGAAACAGTGATTGGAAAACAAAAGTATCACCCTTCAGCAAGGAACCTTGAAAATTAGGCAGTTGACATAACTTCTCCAATTTTAACATAATATAAATAAAATGTGATCTTACTCCTCAGTGTGGGTTTAAGTAAATAATAGAAACAGTTTTGAAAAAGAAACCATCAACAATTTCACTACATCAAGCTCTATTGCATTAAGAATGGGACATTAATAATACAAATTTATGGAGTCAGTTTGACTTGTGAAAATGTCTCTAGAATTTAAATGTATGAACTGAATCTAGTTTTTCATTGAGTTCAATTCTAAAACTCAAGGGGAGTTTCCATTTAAAAGAAGCTCCCAAAATGTAAATTAGAAATATTTTTTAAAAAGAATAAGCTTTCATAAATTATGGGACTCTATAATTCAAGGAATGATTCTGTAAAATTGCTATGCATTTGCAACATTCTGGCATCTAATTCTATGCTGTTGACAGCTCCTAACCCGTGTGAAATAAATCAAAGACTTCATTCTTTGTAACTTGGAATAAATTCTTTTCTCTCCTACAAATAAATAAATAGTTGATAATATAAAGTGTTTTGAGGTGATACACAAATGCTTTGGTCACTTTAATTTTATTATGCTTTCCTGCTGATTGTGACAGAATATAAGCATTCTACTGAAAAGGTAGAAAAATTCTTTAAGGTATTGAAATTGATCTGGTAATACCACTACCCATCCATATTCACTAGTAAACATATATGAACAATTTATACTAGTCTTTTGGTAAAATTAATGTGCAGTTTATATAGAAGGTCATTAGATTAAACACATTGGACCCTGTCCCCACCTGAGGAGGTAAGTATATGACTCCACTGCTGGAGAGTCCTACTCTCTAGGTCATAGTGCCTGGAAGCACATCCTGCATCCCCACCACCCCCCTACACACAGCAAATCCCCTAGGAAGAGAGCAGCTACTCCACACACCAAACAATCAACCATGTCATGTGTAACTACCACAACCTCGTTTCTACCCCCACCTGGAGAGATGAGTATCAGGCTCTCCAGTTAGAGGACCCTACACTCTAGCTCATAGTCCCTGAAGGAACATCACATGCCCCCCCCCACCAGAGCCCAAGAGACTTGGGAACAGCCTACCCACACTTTCAACCATCCCCAGGATATCATTTCAGTGACTAATGGAGCATTTGTATGCCCCCACATGAAGAGGTGAGTATCTGTGTTCCCAGTTGGAGGTCCCTATTTCGTAGGTCCTCTTAGTACCTGAAGATACTTCCCAAACTCCACTCCAACCCAACAAAGCCATGATGTGGGAGCCTCCTCTGTGTTATGTGATTACTATTAATGAATAAAATAACTGCCTTGGCCTTGATAGGACAGAATTTAGGGAGGCAGGGAAGTTGGAACTGAATTCTTAGAGGAAGAAAGCTGAGTCAGGAGGCACTATGGATTCCTTGTGGAGATAGATGTGCTGAAACTTTGCTGGTAGGCCACAACCTCATGGTGATACCTGGATTAATAGAAATAGGTTAAATTAAGATGTAAGAGTTAGCCAATAAGAAGCTAGAGCTAAGATGCCAAGCAGTGATTTCATTAATAAAGTTTCTGTGTGGTTATTTCAGGACTGAGCAGCCAAGTACAACCAAGTGGCTCATTCCTTGCAACAATTGGTGCCAAAGTGGCAAACTAAAATCAGCTAAAAAACCTGAGAGAACTTAATTCTAAACACAAAAATACAGAGTTTATAATGGTTTCTTGTCTTTTCCATGGCAGCTTGCCACAGCTCCTTTAAGAGAGATTTTCCTGACTCAGCCACAGCAGAAATAAAGGTGGTGGTTTTTGAAATGCTGGCCTTCTGGGCTGTGCTGCCAGCATGACCTCTGGCTCTCAAGACAGAGCATTTGGATGGGTTTTGGGAGCAAACTGCTAAGGCTTGCTTGGTGGCAAAGCAGACCAGTTAAGTGTCTGGAAGTGGGGAGGAATTACACTTAGAGGCACAAATGGCTCTGGCATACTGGGCTGGGTGGAGCAAGCATTGATTTACAGGATTTGAACTAGCAATGGCATAGCTTTAATTTTAAAAAGTGCTTACCATTTTAAAAATCACTCCTAGAGAGTAAATAATTAAAGATAAGCAATAAAACACAAATCCATATGAGTCACAGTGTTGGATAAATGTACGTAGGTTTGGGAGAAAGAACAAAAAGAATATAGAGTTAAAAAAGGAGTAAATGGTTTATTAAAAAAAAAAACAAAACAAAACAAAAATGTCTTTAAAGAAACAGAGTACAGATAGGCAGAGGCAGGTGGAAATCTGGGAGTTTGAGGCCAGCCTGATCTACAAGAGCTAGTTCTGGGACAGGCACCAAAGCTACAGAGAAACCCTGTCTCGAAAAAACAAACAAAAAAAATAGAAAATGATATCAGAAAGTGGAAATATCTCCCATGCTCCAAAATAGGTAAAATCAACATAGTAAAAATGGCAATTTGACCAAAATCAATCTACAGATTCAGTGCAATCCCAATCAAAATCCCAGCACAATTCTTTATAGACCTGGAAAGAGCAATACTCAATTTCATATGAAAAAAAAAAAAAACAGGATTGCCAAAGCAATCCTGTACAATAAAGGAACTTCCGGAGGCATCGCAATCCCTGACTTCAATCTCCATTATAGAGCTGTAGTAACAAAAACAGCTTGGTATTTGCACAAAAACAGTCAGTAGGACGAATGGAATCAAATCAAACGCCCTCTATTAATCCATATACCTATGGACACCTCTTTTTTTAATAAAGAAGCTAAAATTATATAACTGAAGAAAAAAAAGCATCTTCAACAAATGGTGCTGGTTTAATAGAATGTCAACCTGTAGAAGAACTCAAATAGACCCATTTCTATTCCCATGTGCAAAACTACAGTCCAAATCGATCAAATAGCTTACATAAATCCAGCCACAATGAACCTCATAGAAGAGAAAGTGGGAAGCAGATTTTAATGCATTGGCACAGGAGACCACTTCTTGAATGTAACACCAATAGCATGGACACTGATACTGACAATTAATAAATGGGATCTCCTGAAACTGAGGAGCTTATGTAAGACAAATGACACAGTCAACAAGACAAAACGGCAACAGAAAGAATGGAAAAAAATTCTTCACCACATTGGACAGAGGGGCTATCTGCATATTAAGATATATTAAAAAACATAAGAAACTAGATAATCATATACCGAATAATCCAATTAAGAAATGGGGGTATACACCTAAGCAGAGAATTCTCAACAGAGGAATCTCAAATGACCGGCACTTAATGAATTGCTCAATACCCTTAGCCATCAGGGAAGTGCCAATCAAAACGATTCTGAGATACCATCTTACACCCATCAGAATGACTAAGAACAAAAATTCAAATGATAGCTTATGCTGGAGAGGATGCAGAATAAGTGGAACATCATCCATTTGCTGGTGGGAGTACAAACTTGTAGAGGCATTGGAAGTCAGTATGGTGGTTCCTTACAAAATTGGGCATCACTCAATCTCAAGACACAGCAATACCACTCTAGGGCATATAGCCAAAGGATGTAGACCCATACCACAAGACCATTTGCTCAGTTTTGTTCATAGCAGCATTATTCATATTAGACAGAACCTGGAAACAACCATTGTTTATAATCATTGTTATATATAT
>NW_026067977.1:7161151-7204696 GCF_014885135.2 Alexandromys fortis
ATATATATATTCTAAATGCCATAAAATATTCTGAAAATATCAGTAACCTTCAATGTCTCGTTCATGTTTGAGGACTGCATGCATCATCCCTCTTCCTCTGTACACACTTCTCTCTCTTCTCATTGTCAGTGATGGATTTTCTTCTCCCTAGCATTTTCATTTTATACACTACAAGTTCCCAAAGTTGGATAGAGTTCTCCTGATCTCCTGAGCCTCGCTTCAAAATTATTCTCTGTTGGCAATTTTATTTAAAGAACAGAAAAATATAAATGAGTTTTATAATATTTCTCTTTTCCATTTTCCCCACTACTTATTTCATGTTGTTCTTAATTTCTTCTTCAGTTTTCCTTGCTAACTACACTGGATGCTTTCAGCTTCACTGGGTTCCTTACATAAAACCAGTCAGCACTATCTACATGCATTTATGCCAAGGAAGCCTTATTTTTTTCTTGAATAAATTGCCCATTAAAGTCCACTGATGCATGATATATATTTTTGTTTGTCAAAAAGCCATTTGCAACACTGAGGAGATTGGTTACATTACTATGAAGAAGGTGGAAACAACCAATACTTGTGTAGTAGCATAGATTTCCACAATGTAGGTAATACAAAGGGATCTCACATTTTATTTTTGTATTAATTTTTTTTTGCTGCACTGAAGTTGAAGCCACAGTGTTGTACATGTTGTCCAACACTGTACTGGTGAGCTACCTCACCAGCCAAGGCACAGTAATTTTATTAACATGAAATAAGTTAGAAAAGTTTAAAACTACTTCTTTTTTTCTCATTGTTCCTGAATATTTATTTTATTATATGAGTACAATATAATAAAATAAAGTATATTGACTGAGGGTGCAAGCCTGGCAGTCATGGCACATGCTGTTAATCCCAGAACTTGGGAGGCAGAGACAGGCAGATCTCTTTGAGTTTGAGGCCACCCTGGTCCACAAAAGCTATTTCCAGGACAGGTTCCAAAAAATGCAGAGAAACCCTATCTCTAAAGAAAGAAAAAGAAAAGAATTAAAGGTGCAACACAAAAATACAGAAGAGGATAAAGGCACCTGCTCATCTGTGGTTTCCAATTCCTCAAATGAAGGAAAAACGAGATAAATCAGTACACAAGCACAAGACAGTCAATTTGAAAATGATGCTGAAGATATGAAATACATGCATGATTCATATTAAGATGGGTTAATGAGGTAAATTATGCTTATGGCCAAGGGGCTATATCCTCTAAAAGAAAAGAAGGATAAATTGCTCAAATATCTGTTGGGAATGTTTTTTTTTCTGACAAGGAGGAAATAGAATCTAAATAGCCTGCACCAGAAGTATGTAGTTATTTTAAAGAAACTCAAGAACACAATATGGTAGCAGTAAGCATGACTGAATATAAGGGAATGAGTTCAGATAGCCCACAGCTGTGGAGATCAGTGCAGTACTTTTTGTTAGGTTTTACTAAAATGAAAAGGATTAATTGTGTTTTAAATCATAAGAATAGTAAGATTGACCTAGAAACTAATGAGAAAACCTAAGGAACTTTGCTATCAATTGACAGAAAATTACAAGGAATACAAAATAGAATTGCTGAGATAGCTACTGCCATAATCCAGATGGAAAAATGATATAGAAAGAATGATGAGAAGTGTTGGAAACCCATCCTGGGATAAATCTATATTCAGTCATTGCACAACTCTTTGAAAATAGACCAATTATGATTTATTCACAGGTGAGATTAATGATGTGAAAAGCATATAACCATAAATAACAATTTTGGATGGAAAAACTGGGAAAGTAGGGTTCTCATGAATTGTTTAGACAACCATTATCACTGAAGTGGGCAACAAAGGTTACTAGAGATTATATATATTCTTCTGCAGAGAAGAGAATCCAAGGAAACAATATCAGGGAAGGAGTTATGAATGGGAAGCATAAGATATTGTATGAGAAGCATCAGAGAGGTCAGCTAGAGAGATAGCATAGCAGTGAATAAATTTTAGGAGACACCTATAATAGGCCAAAGTGAGATGACAAATCTTTGAAAGATTCTAAGTGGCACTTCAACATTTTTAATGCTTACTCCTATTTTAAATTAAAACTGTATATAATTCCTAAATATACTGATATGCAAATGTATGCATACAATGCATATTCAATAGATAAGTGTAATTGGCGCACCCCATGACTTCAAGAATTTTTCATTTATTTTTCTGATTTAAAATATTCAATACCTTCCTTATTGGCCTTTTGGAATTATACCACTAATTGTCAACAATAACTTCCCTACTGCATGCTAGAGTATTATAGGTTACCCATCCAAGTTTTATATATCCTTGTGCACACTGACCACTCTGTCTCCATCTCCTCACCTCTAAAGAGGAATAGAAGAGACACAGTTTAGAAAACCATTTAAACAACACAAAGTGATATTAGATGGCCAAAGGGACAGTTGTACAAATAATACAGGCCTATGCAGAGAATGTACTGTGAATGCAAACTTCATAACATTGTTAAAGAAATGAAGAGAAAAAGAAGGAAGTCAAAATGTGTAGGCCAAAAGAATCATGTCACTATTTAATGTTATGGCAAGATTACAGAATGAGCATTCATGGGTAGAAAGGTCAATTATGTTCTTTGTGTCTTATTAATACTAATAGATGCTAAATTGATACAACTCAATACATCTGGACTGTGAATAAGGATTTATTTATATAGTATAGAGTTCATGGCAGACATATATGTATATGTGTCTTTATTATTTGTATATATATAAAATTTTAATTTGACTTTTATGAAGAAAGATGTAGAATTTATATGAGAATTATAAGCCTTCATATGATGCTACTTCTATCACTCTGGGAAAGCCCAAATATTCCTGAAGAATTGACATATTTCAAGAGGTACCTGTCCACAAGGCATTTTTTATTTTCATTTTTAAAAATTAATTTATTTTGCATATGTGTATATGTACATACGTACTATGTGGAGATCAAAGGAAATCTTGTACTAATCAGTTTATTCCCTCCACCAGGTGAGTTCTTATGATTGAACTCAGATCTTCTTTGATGATTGCAGCTGTATAATAAATTTTAATTCATAAATTCAGTATACATTTATAATGCAAGATTTTGCAAATCTAATATTTATGAGACATATAGATATGTCTTTTGACTGAATTTTCTTTTAATTAAAAGAATAAAATGAAACCAGGATGCAAACCAACTAGCTTCCTCTGTTAGGGAAGACAATAAAATTATAAAAATGTTATAATCAGAATGTCAGTTAAATATGTTTAGGGATCTTGGCAGCAAAGAATGATGGTTCCCATTTTCATACTGTAATGAAACTCAACCAATAATAATTATAAAATGATATAATATTAGAGGAGATTTTAAAATCAGCTTTAACCGGATATGAATTATTAAAAATTCTAGTCATATTGCTCAACACAGTCAGCTTTGTTAGATCTATTATTCCAAGTACATGACTTACATTTTCACACAGTGTACAAATATCCCACAACAGTAGGAAATCACGTTGAAATGTGAAATCCTACTGACAAAAGTCATCAGTTTCTTACCTCTTCAGTAACAGTAACTTAAAACCAGACTACCCATAGAATCGTCCATAAAAAATAAATAGACGACAGGCATACTGAATGCCATGAAGACCATGGCCTTATCACTTTTTCTATATATATTCTATTATGTAAAGCATAGGATTCATTATAAGCTATGCTTGGATTAGCTTCTCACTTGGATTAGGATAAGGAAAGCAAAACCATCCTTTTGTACATTTGAGGCAGGACAAAACTATTTGGTTTAGAATTACAATTATTTCCACTTCTTGGGGAATCAAATGTCCTGTACGTAAGCATTTTGAGGATTGGAACTGCAATGTTCGTNGACTAGCCAGGAATTAGACCACGTGAAACAGCTAAAATATGCCTCAAGACCCTGCAGGCCTTCAGGCTATAGGGTTTTAGAAAAGAAAATCAGAAGAGGCCAGTCCATAAAACCGAACCATCCTTACCTCCATTCCGATGTTTTAGGGCCACCTAAACTTCAATAATCTGGACACCCAGCTCAATAGAAGTCACCAATGCCCAGCATCTCAGACCAAAACCATTTTCCAGCTGAAAACAATAATTAAAAATAAACACACACAGAAGCTTCTGATCATGTCCTAGTAAAACCCCCTCACTGTGAACTGAAAATACATTCTAGGGAGCTATAGTAGCACACAACTGTAATCCAACATTTGAAAGCTACAGGATATAGCTAGTTTGAAACCAACCTACTCTATATGAGATGCTGAGATGCTGAGTTCAAGGCCAGCCTAGGCTACACAGTGAATTCCAGGCCAGCAGAGCTACATAATAAAATTTTCAAAAGGGAGTAAGGGAGTGGGGGATACGCCACTGGAGATGCCTCAGCAATTAAGAGCACTTGAAGCCAGGCTGTGGTATTGCACGCCTTTAATCCAAGCACCCAGGAGGCAGAGGCAGGCAGATCTCAGTAAATTGGAGGCTAGCCTCATCTACAGAGTGAGTTCCAGGACAGTCATGACTGTTACACAGAGAAACCATGTCTCGAAAAACTACATACACACAAAATAAATAAATAGATGATAGATTCTTGAAGTCATGGGATGTGCCAATTACACTTATCTGTTGAATATGTATTGTATATTTATATTTGCATATCAGTATACTTAGGAATTATATACAATTTTAATGTATCATTTAAAATAGGAGTAAGCATTAAAATATTGAAGTGCCACTTAGAATCTTTCAAGGATTTGTCATCTCACTTTGGCCTATTACAAGTGTCTCCTACAAACTCACAGTTACACTATCTCTCTTAGCCAACAATGATCTCTCTGATGCTTCTTATAACATGTCTTATGCGTCCCTCTCATCACTCCTGCCCTGATCCATTGTTTCCTTGGATTTTCTTCTCTGCAGTAAAACTACTTTAAGAGAAAATAATAAAGATTTAGATCAACCTAAAAAGATTGTGTGAATCAAAAATTTTACAGAAAATACACTATACTTATTCATAGTTCTACTGTAATGAATTGCTTACTGATTTTAAATTATTGTTCACAAAGGTAGTTACCAGTATGTTTATAAAGTAAAATATATCTATATTTAATTGATATTTTCCTACTAAGAAGTATAGTTGGATATTATCAGCTGCGGCCTTGTTCCCTTTTTTTTTTTTTCATTATTCAAACAAACGTTACCATTAATTGTGAATCTAGCTGGATCTATATGGATAGAGCAACATAGAACTATAAATTAACACATCTTATGGATAAAGTGGGAAAGAATTAAATCATGGTACCTACTAGTAATTGCAGGCTTCCTCAAGATTTTGAAACCCCAGTGTGTGTGTGTGTGTGTGTGTGTGTGTGTGCACTCACAAGTATGAGAGAACATGTGCTGACATCAGAGAATAACCCACTAAGACTGACTCTCTTTCACATGCATGAAAGTTGGCGACAGAACTTATTCACTGAACCATCTTGTTGCTACCTTTTCATCTTCCTGAGATTGTAAATCAGATATGTTTGAACAGGTACTTTTCTTCTTCCAGGTCTGGGAAGTGCAGCTTCATAAGGGATTCCTACCCAACGAGACATAATTTGCGTTGAAGGGGGTAATTCATAGAACTGGAGGTGAATTTGACAAGTGGAGAAAGCAGTAGCTGGATAATGATGAAAATCTGAAGTACAGTGCCGCTATTTTGCTAAGGAGCACTTCAGTTTTAGAGAATAAATATCCCAGCCCTTTCTATTGTAGGTTAGGACTAAGAACTGTAAGTTTTCAATTCACCTCCAAAGAATTAAATTGGACTGAAATAAATTCTAAATTTCCCCAGAAAATAAAAGTATATTTTCTTTAGAAGAAAGTAGAAACACTGTTCCTTGATAAAATGACTTCAAAATAAAAATTGGCTGCTTTGTTCTTTAGTATGGTATACCTATTGTGTTCCTTTTTTGATACCCTTGAGGAAAACCCTAGTGTTTCACTCTATGGGGCCTGTTGCTGAGCATCAGCCAGCACCTGACCCAGAGAGTAGTTGTCAGCAAGATGGAGATCATCTGAGGCACCTTCATGTATAAACAGACAATAGATACATCACCCCATTGTCAGAAGTCCATGCTGCTCTTTTGACTATAACAGATGTGAATGTGATCCCAGTATGGAATATGCAGTAACAGATTTGTGTCCAGGAGGGATAATATTATCACTATATATCTTTCATATATCATAGCTAATGACTTGTCCCTTGAACTTTAGAAAGGTCTTTTGTGATCATCCTTTTCCTCTGAGACTAAGTTGTGTCAGTTAAATAAGTGTTCTTCAGTGTTCTGAACTGAACTGACCTGGGAAAAATTACTTAAACTACACACATGTCACTTGTACACATTCGCAACCCCATGGTGTCTTGATAGCTTACGCTGCCTCCTCAGTGTGTTTAATGTAACTAACAAGGCATGACAATCGAGGCACTTCTGGGAGGGTCTTCAGGGGATTACTGACGCATGCCTGCTTACAGCATATCCTATTACAGTACATGACCGACCCAGGTGCCAAAGATATGGAACATTGCAATCTAAGCAAAGATACTATCTCCTATTTTCATATTTTACCCATACTCAAAATTTTATAAATAAATTTGCAGTTGTTATTAAATGCATACTTGGAGTTCCTAATAACCAAAAAGATATTTTTCACACACTTTGCAAATATAATCACATTTAATCACTACAGAAACCCTAATAAAGAACAAATTTTCAATAGCTCTGTTTCACAGCTGAAGAAAATAAAGCACCAAAAGTTAAAGATTATGTCTTAGGTTTCATCTACCCAGTGTTTAGTCCTCTATGAGGCATCTACCACCCGAGTCTGCATGATGAGGGTATTTGTATAAACTCTCTCTCCCGTGGATCCTCTTTTGACCTCTATGTCGGCACAGCTCTCACAAAATCCCAATTGTTAAATTCATCTCTCCTCTTTAGGTATTCGAACAAAAAAAAAACTCTTTATTATCTTGAAGGGAATAAATTATTTCACTTCAGGAAACGTCTTTGTCACAAGCCTAACCGACAGTCCAAACTGTAGTGTGCTGAGTTAATGCATAAGTCAAGGCATTAAACAAATCCACATTGAGATACATGTTGATCTAAACATTGTCCTAAAGAACTAGATTTACTTTTTTATATAAACAAAGTCTGTGTATTCTTAATAGTGCACTTACATAAATGACATAGCCTTACAATTATAGGGTAGGATATCCATTAACATCATTTGTTAATGTTTAGATGAATGGCATTTAATACTATGCCAACCACACCACTTTTACTATATGTGGATATTTACTAAAATTAAGTATAGGTTTGTAATTGCAGGAATTTCATTGCTTACACTTTAGTCACAGAAAAATGAAAAATATATTCATAAAAGTTTAAAGAAAAGCATTTTTAAAATTGAAGAGTAATTAAAGACCATTTTAATCTGGGATTAAAGGTGTGGATTATAACCCCCAGATTTATCAACTTGTTATTAGATTTTTTTCAATTTCTTTTACAGACTATTTGCTATTAATACATAAAAAACATAAAAATCAAATTTCTCCAAGTTGATTTTGTACATTGCTTTGCTCAAAGGGTTTATTAGCTGAAGTTTTGTCAGTCTTCAGAGTGTCTTATGTAAAAACTCACATCATGTGCAAACAAGGATTCTTCGACATCTTCCTAGTTCACTTTTTTCTCCTTATCTCCCTCCCTTGTCTCACTGCTTTTTTTTATTGAAAAAAATTTCCGCCTCCTCCCAGCCTCCCATTTCTCTCCCCCTCCTCCCACTCCTCTCCCCCTCC
The DNA here is from genome assembly GCF_014885135.2 of Alexandromys fortis. Taxonomy (NCBI): domain Eukaryota; kingdom Metazoa; phylum Chordata; class Mammalia; order Rodentia; family Cricetidae; genus Alexandromys; species Alexandromys fortis. The sequence goes on from NW_026067977.1 coordinate 7,169,035, forward strand.
ATCTCCAGTCCGAAGAGCAGTCAGGATTCCCTGCCCTGTGGAAAGTCCAAAGTCCTCCCCGCTCCATCCAGGTCTAGGAAGGTGAGCATCCAAACTGGCTAGGCTCCCACAATGCCAGAACATGAAGTAGGATCAAAACCCAGTGCCATTGTCCTTGGCTTCTCATCAGAACTCATTGTCTGCCATGTTCAGAGAGTCCGGTTTTATCTCATGCTTTTTCAGTCACAGTCTAGCTGGCCTTGGTGAGCTCTCAATAGATCAGCCCCACTGTCTCGGTGCGTGGGTGCACCCCTCATAGTCCCGACTTCCATGCTCATGTTCTCCCTTCTTCTGCTCCTCAATGGGACCTTGGGAGCTCATTCTGGTGTTCCAATGTGGGTCTCTGTCTCTATCACCATCCATGGCCAGATGAAGGTTCTATGGTGATATGCAAGATATTCATCAGTATGGCTATAGGATAGGGCCATTTCAGGTTCCCTATCCTCAGCTGCCCAAGGAACTAACTGGGGACATCGACCTAGGCACCTGGGAGCCCCTCTAGGTTCAAGTCTCTTGCCAACCCTAAGATGGCTCCCTTAATTAAGATATATGCTTCCCTGCTCCCATATCTACCCTTCCTTTATCCCAACCCTCATCTTTTGCTGGTGGGAATGTAAACTTGTCCAACCACTTTGGAAATCAGTGTGGCGGTTTCTCAGGAAATTCGGGATCAACCTACCGCAGGACCCAGCGATACCACTCTAGGGAATAGCATTTGTTCAACTATGTTCATAGCAGCAGTATTTATAATAGCCAGAACCTGGAAACAACCTAGATGTCCTTCAATGGAAGAATGGATGAAGAAAGTGTGAGATACACATTAGAGTACTACTCAGCGGTAAAAAACAATGACATCTTGAATTTTGCATGCAAATGTATGGAAATAGAAGACACTATCCTGAGTGAAGTAACACAGACCCAAAAAGATGAATATGGGGCGTACTCACTCATAATTTGTTTCTAGCCATAAATAAAGGACATTGAGTCCATAACTTGTGATCCAAAAGAAGCTAAATAAGAAGGTGAACCCAAAGAAAAACATATAGTTATCCTCCTGGGAAGTAGACAAGATTGCCGGGCAAAAAATTGGGATCTTGGGGGTGGGGTGGGATGGAGTAAGGGGAAATGGGGAGAGAAAAGTGAGAAAGGGAGGATGGGGGAACTTGGGGAAATGGGATGTTGGGATAAAGGAAGGGTCTCAGTGCTTTTTGTAAGACCCCAAGCTGTACATTGAATGAGAGTGGAGAGAGTGGCTAGCCTTGTTGTAATCTTGAATTCAGTGAGAATTCTTTTGAGTTCTTATTTGGTATAATTTTGTGAATAGTTTTATTACACATAATCTCTTTTAAGCTTTGGTATCATCTTTTAGTTTCTAGTTTCTTTAGGAGTTTTATCATTAAAGTACTTCAGAGGAGAAAATATATGAATATCAAGGCATATATGTTGAAATGTCACTGTATCTTTAGAATGCAGCTGATTTTATCATGATGAATGGTTTTTTGTTATGTTTTTAAAATTCTGCTTGCATTTATTTGTTCAAGAGGAAGTGTACTTTTACTATCTCTATTCACCCAAGATATTTATCTATAGTCTTCTATGTCTTTGTCTGGTTTTGATATCTCAGTAAAAGACATTTCTTTCTGCTTCTGTAGTTACTATGGAATATTCTGATAGAATTATATAGTGATATGCCTATAACTTGACTTTTTTAGTTAGAAAAATTTTAATACTGCTTCAAAATTATTGCTTATTTATGGCCTCAAATAGGTATTTATTTTAGTTAGGGTTGTACTGTTTTAAAGAGACAGTATGGCTATGGCAACTCTTATATGGAGATCACTTAATTGTGGCAAGCTTACAGTTTTGCAGGTTGTCTATTATCATCAATGTGGGAAGCATGACAGGAAGCACAGCAGCATTCAGACAGACATGCATGGTGCTGAAGAACAGAGCAGAGATTTCTACATAATAATCAGCAGGAAGCAAAAGAGAGAGACTCTGTGACAGGCTTAAACACTTTCTCCATCAAGGCCACATCTACTCCAACCAGGCCACATCTACTAAAAATGCCACTCTCTGGTGACATAGCATTCAAATACATGAGTTTATGGGGGCCATTCTTATTCAAACAATCATAGTATTTATTTCACCTTAGTTTATTGTTGGTAGAGAATAAAAAATCACCTATTATTTTTCAATTTGGTGTACTATGTTGTTAATGGATATCCTAATTTTCTCCTATAATTGGCCTCTGTCATAATGAGTCTAATTCTATTCTTATTTTATTAATATGAAGCTTCTCCTTTTCATTTGCTTAGTTTGGTTAAGGCTTTCAATAATTTTTCCTTTTTATGTTGTATTTCTTTTTATTTCCATAATTCAACTCTAATCGTCATTATTTTTTCTTATATTGATTTAGAGTGTGATTTGTTCTCTTTCCAAAATCTTGGAATTTCATTACCTTATTAATTTCTCTTATTTATATTAAGGAAGCAGTTACAGCTTACTGTCATGTTATTGATTTTGTAGCATTGGATGTATGCTTATTCTCTAGCTATATTTAGAATATTGCTTATTATTTCTTGTAGACTCCTGAATATTTATTTCTATCTACTCTGACAGACTCCTTTGAGTAATTTCTGTAATGTTGGTTCCTTAGTTCTAATTTCCTTTATCCTGTTTATATCATAAAAACTTATGTTTCCATAAATTATGATAGATAGTTTTGCTGGGTACAAAAATCCGGGTTGATAATTATTGTTCAGTTATTGAAATAAATTTATCCACATTTCCCAGGGTTTTATGTATTATGAGTAAAATTCTGCAATAATTATGACTTTGTATAACACGTAATCCTTTTCTAGTGCCAGTTTCTATTATATTTTGTTTAGATTTTTAAGTGTAATATATGTAAGGGCTTTCTTTTTAAGCTTGTCTCTGGTTTCTTTGTTTCTCCTGAGTCTGTGTATTCATTTGTAGCTTTATTCTACTTTATTAAAATTAATAAAGTAATTAATTTATTTTTAAATTCTTTTCCTTTTAAAATTTTGACCTTCTTCTGGCCCTAATCATTCATGATATTAATGTATTAGTGGTGTACTATGGGACTCGTGTGCACTTACTTTACTATGGAACACATATGCATTTACTTTAATCTTATTTCTACTTTTTTACTGTTTTATTACTGTTTAAATTTTGCCCATTCCTGAAAGCTCTAGATTACCTGTCTTGTCTTCAACATTCAGTATTGTATCTCCTATTTAAACCATTCTATTTTGAGGCTACTTATTGGTATTTAGACTTGGTAAGATTTTATTTCTAAAGTCTCAGATTTATTTTTTAGCATTTCCTTTTATTGAATTCTTATTATTGTATAGGCTTTCTTATTTAATTCAGTTGTATATTTTTATTCATCTTTACTTAGGGGTGTCTTTTATCCTTTTTTATTTCATTACATATTAATATAGTCATATTTTAAATAGCTTCTCTGGGATTTTATTTAACTCATTCTCACTGAGAGTTATTACTGTGTAATTAGTGGTTTGGGGATATATGGTACTTTTCATATTTTTATGCTTTTTAAAAATATTTTATTGAGACATACACATCTGGGGTGATTTCATTGATTGGAATTTTTATACTTGTGTTATATCAGTTGACTTACTTGCAATATATGAGTAGGTCAATGTAGTGGTAAAATTGAGATATGCAGTTCTGAAGTTAACCTCTTTGCCTTTGTGCTTAATCTTCCCCATAAAGTTCATTTGTAATGGGCAGAGTAGAATATTGCCTGAAAAGCAATTCCAACTATTAGATTAGCTCACCACACAAAAGTCTTGCTAGCCAATTCAAAGTGGTACCCATTGAACACTAATAACTGTTGAAGAAAAATAAAAACAAACCAGGATAATGTTTATATATATATATATATATATATATATATATATATATATATATGTGTGTGTGTGTGTGTGGTGTGTGTGTGTGTGTGTGTGTGTGTGATATTTTAATATTTTTGAAAGTAGTACTTAATAGTACTTAAGAAGTAAAAAGAGGAGGTAACAGCAAAGGTGGAAAGAAGAAAAAAGTAGACATGAATAGAAAAGGATTGTAATGTGGAAAGACTATAGATAGTATATGAGAGTAGAATGGGTGAATAAACATCAGATAAATCAAATACCCCCATAAAGCATTATAAAAGCTAAAGCAAGACCATTGCAAGGCATTTATGAATAACTGAATATTTAATTAAAAATTTTCGGTAAACAACAAAAAGTATAATAAATGTACATTTGATTTAAAAGGTTACTTCATTCTATAATTTCCTTCTTGGTGGAAAAGGTTTTGAATTCTTTTCCTTGTGATGTTTCTGTATGCTATGGAGAGTTGAAATTTACAATCATGATTCAAGCCCACTAAAGTATATTTGTGATATCTATTACTACAGGGACGTTAGCACCAACAACTTTTGGTTTGAGTCCACACAACCATACTCATTTGTGTATAATTCTCAGTTCCTTTCTTAAAGCTTTTTCAGGCTTGGCAGTGTTCTGTGACCACCAGAAAGGTGGGAGCCCATGCTTGCAGTTTCTGCTGAACCCACAAGCCCTATTTGGAGCATTACTTTAGTTGTAGTTTTTTTAGAAGTTTTTTTTTTTCATTTTTTAAAACAATCTTTTTATTTTGCATAAAAATCACAGTTACCCCACCCTCCTGGCCTTCCCCTCCTCCACCCTCTCCCCATCCCACCCTCCACTTACTTTTCTGAGAGGATGTCAACAGAGTCTGTCACATCACATTGAGGCAGGACCAAGGCCCTTCCCCCTGTATCTAAGCTGAGCTTGGTATCCCTGTATAGGGAATGGGTTTCAAATCCTGATCCCACTGCCAGTGATCGCACAAACTGCCTAAGTTACACAACTGTCACCCACATTTAGAGATTATAGTTTGGTCCTATACAGGCTCCCCAGCTGTCAGCCACAAGTCAATGAGTGAGCTCCAACCAACTTGGGTCAGATGTTTCTTGTTAACATTCATTCCAATTTTACAACCATTACTTGCTGCCAAATTGTTAAATTCATTATTAGAGATAATTTGCCATGCAAGTGATTGTTGTAGTTCATAGCATCAGAACTAAGTAGGACTATTGGTTGTTGGCTTCCCTTGTAGCCTACATAGTACCTTCTGATACTATTAAGGTTAGCTCTCAGGATTTAAGGAATGATTATTTGTTCAGTGTTTGCAGAGTGCGGCAGAAAACAAGCTATCAAAACATCAAGCCCCTTTGTTATTGTTCTATTGAGTCATTGTTCTAAAGAGTCATTACGACTAAGATATTTTTTTAGAAGAAAGAATATAGTTAGAGATTTGCTTACAGTTTAGAAAGTTTAGTACTTGATCGCAGAGGGGATTTCGACAGCAGTTAAGAAGGTATAATGCCTTAGCTGAGGGCTTAAATTAAAATCTCAAGACAAAAGTGTGGTTTTTATACACAGTAAGAATCCTACATAGCCTGTCTTGTTGTTTTGATATCACAAAAGCGTAGGATTTTCCTGCCTCATTTTCTCCAGAAGGGAGAGATTTGATAAAGTCATCCCATTTAGAATTTAGTGTTCAAGGTCTCTTACTCTCCGCACATTGTCCATTTGTGTGTTGCTATATAATTCCCATCTACTTCACGAAGAAGCCTCTATGATAATGACCGAGTAAGACACGGATATATGGCTATAAAATAACATCATTAGGACCCATTTTATTAATATATTTCTGTAGCCAAAAAATAATAGGTTTTTCTTTTCCACTAGTATACAGTCTATCAAGTCCCAGGTTCTTGGCCACTGGAAAAGTTTTTCACATGGTTTCTAGCTCATCCAGTAGGCCTTGAATCCAATCAGTTAATACTTGGCTCCTCCCATAAGTTTTGTGACACTATTGTGCCAGTGTGTCATACAGGCAGTTATCATTGTAGATGAAATGATTTGTACTTGGGTGTGGTATTTATCTTTCTTCTCTGGAAGTAAAAAAATGTACCTTCCCCGTACCATAAACACTAGCAATTGGGGTGGAGGCTCTTTGTAGGAAACCAGCCAGACTTTGATATGTTAAATGACATATAAAAATGTCATCTTCAGCAATAGTGGATTACCATCAGGTTTTGGAGACCATCCAATAAATCGGTCAACAACTTGATTGGGATTTTCCATGTGGGTCCTTTAACTAATAATTCAATTAGATGTAACGTGTTCCAGGTATTGATATGAGATGGCTAGTTTGGGTTTTGTCTTTCCCACTATTTGATTTAGTTTTCTTTTTCATATGTGTAAATATTTTAATAAGTGCTACTATTATTGTTTTCTTTATGACTGCTCAATGGCCCTTAGGGTAAACTGTGCCTGCTAGTGCTTCTATTTCTCTTCCTTCCCTTTCTCATTTAATGTTCCATTTTAGAATGTACTTATTTTTCTTATCTGGCCATCATGTTATATTTTAATTCCAAGGAAATATCTTAATTACAATATTAAATGTCAGCTAATATATTAGTAAAAAAAAATGTGAGGTTTGATGGCACACACTTCCAATCTCAGAATCTGGGATATAAGCATAGCAGTATCTGGAGTTCAAAGCTAGCTTATTTATACAGAATAAGAGAATAACCTTAACATATAAGATCATCTCAAATACCAAATAAAGAACAGATAAATATGTAGAAAAATAAGTAATTATTAAGACTTCTCAATTTTTATCAACTAGAATTCTGACTCTTTGTTAGAAAAAATATTTTTATATAGAAAAAACAATGGATAAAAGTTGGCTAATGCTCTAGGATGGACATGTGGGTATTCTATTGGAGGATTATTTTTGTTCTAGAACAGTTGGAATAATTAAAGTGAGACATGGTTATGTAAGCAATCACCTAATGAAAGGAAAGAGACATTTCACTTTGTCATTGCAAATCAAGAGAGCCAACTTTCACTGAGAGGCCAATAAGAAAGCATGAGTAAGTGCGTAATATAAAAACAAACCAATACAAAACATACTTTTCAAACTTTAGGATAAGACCTTAAGACAAAAGAGATTTTATGCGTTGGGCTAACTCATCTTCATCTCCTATTTTCTTCAGTCTTCTCATAATATATTAGGTACATATTAATAACAGGGAGAGGATAATGCAATCTCTCACATTTTAAAATTAGAAATGTTTTTTTTTTTAGAATATTATACTCATGTTGCTGACTTTAGAGGAACTAGAGGTTTGTCGGTGACTTCCGCTACATATATAGGTCAGGTCACAAACTTCAGTAGCAACATGAATACTGCACATAATCTTCCATTATTCTCTCTTTCTTTGAAATCATGGTGGAAAGGAGTTAAATCTACAGAGGAGTTTCCAGAGTTTGTCGTAACCTTAGAACTCTGTATTAAGAATTCTTGTAGAGAATATATATAGAAAGAATAATCTAGCAATGTTATTTCTTAAACAGAAGAATAGGCTGAATTATATACATATCTAAATGAGAATTTAAAACACAATTTCCTTTATATTATAATTAAGTGTATATATATATATAATATATTGTAAATTATTTTGTCATAAATTATAAAGTTTTAAAATGCTATGAAAGTATGATGCTTAAAATAGTATAAATAGGCTGACATGAACCATACAGAACTATATACAGTATATTGTAATGTTAGATTGTCTAGAAATAGATAACCTAGACTTCAAATTTGTTAACATTCATAATGCCAGCAACATTTATGCTGTATAATCAGCATTAGTTCAGCTGAGTATAAAGTCAATGTAATGATCTGTCTCCCCTTTATCAATAAATGTTCACTTTCCATGCATTGTTTGCAATGTACGAAAAAAAAATATTGCTTTCCTACTTCCCAGTTTTTGTAGATATCTATGCCAATTTTAATAATTTCCTACAAGGCACCCTATCTGTGCCTTTAGAATTAAGTATTGATGTTACTAGATTCTGTCACAGCCTCTTTTCTTAACCCACACAAAAAAGGTCTTAAAATAGTTTGTCTAGGTTTTCTTGTCATTGGTATCTTATTCTTAATTCTTTTTGATTTTCCCCCTCATTCTGCATGATATCATGCATCATTTTTCAAGCACGTTTAGAAATATTCACCTTCTCTTTCTAGGGATAAAATTTGTAAGAGAATATGAAGCAATTTCTGTAGTCTAAACCTTATCTTGGAAGGTTTGGTTATATGACATGTGAAAGCAAACACTATTATAATCCTCAATTGGCCATTGGGAAGCACAAAATTTGAAGAAAGATTGAGCCATTGAATCGGTGTTTCCTTCGCATTTTATCCAGAGCTTAAAGCGAAGCATTTGGGCTGTGCTATTAATTCTGTCTTGTAGGCCTCATGACCTCATTACCAGAAAGGAAATCCCTTCAAATACACTAGACAAGGTAGAGTTTTTCTTCAAAAAAAAAATAGGCAAAAGAAATAAGGAATAGATTTGCAGTACTCCCTTGAGAAAGTAAAAAAAATCAAATAACAACAAAACCACAAGTAGATATTATAACAGAGGTATCAAAAGTCCCTTTACTACTTTTAGATCATAGGTTTATAAAGAAGAAAATTTTAAAGACAGACCTAGTACTAGTATAATTAAGAAATAAGCCATCTTCAAATCTTGTAAATCCCAGCTTATTAGAAGTAGTATGACCAACAGAACTCAGATTCCATGAATGCTATTTAGTTTTAAAAGTAGCCACATTTGTAAGAGAATATTTCACAATATATGCAATACATATTTAGGTTTCTGTACCTATGGGTTTGTATGTATGTATATGTATATATTAAATAATTTTAACCAATTACTTCATTATTTTACCAACAGCATAACTATAGACAAAATGCCTTTAGTAGAGGCACTTCTGATAGGAATCTTGGTAGCTAAATACATCAGCACCATCTTTTAATTTATATTTCCAAACTGAATTCTTTCCTCTCAAAGACACTCTGTCTGTTCATGTGTGAATGAAAATTAAGATGTATTTTTGTAATAAATCTCTTTGCTTTTCATTCCTCCCTGCAAAACTTTGAGCAGTTTCTGCTGTGACTATCTCACGTTTTTCTTTCCTCTGGATCTACCAATTCTGTCCAACATCCCAACACTGAGTTCTGAGTATAAATTATTGGTCATCTGTCCTCCAGATAAACTACTCTTACATTACTCCTAGCTGAATCTTCCAGACATTTCCACACACCAAGGTTCTCTTGGGACTGGCCAGTACTCTACGTCATTGTGTATTTATCTTCCTTTCTTTGGCAGTCTCCCAAAGCATCATCCATGTTGTGTGTCAGGAACTTTGCTATTCAGGGGAGAAAAAGACACAGACATTGCAATGGCTGATTCTATAGTTTTGTACAGAGCGCATATACTGAACAAATATTTAGAAGAATGTTGGAAATTGCAGAGGAAAAACATTCAATAATCCCTGTGCACAGTTAAGAAAGGCTTTGTGATCCTTATTTCAGTCTACGTGTTATTCCACTTATTACAAACACTTTTATGGTTTACATTTTTTAAATTCTAAAGATTTTAACCTCTAACTAAAAACATCATGTTATTGTGTTACTCTTTTGTTTTCCATGCTGGTTCTCATGCTAAACCTAATTTTTCGAAAGCCCAAACAACAAGGTGAGATAAATACCTTCTGTTATAGCTTCTAGTCATTCGCCCCATACCATCACTATGACGCTTTTATCTCAGCTTTTTATTTTAGTTTTATGTATCTTATCAAGCCCCTTTCCTAGTCATTTGTACAATGGCAGAAACCATTTTGTACAAATATTTATTAGACATTAGAATCTAGTAGATTAATCCTTTCCTAAATGTTGAACTGGTTCACAGTTAATTTCTTTTGTATTTTTTTGGATAACTATTCTTAAAATATTGCTAATAAATCTATTTATTACAGGAAATATAAATCATTCCTCACATGACCTGATCCTAGAAGATCTTCATGCCTATACTGCTCTTCACCTGTGCAGAAATCCTTCTTCCATGCCCAGTCTTGTTTTGCCTTGGTCATTTGCCTCATGTTTCTGTCATAAAACTGAGTGTAGTGACTGTATATGATCCCCAAATAAAATGTACCAAAATATTGACATATCTCTAACATTTAAAGGGAAATCAACATACAAAGGACTTACAAAGAACTATCTTGGTTTATTTTCTTTTGGTGTGTGCTAGTGTGTATGCATGTCTGTGTGTGTTGGATGTGCATGTGTATGCAGCTCTACACTTCTGTTTGTTTTCTTGTGGAGGTCACAGGAGAATGTAAGGAAACTACTCCCTTGTGTTTTGACATTGTACTTTGGAAACAAGTTTGTTATTGTATTCAGGAATCAGCTGGGACTGATGGCCAACAAGAACCAGTCATCCTTTTTTTCTCAACCAACTCAGCACTAAAGTAACTAGAATCCATGGTCTCACACAATTCTCAAGAGGATGATTAAGTAACAGGTGCTATTAATCATTAAGCCATCTCTAAAGGCATGAAAAGAACTCCCTCAATTTATCTAACATAGATTATTTTCTCATAAAATAAAATATGAATACAGTTTTCCTTCCCTCTATTTACACTTCTCCCCTACCTCCTTTACCATTCAGATTTCTTCTTTTTTCATATCTCATTAAAAAGATCATGTTTCTAAAAGATAAACACAAAACATAATAAAATAATGTATAATAAGAGACAACAAAACCATCAAATTAAATTTGGGCAAGCCAAGTCAAGAGAAAACTAAAAATTCCCCTTTGAAAGGCACAAGAATCAGAGGTCCGCTCTTTCACACGTCCAGGAGTTCCATAAAAGTATAAAACTTAAAGTTGTAATATGAACACAGGAAACTTGGAGCAGACTGTGTGATTGCAGTTTCAGTCTCTTTAAGTTCAGATGACCTTTGCACAGTTGTTGTAAAGAGCCTTATTATTTTGGTGCCCTCCAGCTCTTCAGTTTTCCCACTCATTCTCCCTCTTCTTCTATGTAGTTCTCTGAGCTCTGAGGGGAAGGATTTGGTGGAGACATTCCATTTAGAACTGTGTCTGAACAGAAAGATAACTTCTGACGTCTCTGTACAGTGGAAGAAGACTATAATGAGTGTCCTTATAGTCTATTTCTGTTGCTAAAACAAAATACCTGAGATTAGACAATATATAAAAGAGAATGATCATTAAAATTATTTTGTGTTGTTTGGTGGGTAAGAGATGGTATAAAATGTGGTAAGAGATAGGTAAGATATGTAGAGCATAATTAATGGAGGACCCAAGTTTAACTGCTACAACCCACTTCACATGGTTTACAACTGCCAGAAAAAATATAGCTCCAGTATATCTGATGCTCTCCTTTCAATTCCTTAGGCACACATAAATGCATGAGTGCACATGCATGCACACAAACACACACACACACACACAGAGACAGAGAGAGACAGAGAGAAAAATGCCCTGTTCATGTATTAAAAAGAGAACATGTAATTGGAAAGATGAGGAGGGAGGTGGGGTAGATACGGGAGGAATTATGACATAGCATCAAACTATTAAAACCATTTTAAAAACCATAAAACATTGACCTACAGACTCAGGCTGGTGATGACTTCCAGGTTTACCTGCAGAAATCTAGTCAAAAACTTTCTTGTATCTGATTCAGCAGGAATTGACAATGTTATTATGTAATGAAAAGAAAAAGGAGTTTGGATTTACTACAGGTCTACTATAACAAATGGAATCCACTTTGTATATAGACTTTAATAAATCCTTGTAAAATATTTTACATACAGCTATAGGTACTACATTTACTTAGCAAGAAAATTATACTCACTGAAAGATAAAACAATAATTCTAAGTCTTGCAATTATGTTGTACCAGAGTAAAACCTGGTGACCCAATCTGTCTAGATTAGAGCATGGCTCCTATGTCATAAAATTGTACACTGCTGAACTGAGAGTACTTGGAGGACAAATGCAGTTCAGGAGAGATGAATATAATTCAAGGATATGGGGAGATGGAAACAGAAACATAAGTAAAATCACCCCACCTGAGAAGCCTTTAGCGGAGGATAGCTACTGAGAAAGCAGGCAGTTTCTTCTTCAAGGGTGTGGGACATGAGAAGACATCATGGTCCAGTTGGTTACACACCCATACTCATACCGACTGTACTAAATGGACTTAGTAGGTATTAAAAATATTAGGTAGAATAATTCAAGAATTGGGACTGAAAGTGGTGAGGGAATAGGATAAGAATCACAGAAGAGGGAATGAAGTGGATCTGATCCCAAACACTGTGTGTATATATAATAAGGAGACAAAATGTTTCAAAAGTCTTATGAAGCTCAGGAGGAAAAAGTAGAAATAAAAACTTCTTAGGGTCTGAAAATACAAAATCGAGGTTGGAATTGTTCAGTTTATAGAGATAGATTTTAATTGACAGATGATACCATTAATACTCCTTCATCCCAAGGCCATGAACACTGCCTTCACATGGTGGATAGAATGAAATTCAAAGGTGACCACTGGGATACTTTCTGTGATTCTATTTTATTACAATTATTCTTAAAGACCTAAACTGTAAATATTACTATATTAATAAATAGGTAATAAAATGTGAATTTTAGGAAATCCTTTTATATAAAAGGTATTGTAAAATCAGTGGAATAAATTAGATCTTTACTACTCACTGTTTTGGGTACATTATAGTTCTCAATTATGTTAATATTTTAAAAAAATGTTTTCAAAGTTTGGTATTTTCCTTTACAATATTATGACAATGATTTAATTTTAGAATTACGTGAGATAGTGACCATGAAATGCCTGAATTTCATTAAAGTATTGATGGAGACTAGTAGAGTGAAACCAAGGAAATGGAAATTTTTTCCATTAATGGTATACTTCTTCCTAAACTAGAACCTATAGAAAGAAAGTTCATGGACACAGGAGTCATTAAAAATTACATTAACATAGTAAAATATCATGCAGGCACACACTACAGAATAGTTCAAATGTAGTTGTAATTTAAAACTTTGTTCCGTTTTCACTAAAAGAACGACAATCTAGTTTGTATCCAGGGTTTGTTGGAAATGAAATCAAAATTTCAACCTAATACTTAAAAGATATCAATTCCTATAATAGGTTCAATCAGGGGTTACCACAGGTTTAAGAGCCTTGTCAAATCTGTAGTATTGGAAAGGCCATGGTTCAATAGGAAGAGAACAAAATTCTTCTCACATCAAACAATTGCCTCTTTAGCAAGGCATTGAAAAACATTTCATCTCCAGATAGGAGTTTTGCAAGTATGTCACTAGCTAAGGGAGCAAACAAGAATGTGATAAAACCAGTAAATAACGAACAAACTCAGACAGATAATAAAAAAGGAAGTTGCTTATCTGACCTATTCAGACAAAACTTATCAAACCACATGTGTCAAAGAACCTTGTCTACTTAGTAGAGGATAAAAATATCTGGTTAAGATACTAAAATAATTTAATATCTATGTAAATGAAATTGGAAAACTTTTAAAAAGTGTTTCTATAAGTACTCTAATAGAGAAATCAATAGTTTAAATTCGTTAATTATTTCTAATATTGTTTTTCCTGAATTCTCTTGTGAAATTAGCAGTATTCAGAATAGGCAATTATACATTCATTTGAAAGCATGATTAATCCTCATATCATTGCTTCTCAGAGAACATAGAGAGCTTTTTTCTTTATTACAGAACAATTGGAATTACAGAGTATCACCTAAATTACAGTGACACAAAATGAAATAGAATTAATCTTTAAGTAATTTATTTTTTGAGTATATATTTTAAGTGGGAGAACTAATCATATATAACTATGGCATGTACTATAATGAGGAATAATTGATTTCCTTCAATCACTTACTCATAGCAAACTGTGATTTTAATTCCTTCTGAATATATTCTACAGTATCTTTTTCTTCGGAATTTCAACAATAAACAACCATTTTAGAAAATCCTTGATGGGTATATGGGAAGGTAGCATTCCATTAATTGAATATCATGGAACACTAACACAGAAAGAAACACTACAAGGTAGATCATTTATTTATCTAAAATCTTAACAATCCAGAATAATGTTTACTCTACAACCTAAAGGCATATTTGAACACAACTGTTTGCTTCAAAACATGGTGTAAAAATATTTTATGGAGGGTTTTTAGGAATCTACTCTGAATCTGAACATCACAATAAATAGTGATTATCTGGATTTCCTCAATGCATTATGATTCTAGTCAAAAGAAACTGTGTTTTGAAAGCTATGTCCATTGTAATTTTTATAGTTTTTTGTAATAATATTTTTTATCAAGATGGTTTGGGAATTATTTTATATTTAATGCTGGAGATTGTAGATGGAAACTTGCTTGTAAAACAAGAATCAGTCATGGGCATATGTTCTTACCAAATTCTGACCTTTTTTCTTCAGGTGTTAAGTTCAGAGCAAGAATTGCATTTCTTAGCAATTGAAATATTTGGGTCTAGAATAAGTTGCTTTGGAAAAGTTGGGAGCTCACCAACTCTAGCTGGACTGGGAAGGAAAAAGTGTAGGACCAAACTAGTCCCTTTTAATTTTGGTGACGGTTGTATAGCTGTGGCCGACTGAGGGACACAGGCAGTGTCACCAGGATTTATTCTTACTGCATGTACTGGCTTTTTGGGAACCTATTCTATTTGGATGGATACCTTGCTCATACTTGATATAGTAGGCAGGGACCTGGACCTTCCCCAAAGCAATGTGCCTTACCCTCTCTGAGGATTGGATGGGGTGGGGTGGGAGGGTATGTGGAGGGAATGGGAGGAGAGAAGGGAGTGGGAACTTGGATTGGTATGTATAATGAAAAAAGATAGTTTGCTTTCTTTTAAAAAAATAAATGTAAAAAAAGAAGGCGAGGAAGTACCTTCTGGTTTCTGCTTCACGAAAGTGTCTTTCAGACATTCTGCAAGACACAGAAGAAGGTGACTGACAAACTGCCAATAAAGGTAGAACTGTCTTTGAAATTTTCTGCTTCATGGAAAAGTCTGCCTGATACTTTAGGCCAGTAGGATGAAGATGGATGCTCCAACAACTTTGGGTGACTCTCTAGGCAGCAAGATGGCTCTGTCAATTCTAGAGATTTGGAAGTTGCTTGCAATGCACTTCCTGTTTTCTTAGGTAATATCATATCCTTCTGTAGTCTTTGAAGGAGTTGAAGAATTGATAGTTATAGTTTTCCTTAGTTATAAAAGGTAAAGTAGACAACTATAATTCTTGTTTAATAACTGTTTTGTTATATGTAGTTTTCTAATGTTAACGTTTAAATCTTCCTTTACATTTAGGCAGAAAAGGGGGAAATGATGGGGGAAGTTCTTCTGTATATGTGTTGCTTTTATTGGTTAATAAATAAAGCTGTTTGGCCAGTGACTTAGCAGAATAGAGCTAAGTGGTAAAACTAAAATGAATTCTGGGAGAAAGAAAGCAGAGTCAGAGAAAAGCCATGCAGCCACCAGAGGAGAACGACATAAGCCACCAGCTGGGAAATTTGCTGGTAGGCCATGACCTCATGGTGATGCACAGATTAATGGAGATTGGCTAGTTTAGAATATAAGAGCTAGCTAGAAATACACAGAAGTGGTCTGAGCTATTGGTATGGCTTTAACAGATGTGAGACCTCAAAGCCTGCCTCCACAGTGACATAATTCCTCCAATAAGAACATACCTACTCCAACAAGACCACACTCCAAAGGGAGCATCACTTCATTTGGGGGGCATGTTCTTTCAAACCCCCTGTAAACAGGTGAGTGGTTAATGAAAATGAAATGTACACAAGCAATAAGGTTTTTCAAGTGGAAAGAAAAACAAAATTATGAAATCTGTAGGTAATGCTAGAACTGGCAAAAGGTATGCTAATTAAGATAACTCAAGGCCACAAAGACAAATGCTGCATGTTCTCGCTCACAAGTGGATCTTAATTTTAATCATTAGATCTATGTATTTAGTTAAAAGTAGCTATAGAAGCCAGGGAACTAGAGAAGAGAGAGTTTCTCAAGGAAGGGCAGAACATGGGTGGTAGGAAACAAAGCATGTGAATTTTGGATGTAGAACATAATTAGGAATAGGATCATTAATTAGGTATAGAATGAAGGAAGTTGGGCATAGAGTGGATGTGTGAACCACAGTGAGGGAGGGTAGTAAAGATCAAGTGGAAATCTACTATTTCTGAGGCCAACTTAAAGTTGGAAGGTTGATAACTTGGCCTCATAATGCTTCAACCCATAAATAGGGGTTATTAAATGTATATCTCAATGTCAGATATAGGATAAGTCCTTATGAATTGTTGGGCAGAAAGGACTGTAGAAGGTAACAAAGTTATCTGATTAGTTTTGAAGACTATGACAGAAAAAAAAGATACTGTTTCTAGTATTATAAACCTAGTTAAATATCTGTGACAGAAATTTTAAGCCCTTAGAGAAAACTGCTAATTCCATTTAGCTAACTTGATAGTATACCTAGCTGTCTTCTAAATATTTATGTTTAAACCCACTGAAGTGTCATTCTCATTCTTAATTAGAAATACAGTCCTTTGCAATGAAAGTTGAACATGCTTCTCAAAATGATAGAAATGCAATTTCAGTGCTGTGACCTAAACAGGACAGAGGAGAAGGTGGGAAGAGTGTCAGACCTGGAAAATTATCAGAAGAGCAATGAAATGTTCTCCTGTAGGCATGGCACAGCCAAGGCACTTGTGATTATTAATACTGGCTGCTGGAAATAGGCCTCACAAGACTTGGCCTCTCAGGAGTTAATCATTAATGGAAGAGACCCATGTAGCCTTATTCTTTCCTGTTTAACTAGGAGCTATTGGAGGATTTTACTAGAAGGTCAGGCATTGTTTTGATTAATGTATTACTAATGAGATTGCTGTTTGTCAACAAATAACGGCAAACTACACTCCAGTGAATAGTACTGAACACAGATAGCCATGTTTAAACTCATTGGTCACAAAACAAAACAAAATTAAAAAAATAAAGAAAGGAGAGAGACTTAAGGTCAAGGTTGGGGGAGGGGATAAAAGAGAGTTAGAATGACATTAAATAAAATGTATTATGTGTTAGTATGAATTTGTCCCAAGAACAAATTCAACAAAAGAAAACAGGGATTAGGAAGTAAGGTTCCCTATTCATTCAATACCAGTGCTTTGTTGTTTCCCACACTTTCAACAACTATGGAAGAACTCTAACAGTTACCCCATTAGGCATAATCTAGGATATCTCAGGAGAATGGGAGCATATGTCTAGTTCTAGAGTGCAAAAGTAAGATTATTCTTTCTGGCTCTTACAATATTTCTACCCACTCTTCTAAAATAATTCCCAGACCTGGAAGGGGAAGATATTATGGAGATGTCACATTTATAAGTCATCTCTCTATAATCTTGTCTCTTTTGTCACAGCTCCAATCACAACAGCAAAACAAAAGTTTCCGCTAAGAAGTGAGAGATTCAGTAGTCAGTGGGTATAAAGACTAGAACTAAGAGGGCAGATTATTAATACATCTCCCTCATTAGAATGATTAATAAGTGGTTGTCTCTTAGAGTCTATGATAAGCAGTAAGGTCTTATCATGAAGTTCTGGAGAGTAACCAAAAAAAATGCCAATAGCCTATGGTATTTGGATGAGCTATGGAACCACACAAACCAATAACTTGAAAATTGTTAATTTATGGGAATTATCATTATTCTCCCATAATAGAGTAACTCCATATGTATATTTATAATAGTATGCGTCCATGTAACATTTCCAAAAAACTTTAGTGCTTCAATGGGAGGACAGTCTAAAATAACCCACTTAGCCAGGCGAAGGTGGTGCACGCCTTTAATCCCAGCACTTGGGAGGCAGAGGCAGGCGTATCTCTGTGAGTTTGAGACCAGCCTGGTCTACAGAGCTAGTTCCAGGACAGGCTCCAAAGCCACAGAGAAACCCTGTCTCAAAAAAAACAAAAAAAAACAAAAAAAAAAAGCACTTAATTTTTCCTGTTCTATTCTTAGCCTTCGCCACCTCATACCTCCTAAATTCTGTTACCTGCCCTCCTCCTACCCCCATTTCATAGTATCTTTTTAGTCCCCTGATCTTGTTTTATTTGTTTTTGTTGTTGTTGTTGTTGTGTTATAAAGCCATGACCAAAAGCAACTTAGGTAAAGAAAGGTTTACTACCTCTAACAGGATAGAGTTTATCATTGAGGGAAGCCAAGGAATTAGATGAAAGCAGAAATCTGAGTGGCAACCATGGAGAAAAGTTACTTACTGTCTTGTACTTCAAGGGTTGCTCAGCTACCTTATACAGGCCAAGTCTACCTGCTTTGGGATGGCACTGCCCACAGTTGACTCAACCCTCCCACATCAACCATTAATCAAGAAATATTTCTCACAGACATACCCACAACATAATCTGATAGATACAATGCCTGAAATGAGGTTCCCTCATCCCTAACTGTAGTTTATGTCAAGTTGACCAAAATTAATAAACACAGAACTGTAACTTATACACACCTACCAAAAGATTTAAAGTTAACAATCACATATAGAGAACATTGTGATTGTATTCTGGGTCTCAGATACATCACTTAGAATGTTCCATTAGAATAATCTTTCCTGTGTATCTATTTTTATTAACACTATTGTTACATAAGTTAATATTTAATATCCTAACATAATCACCTATGGATACTGTTATATTAAATGCATCCTTCTGTTATAAGAATATGTTCATATATATACATACTGTAAGTATTATCATTTTTGTTCTTTTCTGTTTCTCACTTACTTTCACTGACCATCAAAATACCTCAGTTTTCTGTTGTCTTTTTAAGTGTCTTCTGTAAAGAGTTTTGCATATTTTCTTTTAACATTTTTCATGTGCAAACAAGACACATTTATTTTAGAATAGCAGAGATACCAAATGATGCTTTAGATTCTTCTCCAATATAAATGTGTATATACAAATGTTATATATTAAATCAAAACAACATGAAAGAACAGATTAAATGGAAAAGGAAATATAAAAATTCAACCTCTATGCATATTGACAAAAATGTTTGCCTTGCTTAAATTCTCACTATATTTTTCTTTTTAAAATATAACCAAATATTACATAAAATGTTAATGCTTGATGAATTATTTATTTCATGTAAATTAATAAATGCTTTTGGATTAAATTTTAATATCTTATTCACAATAATTGATTAGATATACGTAAAACTGATTTATTGAAATTCTAATAACTTGTGCTTTGGCTTTGAAGAATTCCTCCATTCAAACTGATTGAGTATCTTGCCAGGAGCTAATGAATAACACGAACTATTTTCATTGTAGTGTGTGTTTGTGTGGGGGTGTTATCAACAATGCTTTTTATTTTACATAAAATGCATATCTCACTCTGCTTTGGGTTGAGTTTTAGGTGTGCTACAGGTTGTGACAACCAGAGAAAATAAAGTAGACTTGGTCAGACGACCTAGAACACTGGAAGAAGGGGGCACTCTCCTCATCATCAACTGCTAGTCCAAAGAAAGAGTTTCTTCCTTTTGTGCACTGAATCAAGGTTGCATTAGTTTTGCATTTGGTTTTATATTGACTGGGAGAAATTCCAGATGACCATTTCATGTTGTGGTCAACAGTAGAAGAGACTAATCAAAAAGCATGTTGAACATATTACTGATCACACAAGAGAAAATATTCTAAATTGAAAATTAGAATGGATCTTTTGTATATTTTATTATCTTTCAGAGTATCAAATTAATATAAAATCTTCGATTTTTATGTGTTTCCTAGTTAACAAATTTTATTTTGTGTTTATTTTTTTTTTTAATTTCTTTACAAAATTCTGTACTGGAACTGATGGGGCATGTGATCAAACCGGACTCTGAATGTGGCTGATGGTGGAGGCTGACTGAGAAGCCAAGGACAATGGCGCTGGGTTTTGATTCGACTTCATGGATGGGCTTTGTGGGGCCTAGTCTGTTTGGATACTCACCTTCTAGGACCTGGGGGGAACAGGGAGGACCTTGGACTTCCCATAGGGTAGGGAACCCTGAGTGCTCCTTGGACTGGAGAGGGAGTGGGAAAAGGAGTGGGGGAGGGGAGGGAAGTGAAATGAGGGGAGGAAGTGAAAATTTTCAATTAAAAAATAAAGTAAAAATAAATAAATAAATTTTCTGCCATAAAATGAGGTGTACATACTTTGAGAAAGAGGTACACATTTTTTCTGTTACCTAACTTCCTTCATGGACAGTGAGGAACTACTAACAAATTTATTTGTAAATATGGTATTTTGATTCCTTTTGATAAAACAAAAATATTTACATACTTAGGAATTATAATATTACAGCTGTTCTCAACTGGAATGACTATATTGTTGTTATCCAAGTAGTTCAATCCTCACTCACACAAGAAAATACTGAATATTAACTAGATTTAATTTCTCTTATTTTATTTCCTAATATTTATTTTTGTGGAGAAAATAATAGCATATTGATACAGGGCAAATCAATTCAGATCTATGAAAATATTACTAATTTGATTGCAGAATACCTTCAAAAGTTTTTTAATAAAAATTATTAGATAATAGAAAATTAAGTTTACTTTTCTACAATTATTCTAAAATGACCTTTAATTTTATCACCCTTTAAAACTTAGCATCAAGGTCAATTCTTTTAAGTCCCAGGTGCTGAAAACTTTAAAACATCTAGTAAAGATTTAAAATCTGTTTTATATTTAAGATTTTCATCTTGGGCTAGTGGGCAAATGTTAACTTTCTAAAGTAAGTGAAGAACTTACTTATTTTACGTCAAAAAATTCAGACGTAAAATAAGTAAACATTGTGAAGAGAGTCTCTGTCCCTTTTATAATGATCCAAATTTGGAACCAAATGTGGAAAACCCTAATATTTTTCCTAATGCAATAATAACAATGTAGACAATTATCTAAATCTCAATAAAACTATTTCATCCTGCAATTGGAATCCTATATATAAGGCATTACTCCTTGAAATGGAAACCACTTTCTTTCAGAGTGACAGATGACTTTTTCATCTTCCACCCACCTTATATTTATACTTCATCTGTTTGTGTGTCAGCCTTAGAAAAACATCTTTGTTTCAACACCTAAATAGTCTCAAAGGGTATTAATTTATTATTCTATATTGGGTACTTTGGCTTATATGTTAAATTTAACAAAATTACTGAGATTTGTTTGCTCCGTGTTTGTATTCAGAGGAGTGAAGAAGAAAACATCTTTTTTTTTTTCAACCCACTGGAAGCAGGAGTTGAGCAGATAATCTAATTCTGCTCTAAAGTCCAAAGAAAGTTTGTAGGTAGAGTATTTTTATTCCTTATTCTACTCGAATGAACAATGAATACTTTATTTTGTGGCAGCAATCATGTCTCCAATAGAGATAAGTACAAAAGAATAAAAAACAGTAATGAGGCACAAAACAGGATTATTATTAGTTCCTTTTGATTCCTCAAGTGAGATTAACTGAAATCAAGAAAGCCTGACATCTAGATTGAGAGAAGCAAAACCGGCCCTTAGTTTCATCTCTGGGAGTTCTCCTTCAGCCACATCAAACTCCTCATTGAAACAAGGACACACTGGCAACATAGCTGTTGCCAAACTATTTCCTTCCCGTTATTAGTCGAAGGGATTTTGTTGAGGCTATTTGCATACATTGTGGTCAGATGTCACATTCCTTTCATTAATAGTGTTGTATTTCTGTGTTTTCCTCTATTTTATGTATCATTGCAGAGGAATTGTCAGAGCCATAGACTGCTGATGACTACTAAGAATCAATGTCTCTAGGACACAACAGTGCCTGCATTTATGAACTCAGAGTAATTGAGACAGCATGTACAAGACAGCTTGCACAAGATTTCCACATGCTTAGGCATGATAAAATTCCACCATGGAGAGAGGAGACGGACTTGAAGCCCCACCCCCTAACTGATGAACAATTGGCAGTTGCTAGTTATCTGCTGAAGGGAAGATAGTTTTTTTCTTTTTAAGTTGTGGCTCTCAGTGGATTGACCATCCTCCAGTGATCTCTGCAGATTTAAAAACTATACAGAAGACAAACTGTACTTGATCTTCTTTTTGGAAAAAATAGGAAGACAAAAGGATTGTTATCTATAGACAGGGTTCAGCGGTGAATCTGGGAGCAATTGAAGAAGGGAAGAATACAGTCAATATACAATGTATGAAATTCTCAAAGAATAAAAAAGTAATTAAAATAACAGATAAAGTATTCTAAAAATATTTCTCAAAGTAAACATTATTTATGAAGTGCTCTAGGCACTCACTAAAGCAGAAAGAGGTATAGAGTGAGCAACACAACATCGGCCCTGCAGAGAGACTGCAATACTGAGGTCATTATCTTCAAAGGTCTAAGTGGGTATATTTCATTTGTTCTGAAAATTGATCTAGGCAGACAATTACAAAGGACTAACAAATTTTGATGTGCTTAGACAGTGAGGAGCAATTATGCAAGTTTTCATTTTACATCCTGAAGAAAATTGATTTAATTTAACTAGATAAACTAGTAAATGTTGTTTCAATGTAACATCAAATTATCTTTTCAGCTTCATAATATAAATGTCATTTCTTTTAAATAAAAAGTCTATAATTTTTATTTTTCTGAATAGAGAGTGGCATAAGTTACATCATTTTATCATGTCATTTGGTTACCATTTCCAGGTCCTAGGTACTTTGCCTTTCGTGATTGTTTCATAGACTTTGGTATTCCCTAAAGAACCAGGATTCTATAAACATATCAAGAAATTTAATTAATTTTTAGAGGTACCGGAGAGTGTACCACATATTTTATTCATTCAGTTCATCCACAGAAAAATTGCATCATAATATGTTTGCTGTACACCGTGGATAGAACTTTTTAAAATGTGTGTTTTACAAATTTTATTATAAATTAATAAACATTCATTGTTGGAAAGCCTCTGGAATTCTCAAATATTTCTATTTACTACAGAATAATTAAAGGTGTGGATTTCTGTCATATTATTTCTATTGCTATGATGACATACCACACCATTTTGGAAGAAAGGGGTATATTTGAGGTTATAACACTCAGGTTGCACTCCTAACAGTGAGGAAAGTTAGGGAAAGAACTCAAGGCAGTTACTTGGAGGGGAATACTGAAGTAAAGACCATGAAGGAACATCACTTACTGGCTTGCTCTCTTTTGTTTTTCTCAGGCTATTCTTGTATATCACTTGGGACCACTTACAACTGTCCACCTACTGTGACATGTACTTACACATATCAATCAAGAAAAAAATCACACAGGTCAATCAGCTGACTGTATTTCTCAATTGAGGATCTCTCTTTCAAAGTAGACAAAAAGATAGAGAATACAAATTCAAATATGTATATATATTTGTATGTATATTTGTATGCATGTATATAAAAATACCACTCTGTTCACACGTGTTTGAAAGCATTTAATTATTCTCTAGAAATGTTTTTTGTTTTATTATAATATAGATAATATAGAGATAATATGAAAGTAGAACACATATAAATGGAAATTTTGTTTGTGACTAGTAATGGAATTGATACTATAGTCATATGTAGTAAAGATATGTGATCATTGAAACCTACAAAATACTATTTTACTTTTATTATTTATCAGTTCAAAGGTCTATACTCTCAATTTTTGTGGCTTTTTAGTCCATTATTAAATTATTAAAATGTTTTATTTTAATAATTTGAAATTATTTTTGTTTGCAGTATTATTTTTATGCCATCACTCCTGTAATTTATGTCTAATCATTTTTAATTCAAATTTTAATTTATTTTAAAAATGCATGTATAAGATTAGTAAGCATATGTTTCTTACATACTATGCTATTTAGAGTGAGTGATGTCTTAAAAATAATTTTAGATAATAAAATTTCTATAATACTAAATGTACTAGATCACATTGTTCTGTGTTTAATAAATTGAATTTGATNTTCTATATCAAAGTATCAAAGATATTTTTTATTTACAAAAATCTTAGAACAGATACTATGGACAATTCCATATACCAAAGGCTAATCTTTCTAATAATATCTTGCTTTTGTATTTATTCCAAATAATATGTAAGTACTACTGTGAAGCTGTATACTTGAATATGTCTGATCACTTTTACCTAAAAACAAGTGTAGTGTACTTTAGAGCTAAAACATCACAGGTATGTGTAGCCATTTTTTAATATATTCTGTTAGGTGAAGACTTTTTCAATATTTTTTATACTGTGAATGCTGACTTTGATTACCTTGTTAAAGAATTGTTTTCCAGTGATGATTATTGCTTCTTCCATTAATGCTATTTATTTGGAAGCAAATCACCATGTGCTAGAGAGAAAAGTAGTGTGGAATGGAATCACTCACAGGGAGAAACATGTCTACATTAAGATATATAAATCTTCAGGACATGGTTCCGCATGCATTTGGTCCAAACAATACAGACAGTGCAGGTGTAGCTCTGTGACTTTGTACAGTCTCACAGTGTACACAATGAGTGCTGCATATTGAGAGCATATCTAAAAAAATGAGTAAAAAGGAAAAAAAGTAGAGATTTAATCTATTTTATAACATGAATTCTGATTATCCAATTACTTCTCATGCCAATAGCAGAATGTTTAATTTTTTTATTTTTAAAAACATAGCTTATAACAATTTCATTTGATTCTCCTTTATTAGGTTATTTTCAAAAGAAAAATCTTTCTAAAAATCAAAATTTTTACTGGATACATATTTCTTTGTAATTCTAATTCTATTTCCAAATGAAATATGAGTTCCACAGAAGAAAATATTCAACCTTTGCATTTTTTTTAGATTTTAATCATCCACATAATTTATACTGTAATTGACAGTAAATACATGTTCCTCTTTTTCTATATCCTTACAAGTAACAGCTGTAATTTACTTGTTTGCTGTTGTTGCTATCTTGGAAATTATGTATAGGTTAAGATGAATTCTCAAATTAGTTTTAATTACTATTTCCATGAATGCCTGAAGATGTTACACATGTTATTAAATGATTCTCAGCCATTTGTGTTTTATTTTTATGAACATACACAAACAACATTCTAAAACAGTGACCTTGGTATCATAAATATTAAGACATTTGGCAAACTGAATAACTTCCAACCAAAACGGTTTCTGTCCAATGGAAGAAAAAAAACAATATTCAAGTAAAGAAACAGCCTCTAGAATGAGAAAAGGCATTTTTACTTGACATTCATCTGGCAGAATGTTACTATTTAGAATATAGAGGAGTTTGAGAAAATAAACATCAAGAAAAGGATTAATTCATTTAGGAAACAGGATATTTTGTCTAAGTACAACAAATACAAATGGACTGAATATTGTACCTGTAATTTTTACTAAATAAGTGTTTTTATTTTATATAATTTCCATATGTTAAAGTTAAAACCTTCCTTTTTAATTAAGCAAAAAGGAAGAAATGTCATGGAATAATCCTATTTAATTCTATGAATATGTGTTGATTTCACATTGCTAATGAAGAAGTAATTGGGAAATACTTTTGATGGATGTGGGTCTTGTATCTTATCTGTTGCTTTCATTCGTTAACTAATAAAGAAACTGCCTTGGCCCCCATAGGACAGATAATTAGGTAGGCGGATTAGACAGAAGAGAATGCTGAGAGAAAGAAGCTGAATCAGGGAGTTGCCATGATTCTCCCACTCCAGACAGACGCAGGTTAAAATCTTCTGTGGTAAGCCACCTCGTGGGCTACATAGATTATGAGAAATGGGCTAGATTAATATGTAAGAGCTAGCCAGTAAGAGGCTACAGGCATTGTTTAAAAGAATACAGTTTCCTGTAATGTAATTATTTTAGGCATAAGCTAGCCATGCGGGCGGCCGGGTGCCGGGGTCGCAGCCTCTCCGCTCCTATCTCTACAGAGTGGCACCCAACGTGGGGCTAAATCCACTTAAAAACCTGAGAAGGCTTAAAAATAAGGGAAAGAGAGTTTAACACAGATTTTTGCTCTTTTTTGGTGGCTTGCTATAGAGAGATTTCCTGATTCGGCAACAGCGTCAGAAAAAAAGCTGCGTCATTTTAAAGTGTGGCTTCCTAGGACTGTGGCGCCAATGCAAACTCTGGCTTTAAAGCATTTAAACGGCTTTTATGGGACTGAATGTTTGTGTTCCAGCTTGGGATCGGAAGGAGAGTGCTCTGAGACCATGCAGATGGCTCAATGCTCCCCGCCTGCACCTGGGCAGAAGGCCAAATCAGGCTTAGGCAGGCAGAAGAGCATGGCAGATTCCTGCGGCCATACAGAATGTTTTCAGACTGTGCAGTGCTCTGCATGTCAGATTTGGCTGTAACTTGGATAAAAAGAGTTTCTGTGCTGCACACTCAATCTCAGAATTAAACTGCTGATTGCGGCTCCAATGTGGACTGCTGTGTGCCTGGAACTGTGAGTGTTTCAGGGGCACCAAATGGCTCTGAGGCTGGAGCAACTGCTCCATGCTGAACTGTGCTGACCTCAGGCAGGAACTACCATGATTACCATAATAACAGCGCAGTTAAGGTTTAGACTGGGCAAGACACAGGAAGTACCGTATTACCTGTACATGGTGCAACTTAAGCTTTTAAAAAGTGCTTAACATTTTAAAAAAATGCTCCTGGATAGTAAAAAAAAAAAATTACAGATTCACAATAAAACAGATTCGGACACTGTTGGATGAATGTACGTCGGCTTGGGAGAGAAAATAAAAAGAATATAAAGAATAAAGTTAATGTCTTAAAAAAAAGGGGGGGTATAGTCTTTAACGAAACAGAATACAGATAGTTAAGAGATTAAAAGAAATAAAGAAAAATAAGCCACAAAAAAATGGAAAATTCACAGAGAGTCTGGATTCTTTGTATTATTGTGTTTTCTTTAAAATTTTTTGACTGTGAAGGAGCTAAGTACAGAGAGACATTTCATTATGTGGGCTGCGAAGCTAAACCAAAATGGATATAAGGGTATTACGATTTCAAAATTTGGATCTAAGGTTATGATGCTTTGGAAAAGTCCTTCTTCTGTTTTTGCAGAGGATGAGACCCTGTGGGTTTCTTCTATCCCAATTTGGTATGATAGACCACGCCCTCCTGAAAGGCTGCTGTGAACACCCTGAAAAAATTACTTCACTCAACTGACAACTGAGATGAACATGGCATACAGGTTACACCCTAAACAACCTAATTAGTTATGCCCCCATTCAGCAGGAAGCAGGTTGGAGATGAAAAACTGTGCCCATGTTCCCAAAATATTGTTTATAAATGTTCTTTTACATTTAAAAGGGGATATGATATAGATATGAATAATTTGCATTGGTACGGATTTTAAGGTCAATTTTGTTATATGTATATGTATTTCTGATCTTGATTAAGGTATTGTAATTGTGTAGTTCATTTAAAATGTAATGGATAATTAGGGAATATAGGTTGCTAATGGATAATCATAAATAATAGTCAAGTTTGTAGTCATGTTACTTAGATTTTCTAGATATATAGAGATATAATTCACTAAGATAGGCATTCTTCATATCTTTCAAAGGCTACAGAATATGGCATTTAAATGTTTTAATAATTTAGGGCTTTTCATGACAATGAGACACGTCTGCTCCTGGCAGAATCAATCTACTTCAAGAGGAAGATGTGCACAAAAGAGGATCCTTATGGAGTTTGTTAGCCATTTGGGCAAGAAACTGCTCTTGCCTGGACTGTTGCATAAACTGGACACAGAGAACCCGCAGAGAGAGGACTGCTGAACTTGCCTAATTGTGAGATGACGTTTTGGGGTTCCTGATTCATGAAAGAGTCTGCAAGACATTCTTCAGGACAAGCAGATAGTGACTGCCTTTGAAATTTCCTGCTTTGTGGAAATGTCTGCTGGAAACTATGGGCCTGTAGGCCAAAGATAGATGTCCCAACAGTACAGAGGAACTTTGGGTGACTATACAGGCAGCAAGATGTCTCTGTCATTTCTAGAGTTTGAAAGTTGCTGATTTCTTGTTTGCTTAGGTAATACTATATCCTTCTGGAGTCTTTGAAGGAGTTGAAGAATAGTTAGTTATAGTTATAGTTTTCCTTAGTTATGATATTGATTATTGTAATTTTTACTTGATAAGAGTTTTGTTATATGTAATTTTGCTCCGTTAAAGTTAAAGCCTTCTTTTTTTGTTTAAACAGAAAAAGGGGAAGTGATGTGGGAGTGTCATATATCAATCTGTTGATTTCATTGCTTAAGCAATAAAGAAACTCCTTGGCCCTGATAGATTATATCATAGGTGGGAGGAGTAAACAGAATAGGATGCTGGGAGGAAGTGGAAGTGAGCTCAGACTCTGCTCTGCTCCTGGAGAGACTCGACTGCTCTGCTCTCTGGAGCAGAGACGCCAGGCTTTGCTCTCCCATGCAGCTCCGACCCAGGATGGATGTAGGCTAGAATCTTCCCAGTAAGCGCACCTTGGGGTGCTACAAACAATTATTAGAAATGGACTAGTCCAGGTGCGAGAGTTACCCGAGAAGAGGCTAGATATAATGGGCAAGTAGTGTTTAAAAGAATACAATTTGTGTATTGTTATTTCGGGCATGAGCTAGCAGGCGGCCAGGGTGCTGGGGACGCAGCCCTGCCACATTTATTTCAATAGAATAATATTTTGTACACTGTGACTATATGTTATTCGCATTAGTTTAACAAAGAGCTAAATTGCCAAGAGCTAGGCAGGATGGGGTTAGATGGGACTTGTGGATAGGAACAGAAAAGAGGGATGTTGATGGATAGCAGAGTTGCCAGGAAAGTTGGGAGAAGCCAAACAGACATGGAACAAGTTGGACATACAAAATTAAATAGAGGTAATAAAGATACAAGACACAAAATAAATTAATAGAAATGGTTTAAATTAAGTTAAAATGGCTAGTTATATATAAGCCTAAGCTATTAGCTAAGATTTTGTAATTAATACAATGTCTCTGGGTAATTGTTTGAAAACTGAAGGACAGGACAGAAAAGTTCACCTATACCATCATCTATCATCTATCTATCTATCTATCTATCTATCTATCTATCTATCTATCTATCTATCTATCTATCTACACACACACACATATATACATACTATATAAAAATGTGTGTATATTAGTATATGTAGCAACTAGAATGTTAAATTCATTAAATGTATTATTCTAATAAATTAATAAATGACTTGAAAATAGATCAATGAACTTTTGTGTACTGCAGAAACAAATAAAATACAAATAAGACCAACTTAGATATTCTTAAGGTTTTCCTTGTATAAATAGAATTATTTATTTTACTTTTAATTTTTGATTCTGTCTAGTTAGGAATTCTATAAGAATACAACATTGTTTTGTTTATTTAATGTTTAGTCATTCACAAGTCATCATTCATTATGTTCCTAATCAAAGACATTTAAGTGAGTACAGCAATATTTCTGAAAGTTGCTTTTAAAATTCTCAAACTAACAACTTAAGTTTTACAAACCTCAAATTTCAAAGTGACAAGTATAGCCAACTCTCTCCCAAAAGATTTCATATTTTCCTCTCTTTATTTTCATCCACAGAAAATTAGTAATCAAAATCTCTGCCACATGGAAGTATTTCAGATCTGGAAAGTTGAAGGTTTTGGCCCAGGAGAGCCACTGGAAAACCTTTGACTGACACTGAATCTGAAAACACTTCCCAGACTTTTTTTTTTTTTTCAAGACAGGGTTTCTCCATAGCTTTTGGTTCCTGTCCTGGAACTAGCTCTTGTAGAAAGCTGTAGGACTGTTTTGATGTGAGTCATTATTTACCTGTTAGTGCAAATATGTAGAAAGAAAAAGTGACATCAAGATGGAATCAGAGATTTCAGTTAGGTTTCTACAATGCCATGAGCTAGAAAAAGGGCAGTTTTAATGGTTTGAAAGAAAAAAGAAAAAGTTTAATTGTTAATGTTCTAGAATTTCAAAATTATACTTGCCCTCAAACCTAATAAAATAAAGGAGAGATAAAATAATTATCAGTGCACAAAACTGAATTATGCCCATGAGAACCATAACAAGGGATGGCTTCTGTGTCCATTAGCACTTTAGACTGAAAAGTCTTCCTCAAACATTGTAGTCACTAGTAGAAACTGTTCCCTATTGCCTGTTGGGCTGAATTTATTTAAGGACATCCTTTGATTCTTCAATTTTTCACTATGTGTGCGTGTATGCATGTATGTGTGTGTATGTGTTTGGGGGTTGTGTGTGTGTGTGTGTGCACCTGTGTGTGTGTGTGTGTGTATGTGTTTGGGGGTTGTCTGTGTCTGTATGCTATTTAAGAATTATGTCTTGATGCATCCCTTCTATCTTTCTCATAAATATTACAAATGTTTGACTACGGAGAATTACAATTTTGTTTAATACTAAGTCAACTTAAGTTGACTTATTAAACAAATTGTAGCATATTAAACAAAAATATGGATAATCATATCACAGTAATAGTCATAGCAATAGTAGTATAAAGTAAAGATATTGAATTTGAGAAGTGTAAAGAGTGAGAAAAAAAAGAAAAATTTTAATCATTTTCATGAATTCTGTATAACTGAAGTATAAAATCCTATTCTACAAGTGGAGAAGTGATTAAAAAAAGGACTTCTTGCTTTTGTCTACTAACTAATATTTAGAACAGCAGTGTTCCACTTCTCTTCTATACATCTTTGATAACATGCATTTTTTTGTTTCAGTCACCTTAATATTAGACATTTAAAATAGCTTAAATAAAAGATTTTTAATGATCTTATGAAAACACTGAGAAATATTTCTAGTGGAGGTCTTGAAAGTTGCCTGTCAACTTACATATTACAGTTTACATGTGAAAAAGTACAAATATAAAATAAACAACATCAATCAATGTGTTCCAGAAAGACTATCATTTGTCTTTAAAATACTTCTGAGTACTTCCTCATGTGATATAATTTTCTGTATTAATGGGAAAATACACTTAATAATACAATGTCACAGATTTATGATTGTGTTTATTGAAAATATAATAATTACTATGGATAAAGAAATGTAAATCTCAGTAAATATGAGTTTGGGTTAATAATGAAATATTATGATTCTCTTGTTTTATCTCTGTTTTCTAATTTTGTTTGCATTCTATTTATTTATAGAAAGTTAAGTTTGAGTCTTGAACAATTCTTATCATATATAAACTTCTTATGCTATCTTAAGAATATTTGAAATACAGAAAGTTTAAGACAAAATATTTGAGAATATCAAAAAATGGTATAGACATATGCACAAGGCTGTAAACAGAATGTAGTTTTAAACTAGAGCAGTACTTTAAGAATTGAAAGTTTTCAGATCACTGATTGAGATTATATAGACCATCTGACCCATGCTCTCCTTTAACTAATATGTAGCATCCATTTTCATAAAATTATACTGTTTACTCCCATCATATGTGTGTGTGATCACTGTCCGCTACAAGTTTTGCTTGGAACTCCTGAAAAACACACGCTGTCACCTGCTTTTTTGTTTAGAGTTCTCTGCCACTTCTCTCCTTCCCTTCTATTCATACCAACCCTCTTACTTTCATGCATGTCCTACATGTGTACATATTTATGCAACTGCTTACACCTTCACTTGAGGTTTCCATTCTTCAGTTTCTTCTTCTATAATCACATATAACTTTCTCTTTTAACCAGAAAAATTTATATGCATATTACACATCTTAATCATAATCATTTGCAAATACTTATCATGCAGCCACCTACAAAACTACTATGTACCTACAAAACTACTATGTACCTACAAAACTACTATGTGCTCACATATAGGACACATATATGTGGTTTGAGTATATAATTGATACTATATTTATGCTCCATAAAAGACTTTCTGATAATTTAATGGCTTTTAATTTGGAAATACTGATCTCTAATTCCAGATATAAATTAAAAAAACTGGAAATGAAAAGAGGGACATAAAAACGGATACTGAGGAAATCCAGAAAATCAATAGTTCATACCACAAAATTCTGTACTTCACAAAATTGGAAAATGTAAAAATAAATGGACAATTTTCTGGATAGTTACCACTTACCAAAATTAAATCAAGACCAAGTGATCAATTTAAATAGACCTGTTGTAGGAAAGTTGCTTGTTTCCCGGAAGCCCAGATGCGAAATAATCACACAGAAACTATATCATTTAAATAACTGCTTGGCCAATTAGCTCCTGTTTCTTATTAGTTAACTCTTATATTTTAATTTAACCCACCTCCATTAATCTGTTTATCACAATGTGGCACTGGCTTACCTGGTAAAGTTCCAGCATCTGTCTTCAGCTTGGCTGCATGGCTTCTCTCTCAATTCACCTCCAGTTTAGTTTTCCTACCTAGCTCTGTTCTACCATATCAGGCCAATACAGCCTTTATTAACCAATGGTATTAACAGCATACAGAGGGCGATCCCACACCATAGACCTATAACCTACAAGGAAATATAAGCAGTCATCAAAAGCCTCCCAACCAAAAAAGGCCAAGGTGGGATGGTTTCAGTGAAGCCTTCTACCAGAACTTCAAAGAAGAGATAATACCTATATTCCTCAAAATGTTCCATATAATACAAACAGAAGGAATACTGCCAAACTCTTTTTTGAAGCTACAGTAACCCTGATACTAAAACCACACAAAGTCTCAACCAAGAAAGAGAATTACAGACCAGTCTTACTCATGAACATAGATGAAAAATTATTCAATAAGATACTGTCAAACTGAATTGAAGAATACATAAAAAAAATCATCCACCATAATCATGTCAGCTTCATTCCAGAGATGCAGCAATGGTTCAACATATGAAAATGTATCAATTAATCCACCATATATAAGTAACCTAAAAGAAAAAAAAAAGACATATGATAATCTCAATAGATGCTGAAAAAGCACTTGACAAAATCCAGCACCCCTTCATGATAAAAGTCTTGGAGATCAGGGATACAAGAAACACATCCAAACATAATAAAAGCAATATACAACAAGGTACCAGTCAATATCAAATTAAATGGAGAGAAACTCAAAATGATTCTAGTAAGATCAGAAAAAAGACTGTCTACTCTCTCCATATCTCTTTAACGTAGTTCTAGAACATCTGTCTGTAAATCCTGTACTGTAAAATAAAGGGCTTTCTGTAGGCATTGTCATCCCTGATATCAAGCTCTATTATAGAGCTACAGTAGTAAAAGAGCTTGATATTTTCATAAAAACAAAGAGGTTGACAAATGGAATCAAATCAAAGACCCAGATATAATCCACATACAAATGACCACATGACTTTGTACAAAGAAGAAGCTAAAATTATGCAATGTAAAAAGGAAAGAATCTTCAACATATTGTGCTCGCATAACTGGTTGTCAAGAGGTAAAAAATTGCAAATAGATCCATATCTAAACACATGCAAAAAACTCAAGTCCAAGTGGATTAAAGATCTCTCTATAAATCCAACCATAGTGAACCTGATAGAAGAGAAAGTGGGAAGTAACATTCAATGCATGAGCACAGAAGACCACTTTCTAAATATAAAAACAGTAGCACAGACACTGATAGCAATAATAAATAAACGAGACCTTTTGAAACTGAGAAGATTCTGTAAAGCCAAGTAAAGCTAATAAGACAAAAGGAAAGTCTACTTAATGGGAAAAGATCTTCAACAACCCCATATCAGACAGATGACTGATCTCCAAAATACATAAAGAACTCAAGTAATTAGACATTAAAATTCCAGATAATCCAATTAAAAATGGGGTACAGATTTAAACAGAGAATTTTCAACAGAAGAATGTGGAAAGACACTTAAGGAAATGGTCAATATCCTTAGCCATCAGAGAAATGAAAATCAAAATTACTTTGAGATACCATCTTACAATAGTCAGAATGTTTAAGATCAAAAACAAGAATAATAAATTATCCTGCAGAGGATGTGGAGTAAGGGGAACACTCCTGCATTGCTGGTGGAAATGTAAACTTGTAAAGTATAGTGATTTCTCAGAAAATTGGGAATCAACCTACCTCACAACCCTGCAATACCAGTCTTGGGCATATACCCAAAGGATGCAAAGTCACACTAAAAGAACATTTGTTCAACTAAATTTATAGCAGCATTATTTGTATTAGCCTCAAACTAGGAATAACCTAGATACTCTTCAACCGAAGTATGGATAAAGAAAATGTGGTGCATTTACACAATATAGTACTACTTAGCTGATAAAAAAAAAATGACATCCTGACATTTGCACGCAATTGGATTGAAGCAGAAAAAAAAATCTCAGACCCAGAAAGAAAACCATGATATGTACTTACTCGTAAGTGGATATAGCTGTAAGCAAAAGATAATGAGCTTATAGTTCATAACCCTAGAGAACCTAAGTAACAAGGTGATCCCTAAGAAATGCATATATAGATCCCCTGGGACAGAGAAATAAACAATATCTCCTGAAAAAATTGGGAGCATGGGAGTGGGGGACAAGGGAGGGCATAGGGGAAGTATGTCTGGAGAAGGGGAGGGGGAAGGAGAACTTGAGGGAACAGGAGAGTGGAGATGGAGGAAGAACAGAGATAGACAGCAAGGTAAGAAACAGTCCTATTAAAGGTGTCATTATGTGGCTAGCAAGAAAACTGGCACTAGAGAAGTTTCCAGAAATCCACAAGGATGACCCCAGCTAAGATGCTAAGCAATAGTGGAGAAGGTGCCCAAACTGG
Organism: Alexandromys fortis; assembly: GCF_014885135.2. NCBI lineage: Eukaryota > Metazoa > Chordata > Mammalia > Rodentia > Cricetidae > Alexandromys > Alexandromys fortis. The sequence continues at coordinate 7,203,905 of NW_026067977.1, forward strand.
CTCTGCCCTGTAGTTAGATTGATGACTATCTCAAATGTCACCATAGAGTCTTCCTCTAGCAACTGATGGAAACAGAAGCAGAAACCTGCAGTGGAGCACTGGGCTAAACTTCCAAAGTCCAGTTGAAGAGTTGAAGGAGTGAGAATATGAGCAAAGAGGTCAAGACCATTACGGGGACACTCACTGAAACAATTTACCTGAGCTAATTGGAGCTTACCAGCTACAAATGGACAGGGATGGAGCCAGCATAGGATCAAACTAGGCCCTCTGAATATGGGTGAGAGTTGTATGGCTCGGTAGACGGCACAGCCAGTGACAGTGGAATCAGGATTTTTTGTTACTGCTTGTACTGGCTTTTTGGAACCCATTTTCTCTGGATGGATATCTTTCTCTGACAAGCTATAGCAGGGAGGAGTTTGGACCTTCCAAAAAGCAATGTGCCTTACCCCCCTCTAAGGAGTGGATGAGGGATGAGGTGGGGAGGAGGAGGAGATGGGAGTGGAAACTAGGATTGATATGTAAAATGAAAAAGATACTTTGTTTTCTTTTTTTAAAGAAATAAAGGAAAAATAGGTAACACAATTTTTGGCAATCTACAGTAAAATAAATGTATACTCTCCTAGTCACAGGTTGAAGAAGTTATGGCTCTGAAAAAATGCATAAAAAACTTCATAGCATTTTGAAAGAGAAAATCTAAAAAAGGATGATGATAACCTAACCTAAGCTAATCATGAGTGCTTGCTTTCCAACAGCAACAATGATTTTAATGAGGTGAAGTTTGGAGCAATGAGT
>NW_026067977.1:7204782-7221457 GCF_014885135.2 Alexandromys fortis
AGTTTTCAGCAAATAGCTGTTTCATTTTTCTCAGCTTAAGAAAGCGTCATTTTTGGCATGTTTTAGAAAATAGATAACATTTTGGATAATGGAGTTAGAGTACCACATGCATCAGAAACAATGTTAGAAAATTAGTAATGGTATAATATGAACTGATTATTTTACTTTTACAAAGGTGAATCTAGAGAAAGAGGATTTAAGATCTGTACAATTACTTAAAACTTACACTGTAAATCCTTTCAATCAAAGAATATGTGGGCTTGAATATGGTCTTGGGTCAATGTGAAAGAGACAAATTTGTTGAAATGCAGGTACAAGATAACAAAAATGTGAAAATGATTTCAAGCCACAGTTATATAAATGCTACGAAAGGGCAAATGCACTTGCAAGTAATTTATTTTCCAGGTGATCTTGTGACTGAGTGGTTTTGGTCATTAAAAATTCTGTCCAGAGTTTATTCTTTCCAAACAAATACTTGATATCCTAGTAGATGTTCATTACTGGTCTACCTTACTCAGGCGTTCTTTCTTTTCTCAGATATAATATCTTAAGACTCGCTGCTTTCCATGTGCACAGTGCTTTATCCATTTTATAATAATAACAAAATTATCTCTGAAGGAAAAAATAAGTGAACACTAAAATAAGTTTATGACTTTCTCAGGTTTAGGGTAGTACACACACATACACATATACTAGAGATGTTTGTATTTGCCTCAGCAAAGACAGCACTCGTGAACAAGAGAAACATCTGATCACAATGTTAGATTATAAAATATTGGGAAATAAACATGTTGTATTGCAAAAGTAACAAGATGCATTGCACATATACCAAAATTTGTGAAAAATTGTTTTTGGACAGTTCATCTTTCATATTCCTGAGACAAGATTTTTTGCTATTTTGAAGCATGGACAATCTGCCTCTGAAAACTGAGAAGACAGTATTTATTTAGGACTACCAAGTGCACATTGCTTAGAGAATATTAGTTTTTGCCTTCAGCATGGATGTTTTTGACTTTAAGTAATGTTTATTCCAAATCCTACACTAGATATTTTTTTCCCGGTTTCAAATTGATTTTTTTTTTTACTTTTTTTTTTATTGAGAATAAGAAAAAAAAGTTTCCGCCGCCTCCCAGCCTCCCATTTCCCTCCTCCTCCCCCCACTCTTCTCCCCCTCCTCCACTCTTTTCCCCCTCCTCCCACTCCTCTCCCCCTCCCTCTCCAATGCCCTTCAATGGAAGAATGGATGAAGAAAGTGTGGAATATATACACATTAGAGTACTATGCTGCGGTAAAAAACAATGACTTCTCGAATTTTGCATGCAAATGGATGGAAATAGAAAACAGTATCCCGAGCGAGGTAACCCAGACCCAAAAAGATGAACATGGGATGTACTCACTCATAATTGGTTTCTAGCCATAAATAAAGGTAACGGAGTGTATACCTGGTGAACCTAAAGAAGCTAAATAAGAAGGTGAACCCAAGAAAAAACATATAGTTATCCTCTTGGCTATGGGAAGTAGACAAAATTGCCGGGGAGAAAATGGGGGGGGGGGGGGGGGGGGGGGGTGGGGATAAGGGGGGACAGGGAGAGAAAAGTGAGAAGGGGAGGATTGGGGGAACTTGGGGAAACAGGAAGATTGGGATAAAGGAAGGTTGGATAGGGGAGCAGGGAAGCACATATCAAATTGATTTTGAGAGGAATTTGTATCTCAGACCCTTTAGAATGACATCTAGTTTAAAGTGAGCCTTGAGATTCAGTATAAAGCAAGGATCTCAAGGAAACAATGGTACTTTAGAAGAAAATGGTTCAAATAACGAAGTGACTGCAATAAGGACAGCAAAATAACTGCATAAGACTCACAAGAGAAAACAGTCTGTGTTAATGAAAGTACTTTGTCTATTGCTATGAAACTGCTTTGTGACAGCTCAGAAATCTGTGCCCTCGTGGCTATAACAAGGTCAAGACATGCATACTATAAGGAAGAAGAACCTTCTCAATTATATTTTTTTATATAAAGGCACACAAGTATTAAAGAATATATAGAAAACAAGACCTACTGCAGGAAGATATTAAACCTTTCAAAAATCTAGGTTGTGGGATTTCTTCAATTAGAATGTAATAGCAGTGTGTTTAGAACAGGCCATCAACGAGGACTACAACTCCAAACACCCCTGCTGAGCTTCTTATATCTTCAAATTAAACTTCAAAAAGAAAGAAAGAAAGAAAGAAAGAAAGAAAGAAAGAAAGAAAGAAAGAAAGAAAGAAAGAAAGAAAGAAAGAAAGAAAAGCATGTGCTTGCCACTATTAGAGGAATTTTTGTATGTGTGCCCCCTCTCAAATCTTCAGTGAGTGAAATAATGATAGTAATAATTTTAAAAACGACAACATGGTCATTTCCTTATTTATAAACACTTCTACCATATAGACAATTCTATAAAGATGATAACACAATTTTTGCCTCCTTTCCCCACACAGATAATTTTATTAAGTATCTAATATGTGAAAAGTGTTTGCCACACAAAGAAGCCATGGACTTCAAAAATACGTTGCTTAGAAGAAGAAAAGTGCTAATCTTTCAACATATGTTAACAAAGACATCTACAAGGATGATATCCTTTTTTGGTATGGGAAAAACCTAGCATGGACAGATGTTCTGATGTTCAGAAAAATATGCTCACCAAGGCACTGGAAGTCCCACAACTACATTAACCAACTGCAGCCCTAGGGATATTATTGCACTGAGCTCAGATCTCTAATGGACTTGTTTTGCTATCTCTTTAACAGAAATAATAAATCACTAGTTTGTGGTGTTTTTTCTTTACTGATTTTGTTTGTTTGTTTTTATTTTTGACCAAAATATAGGTCACTCCCTATTAATTATTAATTTAAAAATAAATAAGTTTTTAAATACTATGCTCTAATTTACTATTTAATGAAGCTATCTTGTAGGACTGTATATGTCTGAATTGTGTGTAGGGTTTTATCGCTGCATTCACTTTCTCTTGGAACTTCATTCATTAATGTGGTTGGATTTTGCATTTTGTTTTCAGCAGAGATTAAGCTTCAGTAGTACAATGTAGTTACTATATGTATCATTTTACCTTTAAGATTACTATTCTAATTCATCCAATATTTTCCAATAATACTTTCCACTTGGGTTCATAACTTTTGTCATCTTAAAGAATAATTTTAAAATATTATAAATCTGTATGATAGTATTTTCATGTTTTGAGATTAAAATTCAGAAATATGTGCTTTTTCTATTAATATGTTTTGAATCTGTCGCGGCTTCTTTTGTGTAATGCAGTATCATTGTCTATTTAATTATTTTATATGGGAAATATTTCTTGAGAAATCGCTTGATGATCTCCTTCATTGTATTTTTGTCATCCTAATTTCAGAATATCTAAAGAAAGAAAATGTGAAATCAAGCAATTTTATTATCTTAGGTAATGTGCCTAATTTTGGAACATGACTATTTATCTAAGTTTCCAATCCCATTAATCTGGTTATTAAAAAGGAATATCTGGGTATATTCCCAAGAGTGGTATTGCTGGGTCCAGGGGTAGGCTGATCCCGAATTTCCTGAGAAACTGCCACACTGCTTTCCAAAGTGGTTGCACAAGTTTGCATTCCCACCAGCAATGGATGAGGGTACCCCTCTCTCTACACCCTCTCCAGCAAAGACTATCATTGGTGTTTTTTATTTTAGCCATTCTGACAGGTATAAGATGGTATCTTAACGTTGTCTTGATTTGCATTTCCCTGATCGCTAAGGGAGTTGAGCATGACCTTAAGTGTCTTTTGACCATTTGAACTTCTTCTGTTGAAAATTCTCTGTTCAGTTCAGTGCCCCATTTTATAATTGGGTTGATTAGCCTTTTACAGTCTAGTTTCTTGAGTTCTTTATATATTTTGGAGATCAGAACTTTGTCAGTTGCGGGGTTGGTGAAGATCTTCTCCCAGTCAGTGGGTTGCCTTTTTGTCTTAGTGACAGTGTCCTTTGCTCTATAGAAGCTTCTCAGTCTCAGGAGGTCCCTCCTGTCCCATGTGTTGTAGAGTACTTCCCACTTTCTCTTCTAGACACCAGACTACAACCCCAAAGTCCAAATCAGGAGCAGAAGGAGAGAGAGCACGAGCAAGGAACTCAGGGCCTTGAAGGGTGCACCCAAACACTGAGACAATGGGGATGTTCTTTTGGGAACTCACCAAGGCCAGCTGGACTGGGTCTGAAAAAGCATGGGATAAAACCGGACTCACTGAACATAGTGGAAAATGAGGACTGCTGAGAAGTCAAGAACAATGGCACTGGGTTTTGATCCTACTGCACGTACTGGCTTTGTGGGAGCCTAGACTGTTTGGATGCTCACCTTACTAGACCTGGAAGGATGTGGGAGGTCTTTGGACTCCCCACAGGGCAGGGAACCCAGTTTGCTCTTTGGAATGATGAGAGAGAGGGAGTTGATTCGGGGAGGAGGAGGGACAGAAATCTTAGGAAGAAGAAAGAAAGAGAGNAGAAAGAAAGAAAGAAAGAAAGAAAGAAAGAAAGAAAGAAAGAAAGAAAGAAAGAAAGAAAGAAAGAGTAATATCTGGAAGAAATATCATGTTCCATAGACTTATCAAAGTGATCATCTGGTTTAATTGAGAAATAGAAGCTATCATAGACTTAGATCATCTCCCAGCAGAATAATAATCAGTACTGCTGCTTGATCATTTGAAGGGCCAGCGTTGTGGACCTGAAATCAATTTAATAGTTTCAATTTATATGAAAAATATAGTGAGCTTTTAGTTTCATGTGTTAGAGTACACATAAAATATGCATGCATAGGAATTATTAGATTTATAAAACATACCCATGTGACTTCTTTACATGTGAATTTATAAACATAAAAGGTGTTCAGATTAGATGATTTTAGCCTCACTCATATCCGTCTGATCTTGTATGCAGTCACAGCAGCATTTAAATTCATATCCCGGTGATAACATCATGTAACCCTGTTCATTTTCTCATGTTAACTAGAAGTTCAACCAATTCTGACATTTGGAGGAGCTTCACTGATTATCACTTTGATATATTTTTAGATCTAGAGAAATAGTGAAGTGATGAGCCCTAAGCAAAGAAACTACAATAACCATCCTTAAAGACTTGACAGCAGTCCAGGTTGGACTTGAGAAAATTCTACACCACTACTTTCTGTTTGATCAAAAAAAAATAAGAGTCTTTTAGAAATCTGCTTCAAAAATTACTAGACAGTGTGTGTGTGTGTGTGTGTGTGTGTGTGTGTGTGTGTGTGCGTGTTTAAATTAGAACAGGGTGTTATAAATGACTTTTTGAAAATATTTTCTTATTGTTCATGAAAAGTACCTTTGTATTCATTATGTGTGTGCAGGGAGAAAGAGAAAGAGGTGGGGAGGGAGGGAGGGAGCTTCTCCCTGCCTCGCTGCAGGCAAGTGTGTGGGGACAAGCTTCTGCTAGCTTGAATTACACTAATTAGCAATAAAAGCTTGTTATTACAGTCTGGTCTTCTCTGGTTTCTGGTGGTCTCACTGGGGGTCACAGTCTGGGCACAAAACTACAACAACAGATGTGCCACAGTAGATAGGGGAAATACCATGAGGTCTCTGGAGGCAACTGATAAATGGGGAGAGTGGGAAAAAGTCTTCCCCAGGGAAAAGCACATCAACTAGCCATCTAAAAAAAAGTCAGCCCTGCAAACACACATAGAAGTTAGATTGCACAGACTGAGAAGGTTATAAATGCCCTTTTGAAAATATATTCTTTTTCTTGAGAAAATGAACCTCTATTTATTATATAAGTTGTTTGGATTTTCTTTTTTCTGTTTTTCCATTTCCTTTTGGTTAGAATACCAAGCCGACATCATCTTGTTAAATAGGTCAGTGGAATAAACTGCAAGGATTTAGTGTTATATGTGATTATAAATTTAATGACCTTAAGTTATTCTTCTCAAAGAAACCATGACTATTATTTACTTGGTTTCCTAGTTCTCTCATTTTGATAAAATGAGTTTTTAGCCAACAAATAATCCTGAAGGTATTAAAATAATCATCAATATGACCTTATGAGTGTTTGTATATAAGAACAAACTAATCTTTTCAACTCACCATTTTATACTAATGTATAATATGGGGAATTATTGCTTATTGGTTGTGTATTTGATAACTTCATAAGATGTTCTTACTAACATAAGTTCTATTAACTTTCATTCAAAATGTTTGCAATTATACCTTCTCTGTTATCCATGTTGTACAAAGGAACTCACTCAAGAAAATCTTGCAACAACCTAGAAAGTGAATATATAAAAATTACATACTTATTCATAGGACATGCTGAACTTTTCAGGGAGGAAAGCAAAGTGAAGCCATGGAATTCCTGCCTAAAATGGGAATTGATTCTGCTCTTCTTGAAGATTCGCATCTCCAACTCTGTGCATGAACATCCAAAGGAATCTTAGATGAATATTAATGTAATCCTAATTTAATATGGAACTAGGTACTTATGCATTAATAAATGTGCTATGGTTCAGTAAAGGTACAAGCGATGAAGTTAGTCATACATATCCTTCCCCTGACAATTCTGTGCCTCATAGATTACACTCTCCCTTCATTTTAACCCAGGCTGCTATAATAGTCAAAAGTACACCGTTGCACAATTCGTCCCCAGACTTCTGCTGTTGGCAGAAAATGAGGATAGTCATAGATAGGGACAATAACCAAGAGAGATATCAACCTATTTCTGGAAAAGATCAGCTGAGAATCTGTCCTTGTTAGGTTAGAGATGGTGGCAACTCATTCCCCACAGAGATGCAGTGGTTTATTTCTAGTCCCTATTCCACTGTCACAATTCCTTTCCTCAGCTGATCAGGCTATGAAACCAAAGTGGTTGCACGTCTATGAAACCAGCTATGGAGTTCCATTACAGTCTCCCTCTTTCTTCTGCCTCCTATCTACTGCTAGCTATGTTTATTTGCATATTCATGAATTATATAAAAATTAATGCTATATAATCCATTATTTTGGTCTGGATTCATTTTTCAGCATTATTATTTTCATATCCATCCATTCCATATCAACAATTTTCTGTGAGAACATAGCTGTGCTTTAGTCTAGATTTTGTTCATCCATCCTATCACCGATAGACATTAGTTATTCCTGGATGGAAGACACCACACATGCTATCTGAAATTACTAAAAAGCTACTATTACTATAATTTTACAATATTTTAATAAGATGATTTCTTTCATTTCTCATTGATAAGTACCCAAAAGAAGAATTATTGGTTGATGCATGAGGAATATTAAAATGTTTTACAATAAATTACTAAAACTTTTTTTCCAATTATTGCAAAAACAATTCTATCAAGAATGTATAAGAATTTCAGTTGCACACTATTTGTCCATAAATAAGCATGAATAACCTCATAAATATTGTGGGCATAACAAATATATGGGTATCACTCATTTGGTTTTAATTTTATTAACCAAAGAATTAATAGTTTGTGCATATTTTCTTGTGCTATTTAAAAACATGTATTTGTTTGATCATACACATACTGTTTTTCCTTTTGCAGTTGTTCATTGGTTATCTTCTTGTATTGCTGTATTTGGATAAATAATTGTACATTATAATTATTATTCAGTTTCTTCACTATATTTTTGTTTAACTTAATTTAGAGCATTTTATGTGGTGTTGTATTAAATGTTGAAGAAATTTGTTGGGGTCACACACTGGGACAACATCTGTCAGTGTTCAGCCTTGACAGGTTTGTACCTTCCAGGGAAGGGTCTTGAAGATGAGCTATTTTGGACAGAATAAACAGAGATACAAAAAAAAAAAAAAAATACAGAGATATAGAAAAGTACCGGGATGGCAATCCAGTGAGTACTGAATGTTATTTCCTATGATCTTTAAATACACCCAAATGGGTTATTTCTTCCAAAATGGAGGCAGAGGGGCTGGAGAGATGGCTCAGTGGTTAAGAGCATTGCCTGCTCTTCTAAAGGTCCTGAGTTCAATTCCCAGCAACCACATGGTGGCTCACAACCATCTGTAATGATGTCTGGTGCCCTCTTCTGGCCAGCAGACATACACACAAACAGAATATTGTATAGATAATAAATTAATTAATTAATTAATTAATATTAAAAATGGGGGCAGAAAGCAAAAGACTTTTTTAAATCATGATACAAGGAACAAAGTGATTTGTAGGAGGAGGCCACTTGTCGATTCCATGCTGCTTAGCTCTGAAATAATGACACAGAAACTGTACTAGTTAAATCACTGCTTGACCCATTAGTTTTAGCTTCTTATTGGCTAACTCTTACATATTAATTTAACTGATCTCCATTAACCTGTGCATCATCACAAGGTTGTAGACTACTAGCAAAGATTTAGCATATTTGTCACTGGAGGTGGCTCCATGGCTTCTTTCTGATGCTGCCCTTCTTTCTCCCAGCATACAACCTAGCTTTTCCTGCCTAGTTCTGTTCTTCCCTGCCATAGGCTCAGAAGCAGTTCTTTATTCATTAACCAATAAAAGGAACACTCAGACAAAATGACCTCTCACCCAGTGATTACCATCTTAAGACTCCAAATACCAAGTAAACACTTACTAGATCAGTACATCTGGTTAATGGCCACACCTTAAGTCATATCTCCTGTCAATAACCTCAGAGGAGCAGGACTAGAACTGAACTCTCCACCTTTACGCAAGGTGGAGTGGACCCACTTCTGTAGGCTTCCATAGAAATTCAACTAATTTTCTATTTTAAATTCATTGTTTTTATTTAAATTATTTGTTCATACTATATATTTATTTGAGCTTAGAACTTAAATATAAGCTAAAGTTTTCTAATCAACTATGTTATGGTCTTGTTTTAGAGTTTTTTGACTTCAAGGTCTTATAGTAAGATAAATAATTGATACATTTTAATTATCATACAATATGTATGGTATAAGTCAAAATATCTTTTTCACATGGACTTCCAGTTGCTTTAGTACTATTTTACCAAAACCACTGTCCTTGCGATGGACAGGTCTCTGTTATATATGGCAGAGTTTGTGTGTGGTTTGTAGAAATTGATGATTACTTTTTTTTCTATGGTAGTATTAATTACCATCCAGTACCATGAATGCTAGCTAATCAATGGAGATGAAGTTTTGTTGTACACCAGTTTGATTTTTTCATTAACAATGACATTATTAAGTTGTTATTTTCATTAGTAATGACTTGCAAAAAGATTATGGATAGAAACCAAAAACTTGACAATAGTTTATGATGTTTGAGGGTTCCAAGGGAACCCTTTGGCCAAAGACTTGATGATATATAACCCATTCTTGATCCTGAATGTCTTACTTAGTGGTAAGAGATGTCTAGTTTGGGTCTATCTTCTGTGTTATATGGTGATTCCATTTAAATTCATTTTCTGACACATGTGGAAACTTAGATGACACTAGGTTTTTCCACAGCTTTTCAAAATGTCTTTAGGGTTAGCTGTCTTTCCCTATGTTTCCTCATTATCCTGTTCTGCTATCCCCCTCCACTAATTCTCCTATTCTAATTTTGTTTTTATTGCTTTAAAACATTCTATTTTATTTCCCAAATTTTTAAAGATCACTTCCTCTGTGTCCACATCCCATACTACATACCTAAGCTAATCTCTTCTTGGATTGAAACACAACTATTATAGCTTTAGAGCTAAAACCACAGCTAAATAAGAACATATAGGTAGTGTTTGTTTTTAGATTCTAAGTTACCTCACTCTGGATTATTGTTTCTAGTTCCATAACTGTTAACTGAAAATATAATTTGATTTTTCATTTTTAAAAATTTTGGTATACCCTTTTGAACCCAGATGTCAATCAGCCAATATAAATAATAAGTTTTTCATATTTGCCAATTTCCTTTATCTTAGTCATAGAGGGGATAATTATAGCTTCTCAAGAAATTGAAAACATGTTTTAATTTTTAATGTTTAATATGTTTAAAAAAGTAAAAATTACAGGCATTGGTGGTGCACTTTTTTAATTCCAGCACTCAGGAGGAAGAAGCAGGAGAATCTCTGTGAGTTCGAGACCATCCTGGTCTACAAGTCCTAGTTTTAGGACAGGCTCCAAAACTTCAGAGAAACCCTGTCTCAAAAAAAACAAATGAAAAAAGTAAAAATATCTAAATACAATCCATAAGTAAATAAATAAAATCATGCAGAATTTTTTTTATATTTTCAGGTAAGACACTTATGACTTTTAGTGTGTATATTTAAATTTGTTTTTGATAAGGCACTTGCTGTTCTCTGTTGATTTCCATGAAGTGTTGTATGCACTGACCACTCGATGATGTCACCTTGTTACTGTTTCACACAATTATTGAAATCTCATTAAATAACTTCCAAAATTATCTTTCTACAAGACATAATCACAAATGTTCTAAAAATAAAAGTCTAAAAAACTGAACGTAGTTTGGTTTGTATATTAATAATAACAAATTACTATCTCATGTCAAAGAATGATCATTCTGAGATAAATGGTAATAGTTACTTATCAATTTAATTTTATCAAAATATTTAACTGTAATGTAACATAGTATTTAACTTCTTTAAGAATGTTTTTCATTAATTTTTTAAAATTTTTTTCCTACTAACCGCATGTCCTCCCTCCCTCTCTTTCTGCTCCCATCTTCTGCTTAGAAGGTGCAAGGCCTCCCTTGAGGTGAAGACAAACACTGGCATACCAAGTTGAAGGAGGACCAGACTCCTGGCCCCAGTATCAAGACTGAGTAAGGTTTTCCAGCATAGGGAAAGGATTCCAGAAAGCCAATTCATGAGCCTGGGATAAGCCCTGGTTTCACTACTGAGGCTCCACAAACCAACCAAAGCAGACAACTGTCACCCCCATTCAGAGTGACTAGTTTGATTTCATATAGGCTCACCAACTGTCAGTCCAGAGTCTCCGAGCTCCTGCTACCTTACGTCAGCTGTCTTTCTACTTTTTCCCATCATGATCTTGATGTCCCCCTCCCTCCCACTGATATGATCACTTCTCGCTCTTTCCAGCTAAATTCTAGGAGATCAGCCCAGTGTTTGGCTGTGGATAACTGTATCTGCTTCTATTATTCAATCAGTTACTGGATGTTAGTTCTACGATGATTGGGTAGTAACAAATCTGAAGAATTTATTTTTTTCTTAACAGTTAAATAATATTCCCTTGTATAACACATATTTAGTATCCATTCACAAGTTGACAGATGTCTAAAATAGTAAACATTTTTGGAATTATGAATAGAATAGAAATGAACATTGATGAGCAAACATCTTAGTAGTAGGATAGAGAGACCTTCCATTATATGCCAAAGAGAGATTGAGTTAAATCTTGAAGAAGCTCTATTCCAGGCTTCTATTTGTTTTACTGATCTTGGGCATTCTGATTGGGGCAATGATGTGGGAGTGCCATATATCAATCTGTTGATTTCATTGGTTAAGTAATAAACACACTGCTTGGCATCATAGGTTAAAGCATTGGTGGGAGGAATAAACAGAATAGAATTCTGGGCAGAAGAGGAAGTGAGGTCAGACTCTGCTCTGCTCCCGGAGAGACCCAACTCTCTGGTGCAGAGACACCATGATGGACTTAGGCTAGAATCTTCCCGGTAAGCGCACCTTGGGGTGCTTACACACATTACTAGAAATGGGCTAGTCCAGGTGCGAGAATTAGCCTGTAAGGGCTAGAGTTCATGGGCCAAGCAGTTCTTAAATGAATACAGTTTGTGTGTTGTTATTTCGGGCGTGAGCTAGCCAAGCGGCTGGGGTGTTGGGGACGCAGCCCCGCCGCCGCTCCTATTTCAACAGATGGCGCCCAGACGTGTGGCTAACTGAATCCACAAAAAGCCTGAGAAAGCTGGGGAAAGAATGGAATGAAGCATGTTTTCTTGGTAGCAACAAATTTCTTGGGTCTACTCTGCTTGCTAGAGGCAAGCAAGCGCTCTCATCTAAGAGAGGCTTCCTGACTCAGCTTCAGCTGCAAAACCCTGCAGCTCATTAAGAGGTCCTGCCACGAAACACTTAAACGGTGTTGGTGAAAAGCTGAACGCATGCTTTTCGGTTTTCAGCCGTAGCAGGAAAAAAGTTGTGCTGTTTAAAAATGCCGGCTTTCTGGGCCGTCCTGCCAGGGCAAACTCTGACTGAGGCAGGAGGGCCAACTAGCGAGAGAGGACTTGACTGTTGTCTGTTGTAGCTCACTGGCTGGCAGGGACCTTGAAACGCCATAGAGTTGTGGCAGTAAACAAGGCTACAACCGGTACCTCAGCCATGAGGCTGGAAAGCTAAGGAATGGACTGGATCTAGCTGGCAAAGCCACGGCTTTAATCCTACTCATATTGCTCAGTAATTTAAAGGCTCGTGTGGTCAGAAAAAGAGAGATATACAGTAAAGAGATTCAAAGATAAAGAAAATGTTTAAATGATTTACAGTGTGTTAAAAATATATGCAAGCTAAAAGTTAAAAGTTTTAAAAAAAAAGTAAGAAAAAGAGAAGTTGTGTGTGGTAGTACACGCCTTTAATCCCAACACTTGGGAGGCAGAGGGAGATTGACCTCTGTGACTTCAAGGTGTGGTAGCACACGCCTTTAATCCCAGTGCCTAGAAGGCAGAGACAAACAGATCTCTGTGAGTTCAAGGTGTGGTAGCAAACACCTTTAATCCCAATGCCTGGGAGGCAGAGACAGGCGGATCTCTGAGAGTTCAAGGAGAGCCTGGTCTACAGAGTTATTCCAGGTCAAAGAGATACAGAGAATATAAAATAAAAGTAAAAATAAACGAAATAGAGGTTAAAATAAAGCGTACAAAGATGGAAAATACACAGAGAATCTTGATACTGTATACTATTATGCTCTCTTTGAATTGTTTGAATGCTGAGGAAGGAGCAACAGCTGCTAAAAGATATTTGTTTATAAATGCTGCTGAACTAATCCAACGTAGAGATTTTGATGCCTTGACTTTGAAATTTGGATCTAAGGACATGATACTTTGGAAAGGAGTTTCTTTTTTTGTTTTCACAGAGGATGAGACCCTGTTCATTTCTTCTATTCCGATATGGTATGATGGACCACGCCCTCCTGAACGGTTGCTGTGAATACCTTCAGAAAATTGCTTCGCTCAACTGCCAACTGAGATGAAACTAGCACACAGGTTATACCATGAAAGACCTAATTAACGACGCCCCCATTCAGCAGGAAGCAGTTTGGAGAGAAAAAACTGCGCCCATATTCCCAAATATTGTTTATAAATGTTCTTTTACATTTAAAGGGGGAGATGATATAGGTATGAATAATTTACATTGATATGGATTTTGCTTTAGTGATTTAAATTTAAGGTTAATTTTGTAATGTATATAGGTTGTTAATGAATAATCATTAATAATAGTTAAGTTTGTAGTCATGTTAGTTAAGATTTTCTAGATGTGCATAGATATATTTTAGATAGGCATTCTTCATATTTTTCAAAGATTATAGAATATGGCATTTTAAATGTTTTAATAACTTAGGACTTTTCATGACAATGAGACACTCTGCTCCTGGCAGCACCAATCTACTTCAAGAGGAAGATGGGCATCGAAGAGGATCCTTATGGAGTTTGATAGCCATTTGGGCAAGAAACTGCTCTTGCCTGGACTATTGCATAAACTGGACACAGAGAACCCGCAGAGAGAGGACTGCTGAACTTGCCTAAAGGTGAGATGATCTTTCGGGGTTCCTGATTCATGAAAGAGTCTGCAAGACATTCTTCAGGACAAGCAGATAGTGACTGCCTTTGAAATTTCCTGCTTTGTGGAAATGTCTGCTGGAAACTATGGGCCTGTAGGCCGAAGATGGATGCCCCAACGGTACAGAGGAACTTTGGGTGACTGTCCAGGCAGCGAGATGTCTCTGTCATTTCTAGAGCTTTGGATGTTAAGTTAAAGCCTTTTTTTTTTTGTTTAAACAGAAAAAGGGGAAGTGATGTGGGAGTGTCATATATCAATCTGTTGATTTCATTGGTTAAGTTATAATAAACCAACTGCTTGGCCTCAGCTTGGAACATAGATGGGAGGAGTAAACAGAATAGAATTCTGGGCGGAAGAGGAAGTGAGGTCAGACTCTGCTCTGCTTCCGGAGAGACCGGACAGCTCTGCTGGAGCAGAGACGCCATGCTCAGCTCTCCCGGGTAGATGCGATAGCTCTGCGCTCTGAGGCAGACGCATGAAGCTGAGACCCACGATGGACGTAGGCTAGAATCTTCCCGGTAAGCGCACCTTGGGGTGCTTACACACATTACTAGAAATGGGCTAGTCCAGGTGCGAGAATTAGCCTGTAAGGGCTAGAGTTCATGGGCCAAGCAGTTCTTAAATGAATACAGTTTGTGTGTTGTTATTTCGGGCATGAGCTAGCCAAGCGGCCGGGGTGTTGGGGACGCAGCCCCGCCGCCGCTCCTTATTTCAACAGGGCAAGATGAAATCTCGAAGTAGTTTTAATTTGCATATCCCTGATGGTTAAGGATATTGAACATTAAAAAGTGTTTCTCACCCATTAGCAGTACAGATGTTTGGGGACAAATTAACCAGTTTTTAAATTGGATGTAAGGCCATTACATGAGATATAATGGATACCTAATGCAGAAAAACTGTCCAAGATTCTGAGATTAGATAGGTCATGGACCTAGGGAAAAGCTTATTATGCTTGTTCTGCTAAAGAAAATAGCAATAAAATGAATACTAATGGCATATTGCTCTACCCATAGAGCAGAACAGAACTCAACTATAGTCAGACACACTTTTTCTTACAGATGGTAATTAACAAAACATACATAAAATGGGACAATGACAGTGAGAGATTTGGAGCACCAGATATAAATGGGATGTCTTCATCAAACTCCTCTCAACCTCAAGTCTCAAGGATCTATGCTGAATAGGGGGCAGAAAACTCATGAGGCAGAAAAGGTAACTCCAAGGAAACATACTTTTTCAGATACAATTGGGGTGATATACATATAAACTCAACAGAGACTGTAACAGTGTGTAGAAGACCAACAGTGTTCAAACCAGAAAAAAAAAAAAAAAAAAAAAAACTCACCATTGAGAAAGAAATACAGACAAAAGATTCCACTCTTAACCAAGAATGTTTTTTTATCATTGATACCTATTGTGAAAGGGAATAATAGTTTTCTTCGAATGATAGTCACTGGTATATCAATTGCAGATACCACATCCAGGAGTCTTTGTCTAAAACAAAACAAACTTCATTGATTTTCTTATTGGATTTCTGTCTTGTTTTGGTAGTTTTTTTTTTATCATTTATCTTTCATGTGTCTATCTATCTATCTATCTATCTATCTATCTATCTATCTACTTATCACATTTATTTGTTTATTGCTTGATTGATTTTATTGCTATTTTGATTTTTTTTCTTAAAAATTTCTGAGCTAATTTTTTTTCTTATTTTGTTTCATTTCTGTTGTTTTTTTTTTTGGATGATGAGTATGAAGAGAAATAATATGAAGTTGGGTATGTATGGAATTGGGAAAGAACTAGGACAAATTTGGAGGAAACATGATTAAAACAATGCTACATGTTGCATACTGATTTGGTTTTTAATTTTAATGTAAATTTAGGTACTGTGGGTTGATCTATTTCTGTTTTTTTTTCATTTCTGAACTAATTTGCATATTTATGTTGGAAAATCACACTTGTGATGACTTTATTATACATCAGATATTGTGGCTAATCCATTGTTATTGTCCTCAATTATTGTTTTGAATGCTGATCCTTAACATTTCCATAAGTATATTAAAATAAAATATAAGATATATAAATCATTTGTTTGGTGTGGGAGATCCTTCTGTATATGCATTGCTTTTATTGGTTAATGAATAAAGAAGCTGTTTTCAGCCAATGGCTTAACAGAATATGGCCAGGCTGGAAAATATATAGAGAGAGTAGATGGAGTCAGGAGATGCCATGTAGTCCCGCTGGAGACAGATGCTGTATGGAATTTTTCCTGATAAGCCACAGCCACGTGGCGATACACAGATTAAAGGAGATGGGTTAATTTAGGATATAAGACTTAGCCAGAAACATGCTTAAGCTGTTGTCCAAATAGTATTAGATGCCAGGAGCTGGAGTGAAGTCTTCACCCAAGGTACCACAATATTGCAGATAATATAGTTTCTGAGTGTTTAGTTCGAGTCTGGGTGGCTGGGAAACGCACACGGGGCCACCTACTACATTTGTTAATTCAAACAGCATGGACCTACAATAATTCGATTGACATATGTTGACCGTGGAAGTCATTAGGGAAACAAATGTCCACATAGTTACATGTGCTAGTTACATATCTTTACTAAGATTTATATGTTTATACATTATTTTGTTTTATATATATATATATATATATGTATATGTACACATATACATATATATCATACTGAATGCATGGTATTTATCTTGAAATTTTTCTTGTCTTCTTAAAGTGATATATGATTCTTTAGTGTCCATACAGTAGAAAAAATATTAATTTCCTTACTAACCCTGTTATATTAGTGTTACACTTAAGTAATAAAAAAATATTATTGTATATGAACACTAGAGATGTTGTTTTAAGAGTTCTCTATTTTTTCATGTTGATCTGG
>NW_026067977.1:7227770-7236379 GCF_014885135.2 Alexandromys fortis
GGGGGGGGGTCGTGTATAAGAAAGACAGCCCTGCAGAAGGAGCTGGGGGAGGGGAGTTTGTGCTCTCTTCCAGGACTATTGCCCCTGGATAGCACACACTCACCCGTCCAGATGGAACTCTTCAGCACCTAAACAGGGCCACCTGGTAGCCCAGTGATCCAGGGACAGAAGGAAGGACGGGGCAGGCAGTGCAGGATCCAGGAGAACACAGGAGCCCCTGGAGCCCAGGCTGAGGGTGCCGGGCTCTCTTACTGGGGACCTTGAGGCTCACTGCTCTGGGTGGGTAACCTTAGAGTAGCTTATTTTGGATTTTTTGAGACAGGATTTCTCCATAGTTCTTTTTGTTTGTTTGTTTGTTTTGTTTTTGTTTTTTTGTTCCTGTCCTGGCAGTAGCTCTTGTAGACCAGGCTGTGTACAGCATTTCTTAAAACCAAGTTTATTTGGTAAATTTGGAAAGATTCTTTGAGGAAAAAAGCATGGACTGACAAGTCTGTTTTATATAAACATATTTGTAGTCTTCCTTTAGTGACATTTGTTGCTTTTCTTGCTTCTCTATAAGTAATTGTATGATGACTTTGAAATCTTTCTTCTTTTGAAACCAATTGAATAGCTAAAAATACATCATTTCCTAAACACATGCAAACAAACATGATTAAATTATGAAAACGTAAGCATCTGAAAATAATAATAAAGAAGATGGAATTAATTAACCAAACTCTCCCAACAAAGTAAAATGCAGGGCCAGACGGCTTTCCTAGTGAATTTTACTGTCATTTCCAAAATTAACTTCGTCTTCTTCAATCAACTTCAAAAACTGAAGAGGAGTGAGACCTACAGAATTCATTATAGGAAAAAAATATTTTTCATTAGAAAATCCAGAAATCTTACAGAAAAATTTCAATGTAACAATTCTAATGAGCACAGTTCTAAATCCTCAGTCCAAAGATTTAAGGATAGTTCATATTTATCACACTGAAAGCCTAAATATAATTAGTTACATTTCTGGTTGCTGTAACAAAATATTTGGGGAAGATAGCATAATGGAAGAATTTATTGTAATCATTTCCAATTTAAAAGGAAAAAAAAATGTCCATCCTGGTGAGGAAAGACTGGAAGGGTTCCTGGTGGTGGAAATAAAGCCATGATTCTACTGCTTCCATTGATTAGAAAGCAAAATCACGGAATATTGACACAAGTTGACATTCTTACCATTTATTCACTCCAGAAGCCTGAGTTTATGGGGCTGTGTTAACCACATGGAGGACACATATTCCTTCCTCTCTCAATCCTCTCTGAAAATGCACTCATTGTGGTACCTTGGGTAAAGGCTTCACTCCAGCTCCTGGCATCCATATATCCAAAAAGTATGGAATGTTCAGATGGACACACCACCCCAATCACCGTCCCCTGGAGCTGCCTCTGTCCAGACTGCACCCCTAAGAGAGCCCACCAAATGGTGATGCTCAGGACCACTCCCACAGGGTATTTAAACTGCCCTCCAGAGAACAAACGTGTTTTTTTGGTCTTCCTTTCCTGTCTCCTCCTTTTTTTTTTGGGGGGGGGGGTGCTGGAAAACCATGCAGGAGTGTTTGTATCCATTAAACCTGTTTTTCTTTCTAAATCCTGGCATCAGTATGCCATTGACAATGGGACATGATGGCCACTGGAGGGAACTCTTAAATTTTCCATCCTCCATGACATTGAAAGTTTTTGCAGGCATAAGGATAAGTGGACAGAACTCTTGTATGTCCATGATTTCTGGGCACTGTGCTACACCCCTCTCTCAGTAGCCAGTGTCTTACAGCACCAGTCTTGGTTGGCAGGGTCACAGCGCCTCCAGAATCCCATCTTATCTTGTAATTGAGATTCTGAAAGTTCTGCCATGGGCATGCTGCAAGAGACACTGGTCTTTTCCCTGCCAAATTCTGACTACCCAACAACCTCCTATGGGGGCCACATTCTTCACATTCCTCCCCCAAATCCACTTCTTACCTTCCTTCCCAACCAAAGAAAAGGCTGAAGGCCAACTTCCTTCTCCTTTCCCACCATTCTCCTCTCCCCTTCCTCTTACTGCTTCTATTACCCTTCCATGCCACAATCCACCTCTTGATTTCCCTCTACACACTAGTCAAACACCTCCTAAGTTCTCCCTGGTATCTTCTCATAGCAGGTTTTACCAAACCCCTGCCCTTCTCTGCCCTTTCTAAGAGGTATTGGCAGATGATGGGATTGTTAGAGTCCATATTTTCTTCTCTCTTCAGGACCTCTCACAAACAGAAAAGTGGTCACATTCCTTCTCTGCTAATCCTTCTTATTATATCAAGGAGTTCCGCCTATGATTTGACCCAACATGATCTGTATGTCATCAAGGCCTTCACTCTCACTCCCAAAGAGCGAAGTTGAGTTCAGGCAATAGCTAGACAATATGCAGACTAGAATCACCTAGTGGACAATATAATCCACTTGGGGATCATTCCCATGCCAGCTATGAAACCATACTGGGATTATCAACCAAGCTAAAATGGCTGGCAGAGATGGGACATCATAGTGCCCTGCTGCCTTCAGGGTATGGAGATTGTCTTGGAAAGAGCTGTTAATTTTTATAAGCCCCTAGAGAGATTATACAGCTAGTTGATGAAAACCCAACCATTTTCTAAACAAATTATAAGAGATCATGCTTCAATATACTTGACTGGACTCATCCTCCCAAGTTGGAGCCAAGGTCCTGACTGCCCATTTCATTTCTCAGTCAGCATCAGATATTAGAATGAAATTTTTAAAAGTAGAGGAAAGCCCTTAAACTCCCATAAAAGAATTGGTGGAAATGGCCTTTAAAGTTTTTAATGCCCAAGAAGAGGCAGCTGAGTCTTTCCGATAGACAAGGCTTTATCAAGCAGTTATGCTCCAAGCCCCAGCAGCTACCCTAAGGCCACTGGGATCCCCACAAATGGAGTCAACCACAAGAATCCATCCTGCCTGAGTTCAGCCTAAGTCAACTCTGCCAGGAGACTGCTACAAATGTGGTCGGTCATATGGTCATTTGGCAAAATATTGCCCTGAGCTTCAGATGCCTTTGAGGCATACCCTGTCTGCCGATAATACCTGGAGCACTGGAAATCACAATGCCCCTGTGCAGGCTCATTCTCTATGTCATGGAGGTCCAGCCTCACCAACACTAGCAAGTAAGTGAAACTGTGCCAGCCTTCAAACTATTTAGCCTGGGCGAGGATTAACGTGGTCCAGATTTGGTGACTCCGATTGCCCTCTCTGAACCTAGGGTAATGTTGCAGGTAGTGGGTCAGTCCCTTACTTTTCTTTTAGACATGGGATCTGTATATTCTTTTTTTTTTTTTTTTTGACATCTCACTTGGTTCCTATAACCCCCACACCAATTTTTGTCATGGGGTTGGTTGGGACCCATTTCCTCCCCATTTCCTCCCACTTAAGACCCTGTCTCTTTCCTGCAATTTTAGAGGGCAATTCTTTTCTCATTCTTTCCTAGTCGTACAATGCTTGCCCTGCATCTCTGCTTGGTCGTGATATTCTCAGCTACTTTGGGGCCACACTCACCTTGAACATAGCAACCTCTCCTGGTTCCCACTTTCCTCTCACCTTAATAACCTCAAAAGTTCCCACCCCAGGCTGTCTTGTTCCTACTCTCCCTTGTCCAGTAGATCCCCAAGTCTGAGATATCTCCATCCCTTTGGTTGCCACTCACCACCAGTTTGCCTTAAAGACTCTTCTTTCTTCCCTTATAGACTCCAGTTTCTTATTTCTGAAACCTTCTGCCTAGGTCTTAAGACTATTATTGCCCACCTTCTCTCTCAGGAACTTTAATTCCTATTAACTCACCCTGCAACATTAGCATCCTTCCTGTGCATAAGCCTTCTGGTACTTATCATTTGGTTCAAGACCTCTGCCTCACAAATGAGGCAGTTATTCCATTCATTCAGTGGTTAACAGCCCATAATATCTCCTATTTAATGTCTCTCCTGCTTTGCTGTTCTGGACCTGAAAGATGCCTTTTTTTTTCTGTCCCTTTACACCATGACTCATACTTTTTCTTTGCCTTCACCTGGAAGGACCCTGACACCCAGTTCTCCAGACAGCACACATGGACTGTTGTTCTCCCTCAGGGTTTTCAGGATAGACCTCATTTCTTTGGCCAAGCCATGGCTCAGTATCTCTCAACCTAATAACCCTTGCCCTTGCTTTTTCAGATCCCCATGAGACCCTTATCACCTTTATAAAGAAGAAAGGTTAGGAGTGGGCACTGGAATTCTAGCTCAACAGTTTGGCCTTAGAATCAAGCAGTCACCTTTTTGTCCAAAAAGCTGCGGATGGCAACCCTGCTTGAGATTTCTGGAAGCAGCAGGCTGAACTCACCATAGAGGCTCTCAAGATCTACTTGTTCATGCCAAGCATGGTGTATTCCACCCACCACCACTCAAACCTGAGTCATTCTTCTCTTTTCCTCCTTGGGTCCTCACAAATCCAAGTCTTCACTTACTGTTTCTAGAAAACTCCCAAATTACCTTGGCCTCCAGTCTGGCCTTAAACTTTGCAATCTTCCTTACTGTCCTCTTCTCCTCTGGTACCTCCTCTCACTCTTGCCCAGAGGCTGTGGAGGCTTTATCTTACTCCAGCCTGGTGTACTAGACCACCCACTTACAAAGCCCCAACTCACCCTAGAACTTCCCTGATAAACAGATCAGGAAACTGCCAGGCAGTGTATGCCATGGTTGCTTCCAATACAACAGTTGAAGGAACTAGCCTGACCATCAGAACCTCTTTACAAGAGGCCAAATTAATTGCCTTGACTAGAGTACTGCAGACAGTTGAGGGTCAACAGGCCTAACATTTATACTGACTGCTGGGCAAGAGTAAGAGGAGGTACCAGACCCTTCCCCTGACTCCTGGGACTTCTTTCATCACAAAGCATAATACAACACACCCCTGAATCATTCATAGAGTCTGCTCAGTTAGGATCTCCTACTGGGAACCAGTGATAGTAATGACCACCTATCCCAGGGGGCTTATGGGAACCTTTCCAATCAGCAATCAATATCTTTCTCCCATAGTTCTGCCTCCATTACTGCCTCCCACTTTGACTCAATGGAACTGCTTCCATCAGAATTGCCACCTTGGATTTCTGTTGAGGAGGGGCATTCAGCAGGGATAGTTCATCCCCTTTCATCCCCCTCCTCTGCATACTCCAGAAGCAGCCACGGTGTCATTTGTGTTTCAGAGGGAGACAGAGGATGCTGAGGAAGATAGATTCTTCTCAGAATATCCTTGGTTCCATGGCATGCTCTCTCAACTCAAGGTTGCTTAGTTAATGCTGGAAAGAAGCACTGGCTCCCATGTCTTCCTGTTGTATCACAGTGAGACAAGATGGGGTGAATATATCTTCACTTTCAACTTCTAGAGCAAGGCCAAGCACCTGCATTTATCACTGAATGAAGAGTGTCAGTGCTGGGTCCAACATCTGTGGTATCAGTCCATTTTTTATATGCTTGAGCACTTGTGGGTGGATCCATCACTGTGGAGTCTGGAAGCTCCAGTGATGTGGTCTTAGTCAACGATGTGCCCTTCCAGTGACATCAGGGCTGGGAGAAGGCTGGAAGACATGTATGGGTGTGTGAGGATGACCAGTCCTACCCCGATTCTCATTATTTTAGCAAATACTCAGACAATGGGCCTTGCAGCTTCAAACCCATTATGATTGGTACTCTGAGTTGAAGGCAGTCCTTGACCACTCATTTTCCCTCCAATAGCACTCTGTTTATGATGATGAAGTAAAAACCAAATCCCACACAAATTTGTGATTTGGACTTAATAATATTACCCTCAACATGCATACTGTCCATGAACAATACACTGATTGTATATCACAATCCATGCTTGGCCTACATGCCTATTTCCAACAAGTCTGACCTAGCCTTCAAGGCCTTTAAGCTTTTTCTATGCCCCAGTACAGCTTAGGCTATTTCCATAATCTTGACCAACAGGATGTGGAACAATTTCCTGAATTTATGACTTCATCACCAACGCTCTTAAAAAGTATACCCCACCTGACCCTACCAAGCATATCCTTATTAAACAGCTAACCTGGGAGGAGCTCAACACTATCACCCATAATGTCATTGTACCTGGTAGAAATGAAAATATTCATAAGTGGTTCTTGGCTGCCCATAATATTGAAAAAGAGGATGTTATGACCTCCATCAATGCCTTGGTCAACAAGAACCTTGACAAGGATAATAATTCCATTTTCACCAGACCATACTTGCTTGGTATGTGGAAAATCTGAATGGTCCCAGGGCTTGTCAAAAGACCTAATGCCCTAAATGCCAAAAAGGCTATCATTGGGCATGAGACTATAGAAACTCTCAGCAGATCCTGATATAAATAATAAACTGGACAATGGCTTCACACTCCTGGTGTGCCTTCATTTGCAATGGTTGAGGTGAACTTGTTCTCATCCATTAGGCAGATCTCTTTGATTTCAGAAACAGAATAGATTTTATTTAAAAAGAAAGATTGCCACAACAGTTTTGTTCTCTCTGTTGAGGTTAGTCGAATAGCAGTAGAACAAACCTTAATAGAAATTTTGGTGTCCTTGTGAGCTAATTTGAGAGCATTGTGAAACAACTTTAGGTCTGTTTCCAGAGCCAAGGTGGCAGCAGGGAGTTTCTATTGTTCATAATCTATGTGCTCAGCCAGCTTCCTGGAAAAGTTTGTTAAATAAGCTATTTTCTGCCCTTCAGGCCAGTCAGCAGCTGCTCATGGTACTTGGTGTACTCCCTGACCCAGAAGTTACAGTTATGAACATAGACTGCACAGGCATTGTCATAAGCAATACTAGGAAAAACCACAAATCACTTAAGAGAGAAAGTCTGTTTTAAAGCAATTTTTAGGTGCAGTATGGACACTCCAGATAATCTTTTCCCTCATAACTAAAGAATCTTTGCCCCCCCTTTAAGAATTCTAGATAAAAAATATGCCATCCCCACAGGCTGCTCTAGGCTTTGCAGATGCCAATAAAACTAATTTTGGCATAATATTAATACAAGTTAATCATAAGGAAAGACTATATCCAAAGGAAACCTGGATCAGTATAACTAGAGGAAATGTTGGCTGTCCATAAGGTATTAGAAATGACCAACTAAGAACCCATAATTTTTTTTTTAGATAGCTGCTATGCTATACAAGCATGCAAAATACTATCTCTTGCAAAATTAAAAGTCACAAAAGAATTCCATCCCCCAAACCATGCAAACTATCCAAAACTTATGATAGATAGTCCAGGGGACACCCCAGGCACATATCCCACATTGGGTCACATATGGGACTGTGAGGAATGCTGGAAACAGGCAACCACAGAGTTGACTGCTTAATTATGACTCTGACAGTGTCCTTGTCTTTGATGGAACAAGCTAGGCTCCTCCATCATCAATTTCATTTATCCCCTCAAAATTTGCACAAGTTCTTACCTGGTTTACCCTTGCTCAGTTGTAAACATTTAATCAGAACTTCACTCGACAGGAGTTAAACCATAGTATTTGTCTACCACCTTCTTTGGCCAAGTATGGAACCACATAAAATCTCTGCTAGACCCCTCTAAAATTGTTGTGCAGTGCCTTATGGGAAGGTTGGTTGTGGCTCTAATGTTTTGCCTAAGTATCTCCTACAGTTAAGATCCTGATGACAATGAGTGAACAAGGCAACACTACAGGTATTAATGCTGTTGGGGCTCGCTGGACCAAAATATCTTAGGGAGATTGTTCATGCTTAGATAACACAAATACAGGAGGCCATTTAAAGCCCTACTTCTCCTAAAAGTCTCCCCTTGCTTCTGACTTCTTGGGACCTTCTGGGAACAAAGCCCAAAATGCTAGGGGGTCCCTAAGGTGGGGTTATAAAAATCCATAATGCACACTAGGTCACACAATAAAAATAAAATAAAGGGTGGGGTGTGGCAGGGCAATAGCAGAAGCACAAGCAAATGTGTGCAAACTCACAATGAATAAGAAAAATTGGCCAAAACAACTTGTCACAGACCCAAACCATGGTAACTAATGACATGCACACCTAGATAATCACAACAGGTCAGCAGCAACTGCCAGTTTCAAAAAAGACCAACCAAGAAGTCCTTGTTTTTTACTGCTGAGTAGTACTCTAATATGTCTATATTCCATACTTTCTTCATCCATTCTTCATTTGAAGGACATCTAGGTTGTTTCCAGGTTCTGGCTATTACAAACAATGCTGCTATGAACATAGCAGATCATATACTTTTGTTGTATGAGAAGGCCTCTCTTGGGTATATTCCCAAGAGTGGTATTGCTGGCTCCATGGGTAGGTTGATCCCGAATTTCCTGAGAAACCTCCACACTGCTTTCCAGAGTGGTTGCACAAGTTTGCATTCCCACCAGCAATGGATGAGTGTACCCCTTTCTCCACAACCTCTCCAGCAAAGGCTATCATTAGTGTTTTTGATTTTAGCCATTCTGACAGGTATAAGATGGTATCTTAAAGTTGTTTTGATTTGCATTTCCCTGATGGATGGAAATAGAAAACACTATCCTAAGTGAGGTAAGCCAGAA
>NW_026067977.1:7237080-7239292 GCF_014885135.2 Alexandromys fortis
AAGGGGGAGGGAAAGGGGAGGCGGCGGTGGGGAAGAGACAGAAATCTTTAATTAATTAATAAAGAAATAAATAAATTAAAAAAAAATAAAATAAAATAAAAAAGACCAACCAAAAATGTTTTCACGTCAGTTTAATTTCCCTAACTCCATAAAATTTCCTGACCTTTTAATAATAAAGAGCTTTCAAATTGGAATCTCCCAGAGTCTGTGTCATTGCCTCTGCATCTTATTACCTCCTCCCCCCTGGGAAACAAGGATAGCACAACAGGCAGCAGCATGAAGCCCACAACAGTGTCAGAAGCTCTCAACATCTAGAAGCTCTATATCTCCTACTGTCCACAATCTTCAGGAAAGGTGAAGAGGGCCAGCGGACTCATCAAACAATTGCAAATCAAGCTCTCTTTTCAACTTAGGGTATGTTGACCCTCCCTTCTCTCCATTGCCCTTACATGCCTCTTAGTCACCCCACATTCTCCTACAGATCTAAGCCCTTTTGAGCTCCTTTATGGCAGGCTCTTCCTTAATCACCACCTCCCAGCCCAAATTTTGACACTGTCTTGGTACCCACCCTACCTCTTCTCCATTCACATGGTGACAGTTATCTTCCTGCCCCCACAACTGTGGACCCAACTGCCCCTGAGCCTGCCCTAATCTTCCTGGTGGACAGAGAACTCCTCAAGCAGTTAGTTCCTAGGTCTTTCAAACCTCAATGGACAAGACCTCAGACAGTGATTCTCACCCACCCTTCCTTTGTCAAGTTCCTGGGACACCCATACTGGTGGTTAGTACTTAACCAGGTACCAACATGCAAAACCAAAGGGCTGTGTCACTGTTTGTCCTGCTGCCTGTCCCGTCTCTTTGCCAGGCTGCTGCAACCATGACACTTGCAAGTAAATAAAGATTATTACACTTACAACAATTTACTGAAACGTCATATAAAAGGTAACTATTGGATTAATAAACTTGAAAGTTATATACTTTCAGACAATATTACCATCCAGGAATTTAATAACGTTTTTATTTATAATATGGATGATATTTTGCAAGGCTTATATGTTTTTTTCTGATAAATCCATTTATTGGATATTGGGACTTAGTTTTCTTTTTCATATTACATCTTCAAGAAAATGGTTTGACAGACGGACCGACGCAAGGCGGTGGCGATGGAAGGACCTATGTAAGGCGGCTGCGGTGGACAGATGGACACACGGAGGGCTACTCAGGTGGTGGCGGCCAGGACCGGCAGGTACTGGCGCAGCGGCAGGCAACGCAGGCAGCAGGGACCAGTGCGCAGATCACCCCAGGACAATTTAATCAAAGAGGTAGGCCTTTGGTTGGCGAGGTCCCTGGCAAATGAGGAACCTGGTTCTTTTCCTGAAGACCCATCTGAGGGGTGAGAGAGATCTTGGCCCCCGGCAGGAGCCAGGAAACAGAACGAGGGCATTTTGCAAGAGGAGCCTCTGGCCAGCAGGGAAACCTGATGCGGTTTTAAAAGACCAATTAGATAGCATCGATAGGAGGAGATGGGCAGGTGCCAAGGCAAAAATTCACCCAATAATCTGAAAAACAACATGAAAGCACCAGAACCCAATGATCTTACAACAGAAGGACTTGACACACCCTATAACACTGAAGAAGTGGAAAAAATTGACTTCATGAAAGCAATAGAGTCCCTTAAACAATATGTAAAAAACACCTTTTATAGAAATGGATGAGAAGTATAACAAAAAGTTTGAAGAATTGAGTAAATTCATAAATGAGAACCTGGGAAACCAAGAAAAAATGAACAAACAGGTAATGGAAACAGTTCAAGAATTGAAAACTGAAATGGAAGCAAGGAAGAATACACAAACTGAGGACCAGCTGGATATGGAAAATCTAGGTCAACGAGCAGAGCCTACAGAAACAAGCATAATCAATAGAATACAAGAAATAGAAGAAAGAATCTCAGATTCTGAAGACAACATAGAGAAAATAAACGCACTGATCAAAGAAAACAGCAAAGCCAACAAATTCTCATCACAAAACATTCAGGAAATATGGGACACAATAAAAAGACCAAACCTGAGAATAATAGGAATAGAAGAAGGGGAAGAATAACAGCTCAAAGGCCCAAAAAGATATTTAACAAAATTATGGAAGAAAACTTTCCCAACATAAAGAAAGATATTCCTTTGAATATCCAAGAAGCATACAGAACACCAAACAGACT
>NW_026067977.1:7240786-7241777 GCF_014885135.2 Alexandromys fortis
ACATAACCACAGACACAGAGGAAATTCAGAGAATCATTAGATCTTACTACAAAAGCCTGTATGCCACAAAACTGGAAAATGCAAAAGAAATGGACATTTTTTCAGATAAGTCCCATATACCAAAGCTAAACCAAGATCAGGTGAATGATCTAAATAGACCTGTTAGTTGCGAAGAACTTGAAGCTGTTATCAAAAATCTCCACCCTAAAAAAAGCCCAGGACAAGAGGGCTTCAATGCAGAATTCTGCCAGGACTTCCAAGAAGAGCTAATATCTATACTCCTTAATGAATTTCACAATATAGAAACAGAAAAGTCATTGCCAAATTCCTTTTATAAAGCTACAGTTACCCTGATACCAAAACCACACAAATACCCAACCAAGAAAGAGAACTACAGGCCTATCTCACTCATTAATATCGATGCAAAAATTCTTAATGAAATACTAGCAAACCGAATCCAAGAACACATTAGAAAAATTATCCATTATGATCAAGTAGGCTTCATCCCAGAGATGGAGGGCTGGTTCAACATACGCAAAACTATCGATGTAATCCACCATATAAATAAACTGAAAGAAAAGAACCATATGATTATTTCATTAGATGTTGAAAAAGCATTCGACAAAATTCAACACCTCTTTATGATAAAGGTCTTGGAGAAACTAGGGATACAAGGGTCAACCTAAATATAATAAAACCTATTTACAGCAAGCCGACAGCTAACATTAAATTAAATGGAGAAAAACTCAAAGCCATCCCACTAAAATCAGGAACAAGACAAGGATGTCCACTCTCTCCATACCTCTTCAATATAGTGCTTGAAGTTCTAGCAATAGCAATAAGACAACATAAGGGGATCAAGGGGATTCATATTGGAAAGGAAGTAGTTAAGTTTTCGTTATTTGCAGATGATATGATAGTATACATAAGCAATCCCAAAAACTCTACCAAAGAACTCCTACAGCTGATAAACACCTTTAGTAATGTGGCA
>NW_026067977.1:7248467-7261523 GCF_014885135.2 Alexandromys fortis
AGATAGTATTAAAAAGATTTGAAATGATTGGGGAAATTATCAGAGCTTATGAGCAGAGAGAGAAGGTACAAGGACAGTATTTAACACTGCTTGTACATCTCACAGTCAGAGATGACTTACTCAGGGCTTTAGCTTCCGATCCAGTAATCACCTCTGAAAAAGAATAATTTCTAAATGCCCAAATGGAACCAAAGAATGAACATTGTTAAATTTGACTATAAATCTGAGTCTTAGGTAGGAGAAGCAATTTCCAAAGGTATGAGGAGACATCAAAATGTAAAATTTTTAATTATGGTAGGATAGGACATCTGAGAAGGGATTGTAGACAAGAAATTTCTAGAAGTAATGTCTCCTCAGGAAATGGCAAAAATAGAAGGTCTTGATCTTAAGGATTATGTAGAAGGTGTGGCAAAAGTTGACATTGGACCAATGAATATAGGTTAACAAAAGACAGACAAGACAACCCAATATCATTGGAAAACTCCTTGGAGGGCATCTCACAGGTTCTGTAGTCAAATGAGATCCAGCCAATCCCAGTCACTGTGGAGGACATATCTCACGAAGAAAATAAAAAAAAAAAAATTCTTCCCACAGGAATTACTCAATAGCCCACCCTCTGCCAATATTTTGTAATTCAGCCATTGGAAATAATATACAAAGAATTTTCCAAATCTATGGTTGACCATTACATGTATGACATTTTGCTATCTGACTTAAATGTAGATAATTTAGAAAGAATAATTGAAGAAGTAAAGATAGTTTTACCTAAATGGGGACAACAAATTGCTCTGGGAAAAATACAGAGAGGCAATTCTGTCAATTACGTAGGTTATAAAATAGGTTTGCAGAAAATTAGAACACAAAAGAACAAATTTAGGAGAGACTGAATGCAGACTCTTAATGAATTTCAAAGATTGTTAGGAGACAGTCCCAGTCTATGATTGGCTGTTGGAATAACACCTGACCTAATAACTCATTTAAACAAAACCTTAGATGTTGACAAAGACTTAAATATTCCCAGGCAATTAACAGCTAAAGCAGAAAAAGAATTATCAATCATTAAAGGGAAAATTCAGGAGGCACATATTGATTGGGTGAATCCAAATATTATTTGCATTCTAGTCATATTGTGATGGAGGAGGGTCATCTGTCTATGTGTTACTTTCATTGGTTAATAAGAAAACTGACTTAGCCCTTTGATAGGACAGAAAACTAGGTAGGCGGAGTAAACAGAAGAGAATGCTGGGAAGAAGACAATGAGGCAGACACTACAGCTCTCCTCTCCAAGATGGACAGAGGTTAAGATACTTCCCAGTAAGCCACCACCTCGTGGTGCTACACAGATTATTAGAAATGGGTTAATCAAGATGTGAGAATTAGCCAGTAAGAGGCTAGAAGCTAATGGGCAAAGCAGTGTTTAAAAGAATACAGTTTCCATGTAATTATTTCAAGTAAAGCTAGCTGGGTGGTGGGATGCAGCCCAGCTGTTCCATCTATGGAGTGGCACCCAATTAAATCCATGTAAAAACCTGAGAGAGCTTAATTTTAAATACAAAAAAAAATGGAGTTTAACACAGCTTTTTGCTGTTTGCTAGGGCGTGTTGTAGAGAAATTTCCCTGACACAGCAGCCACAAAAGGAAAAAAGCTGCAGTTTTAAAACACCGCTTTCTGGGCTGTGTCACCATTGCAATCTCTGTCTGGCTCCTGCAGAAGACAGAGCTTTTGAATGGAACATTTGGAGTAAAGTGCTAAGGCTTGCTTGATGACAATGTGGACTTTTGTGTGCCTGGAACTGTGCATGGCTCAGGGGCACCAAATGCCTCTGAGGCAGGAATAACTCAGGTCCACCATGGTAAACTATGCTGATCTCAGGCAGGAACTTTCATAATTACCATAACAACAACACAGTTATGGTGTAGACTGGGCAGGACTCAGGAGGTACCATATTACCTCTACATGGCGCAACTTAAGTTTTTAAGAAGTGCTTAACATTTTAAGAAATGCTCTTTGATAGTAAAGAATTACAGATTCACAATAGGACAGATTCAGACATAAAAGACCTATAAATGGGTCACAAAGTTGGATGAGTGTACATATGCTTGGAAGAGAAAAGAAAAAGAATACAGAGAATAAAGTTAATGCCATAAAAAGGGTAAAGTCTTTAGAGACAGAGTAAAGATAGTTATAGACTAAAAGAAATAAATAAAAATAAGCCATGCAAAAATAAAAAAAAATCATAGAGATTGGATTCTGTGTATTATTGTGTTTTCTTTAAAGTTTTTGACTGTAAAGGAGCTACGTGCAGAGAGACATTTCATTATATGGGCTGCCAAGCTAAACCAGAGTGGATATCATAAAGGTATTATGATTTCAGAATTTGGGTCTAAGGATATGATGCTTTGGAGAGGGTCTTCTTTTGTTTTCACAGAGAATGAGATCCTGTGGATTGCTTCTATCCCAATATGGTATGATAGTCCACACCCTCCTGAAAGGTTGCTGTGAACACCCTCAAAAAATTGCTTCATTCAATTGCCAACTGAGGTGAACCTGGCACACAGGTTACACCATGAGAGATCTGATTAACAGTGCTCCCATTCAGCATGAAGCAGTTTGGAGAGAAGTAACTATGTCCATATTCCCAAATATTGTTTATAAATGTTCTTTTCCATTTAAAGGGGAATATGATATAGATATGAATAATTTAAATTAGTATAAATTTTACTATATTGATATAAATTTAAGGTCAATTTTATTATATGTATATGTATTTATGCTCTTGATTAAGGTATTGTGATTGTGTAGTTCATTTAAAAATGTAATGTATAATTAGGAAATATAGGTTGCTAATGGATAATAATAATAGTAAAGCTTGTAGTCATGTTAGTTAGATTTTCTAGATATATAGAGATGTATTTCAGTAAGATAGGCGTTTTTCGTATCTTTCAAAGACTTCAGAATATGGCATTTAATGTTTTAATAACTTAGGACTTTTCATGACAATGAGGCACATCTGCTCCTGGCAGCACCAGCTACTTCAAGAGGAAGATGAACATTGAAGAGGCTCCTTATGGAGTTTGATAGCCATTTGGGCAAGAAACTGCTCTTGCCTGGACTGTTGCATAAACTGGACACAGAGAACCCACAGAGAGAGGACTGCTGCACTTGCATATAGGTGAGATGGTCTTTCAGGGTTCCTGATTCATGAAAGAGTCTGTGAGACATTCTTCAGGACACAGCAGATATTGACTGAACTGCCTTTGAATTTCCCTGCTTCATGGAAATATCTGCTGGAAATTATGTGCCTGAAGGCCAAAGATGGATGCCCCAACGTTAAAGAAGAACTTTGGGTGATTATACAGGTAGTGAGATGTCTCTGTCATTTGTAGAGTTTGGAAGTTGCTTATTTCTTGTTTACTTAGGTAATATTTGATCCTTCTGGAGTCTTTGATGGAGTTGAAGAATGTTTAGCTATAGTTATAGTTTTCCTTAGTTATGACAAAAGATAAAATAGATATAAATATTGTAACCATAATTCTTGCATGATAACTGTTTTGTTATATGTAATTTTACTATGTTAAAGAGAAAGCCTTTCTTTTTTGTTTAAACAGAAAAAGGGGAAATGATGGAGGAGGGTCATCTGTCTATGTGTTACTTTCATTGGTTAATAAAGAAACTGACTTGGCCCTTGGATAGGACAGAAAACTAGGTAGGCAAAGTAGACAGAACAGAATGCTGGAAAGAAGGCAATGAGGCAGATGCTATAGCTCTCTTCTCCAAGATAGACACAGGTTAAGATCCTTCCCAGTAGGCCACCAGCTCGTGGTGCTACACAGACTATTAGAAATGGGTTAATCAAGATGTGAGAATTAGTCAGTAAGAGGATAAAAGCTCATGGGCCAAGCAGTATTTAAAAGAATATAGTTTCTGTGTAATTATTTCAGGTAAAGCTAGCTGGGTGCCAGGATGCAGCCTCTCTGTTCCATCTACAATATTGCCTTCCAGAATTTTCCCCAAGAGGAATTTTAATGCAGAGGGAAGATATTATCTTAGCATGGATCTTTTTAACACATAAACCAAGAAAAAAATACCTCATATCTCCTCAGGAAAACTTCATAGTGGCTCCAGAGAAAATAATAGAAGGTAATATTATGTTTGGTGGTTAGGTGTCTGTGGAGAGAACATTTAATCTTCTATATAAAGAGGCAAGGGGAAGACTTCTAGGGAGACCAACAGTACAAAGATTTTGATGTGAATATCTGAAGTATTTCAATTATAAGATCAATTTGTCTGAAACAAGGGGCCATAAAAATGTCTTGTTGAAGAATTTCAGTAGTTAAGTCATTAGAAGGTATGCATTGGATAAAATATTTTCTAAATATACCTTGCACTTCTCAAGTGTGGGATATTGCCTGGTTAAATGATAAGAATGTGTCTGAGATCCCTATCTTTTCTTTAATTCCAGCAAAGCTAGTGTTGTGTATGTGTGTGTGTGCACACATGTGTGCACGTGTGTCACAGTCACTTTTACAGGAAAGTGGTGTCCATTGTTATGTATATGCTGATGAATAAAAATGTATATTCTTCTCATATGTTCATGATTCCAGTTCCATCTAGTTGCCACAATCAGTTCATTAGCTAGGCTGTCAAGTGTACTATGACCCTTAGAATTCTGCCTTAATGAATCCCAATAATAATCCCAGAAGACTCATCTGTCCGGAAGCATGTGTATTAGGAATGTTATACTTGTTACTCTTCACTCACTGTGAAAAGAGAGCAGAGAGCAATCCCTTTGATACATTCATCAGAACTGTGATCAAGCTGATTAAAATGCACACATTCTGTGGTTTGTCTTTTATCTGCAATCCAGCAGTGCATCTCTTTTATTTGGATTGCCTTCACACTCTTTTTCCATGCCCATTGTATTATTGTTTGCTGCTGCTCCTAGCATCTAATTAAACAAGAACAACTGGAAATATGGAGTGGACATTATCTCTGCATATTCCTCTGGCATCAATTGAAACCTGTTTCCTACCAGGAGTGTACTTGTCAGGCATGGCCTGAGGTGAAATGGGAATTTGGTGTTGTTCTGCAACACATTGCTTTTGTGAGAGGTATCAAAAGAACATATCAAATTTTCAATTGAACATCACTCTCTCTTTTGGAGTTACTGTCATTCCATTTAAACAACTTCCCATTGGTATAAAGGCTTTTGATGTCTGAATAGCAAAGCTTGAATTGCATGGGTTATTTGTTTATTATAAAAGTTTGATTTCCACACTGATATTCTGCATATTTCATTTTTATTGCAGACATTTCACTAGCCCTTTTTGTCTGTTTTCTCATTCTAGTTATTCAGATGCTGAGACAATGAGATTTAGCCAGTGTCACCTCTTCAAGCTCTATTCTTTTGTATCACTTAAGAGTTCTCAATTAATGCAGCCGAAAACATTATGTTGTCATTTCCTTTTACCTTTGTTCTGAAAGAGCTATTTCTTAACCTTTAACAAGAAGGAAAAGAAAAAGATAAAATTATGAACAGATAAACCTGTCATATTTCAAATTAAATTGTGATTTTTAGTGCATGCTTCTCTTATACTGTATATCTCAACAGCAGACTGCCCTCCTGCCACTCTGCCCAGTCATCCTCCCTTCCTCTACCAGATCCATTTCTCTATTTCTCTTCAGATAAAAAGCAGTATTCCCAGGGATATCAAACAAACACAGCATAAAAAGATACAATAAGAAGAGGCAGAAACCCTGATGTCAAGGATAGACAAGGCAAACCAATCAGAGGAAAGTATTCTAAGAGAGTCAAAAATATCTCCACTTCCAGTGTTAGGAGTCCCACAAAAATTCCAATCTAAGCAATCACAAGGTACATACAGAGGGCTTATAATAGATAAGTATAGACTTCATGAATCTCACCTCAATCTCTGTGATTCCCAATGAGTCCTGCTTAGTTGATTCTGTGAGCCATGCCCTCCTGATATCATCTACTTCTCTGATTCCTACAATTCTTTCTCCTCCTCTTCCAGTGAGTTTCCCCAATCCCTATGCAAGGTTCGTCTGTGAATACATACCTCTGTTTCTCTCCTGACAATTTTAGATTGTAGCAGAATACCTTTAGGCGTAATTTCATTGATTTTATCTATCTATTTATCTAGTTAGTTAGTTAGATGTGCTTGGTTTTACCCTAGGTCTCTGCATCATTTGGCTGCCCATGCCTGGATAATCAGGTACTATCAGACATGGGTTCCTTCTTATGTCTTGGGCCTCATGTTAGACCAATCATTGTTTGGCTACTCCCAGAAACACTGAACTGTTGTAAAGAGGAGCTGTGGGCTGCATCCTGCCACCCGCCCAGGTAGCTTAACCTCCAAAATAACCACACAGAAATTGTATTCATTTAAACACTGCCTGGCCCATTAGTTCTAGCCTCTTATTGGCTAACTTTCACATCTTGATTAACCCATTTCTATTAAGCTGTATCGCCACTTGACTGTGACTTATGGGGAGAGATTCAGCATGTCTGAACTGGCGGCTGGCTCCATGACGGCTCTCCCTGCCTCTGCTTTCTTCCTCCCAGAATTCTGTTCTGTCTTCTCCACCCACCTAATTTTCTGCCCTATTAAAAGGCCAAGGAAGCTTCTTTATTCAACCAATGAAATCAAAACAAATACAGAAAGACCTCCTACACCACTGAACCACCATTGCCCAAGCATATCTTGTAGGCAAGCCAGATCAAAGATTTTATGCCTGGGTTGGTGTCCCAGTCCTACCACTGCAAGCTATGCATAGTTTCAGAAGATGGCCAGTTTAGGCTTCTAAGCTTTCATTACTCTGTGTCTTCTCTAGGGTCACCTTCATAGATTTCAAGAAGATTCTATTGCACTACTTTTCCATATTGTCCCCAATTCCAGTCATCTCTCCCTATACTTTTTTTCTTTTGTCCCTCCCTCCCCCACCCAATCTCTTTTGATATCATCCCTGGTATATAGAGGGGTCCTCTTTCTATGTGTTGCTTTCATTGGTTAAATAATGAGACTGCCTTGGCCTTTTGATAGGACAGCAGCTTAGATAGGTGGAGTAGACAGAACAGAATGCTGGGAGAAAGGTGGTATAGGCAGAGAGCAGCTTGCCATGAAGCTATCAGGTCAGACATGCTGAATCTTTCCTGGTAAGCCATGAGCTAGTGGATTATAGTATGTTTATTATTTACTTAATAGTTAATAATACACATATAAGTGAGTATATATCACGTTTGTCTTTCTGTGTCTAGATTACCTTGTTTAGGATATTTTTTTCTAATTCCATCTATTCATCTGTAAGTTTCATTATGCCAGGTTTTCTAGAAGCTGAGTAATATCACATTGTGTAAATATATAATATTTTCTTTATCCATTCTTTGAGAGACATCTAGTGTTTTTTTTTTTTTTTTTTTCATTTTCTGGCATAGAGCCACTATGAACATAATTGAGCAAGTGTCCTTGTAGCAGGATGGAACTTCTTTATGGTATATGCCAAAGAATGGTTTAGTTGGATCGTGGTACAGATTCCAATTTTATGAGGAACAATCATATTGGTTTCCATAGTTGATTTTAATTTTATGAGGAACAATCATATTGGTTTCCATAGTTGCTGTACAAGTTTGCGCTCCCACCAGCAATAGAGGCATATTCCCCTTACACCACATCCTTGCCATCATAGGCTGTTACTTGTGTTATTGATCTTAGCCTTTCTGACAGGTATAAGATAGAATCTCAAAGTACATTGATTTGCATGTCTTGAAGAAAAAAGCTGTTGTATATTACATTAAGTATTTCTCAGTTGTTTAAGATTTCCCTACTGAGAATTCTCTGTTAAGATCTGTACCGTACTTTTAACTGGATAACTAGATGGTTTTCTTGATATCAAGTTGGTTGTTTTTTTTTTTTTTTTTTTTTTTTTTTTTTTTTTTTTTTTTTTTTGTTTTTTTTTTTTTTTTTTTGTTTTTTTTTTTTTTTTTTTTTTTTTTTTTTTTTTTTTTTTTTTTTTTTTGAGACAGGGTTTCTATGTAGCTTTGAAGCCTGTCCTGGCACTAGCTCTGGTAGACCAGGCTCAGGCTGGCTTCGAACTCACAGAAATCTGCCTGACTCTGCCTCCCGAGTGCTGGGATTAAAGGCATGTGCCACCACGGCCCGGCTTGATAGCAAGTTTTTGAGTTCATTATATATTTGTATATTAGCCCTCTATTGGAGGTGGAGTTGATAAATCCTTTTTTTTTTTATTCTGTAAGTTGCTATTTTGTCCTATTGACGATTTCCTTGGTTTATAGAAGCTTTTCAGTTTCATGAAGTCCCACTTATTAAATGTTGACCTTAGTGCCTGAACTATTTATGTTCTGTTAAGGAACTATTGGTGTTCTGTTAAGGAATCTGTCTTCTGTGCTAATGTGTTTAAGACTATTCCCTACTTTCTCTTCTATCAGCTTCAGTGTGTCTGGTTTTATGGTAATACACTTGAACTTGAGTTTTGTGTAGGATTTGAATATAGATCTATTCTTCTACATGTGCATATACATTTAGAGCATCACTATTTGTTGAATATGCTTTCTTTTATTCATTGTGTTTTTCTGGCTTCCTTTTTAAAAATCTGATGTTTATAGGTGTATGAATTTATCTGGGTCTTTGATTTAATCACATTGATCAACCTGTCTGCTTTTATGCCAATACAACGCAATTTTTTTATTACTGTTAGTTCTATACTACAGCTTGAAATTAGGGATGGTGATACCTCTAGAAGTATTTTTATTGTTCATGATTGTTTTCACTATCCTACCAGTTTTTCCATGTGAAAGTAAACATTGCCCTTTCATGATCTGTAAATAAAGAATTTTATTGAAATTTTGATGGGGATGGTGTTGGATATGTATATTGCTAAATTGTGAATTTTTAAAATCTAGTTTCTAAGTCCATTATAAAAGTTAGAATTACT
The DNA here is from genome assembly GCF_014885135.2 of Alexandromys fortis. Taxonomy (NCBI): domain Eukaryota; kingdom Metazoa; phylum Chordata; class Mammalia; order Rodentia; family Cricetidae; genus Alexandromys; species Alexandromys fortis. Next base: position 7,257,442 of record NW_026067977.1, read on the forward strand.
TTTGAAAATTCAAAATGTTTGTCTATGAGAGTAAATGTTAAATATTTTTCTTGGTTTTCTACTATGTAGTACTTGATTCAAAATTTTGAACAAATATGAATATATTGCTTATCATATGATTTTGTCAACCTATTTATGTTAGTTAATCCAGTTGTATATAGGCTTTGGTAGTGGTTAAAACATTTAATGCAGTCATATTTTTATAGCACTGATGGTATATTTCCAAATTTTTTCTACTGATACTTCTAGTGGGAACATTACAATAGGAAATAATGTAGCCATATAATTTAAAGGTTAAAAATTGAAATGAAATAATTTTACTGTAATTAAAATTAAGAATAGAATGTTTATAAGTCTACAGTAAATGTTCAACTGTTAGAAATAGCTATCCTAATTTATGATTATTCAATGAATGCATAATTTCACTGATGTCCTGATATTTTTACTTAACAATATCACAAAATATAAATAACTTTTATAACCAGCGTATTATATTCTGAAGATGAAGTCCAAACATTTAATAATAAAATTATAAAAACTGGCGTTCTAATAGATTCGTTGTGCTGTGCCAATACTTTTGATATTGCAGTTATACAAATAGTGGTTAATCACATAAAAAAATTAGTTACCTATTTTAAGTAATTTATATATATATATATATATATATATATATATATAAATCAATGGACTATTTTATAATAATTTAAATAACATGGAAAATAGATTTATAGTTGAGAGAAGTAATGGGGTATCAAGGATCATTTCAGAACTATTAATGTACTGGATGTGACTACATTGAAAAGTTTTCAAGATAATTAAAAAATGGAATTCTAAGTTACTGATAATTTTTGAGTCTCATAACTCCAGTAGGAAAAAGTATTTGCACTCGTACATGGTCATACATGAAGATATCTGTGGTGGTTTGAATGAGAAACATTTGTCAAAAATTCATACATTTGATCACTGGCTCTCCTGTTGGTGCCATTGTTTGTGGAAGTAGATACTTGGAGGCAGAAAGATAGAGAAAGCCTGGGAGTTTCGGGAGCTTAGCTGGACTGGGTCTGAAAAAGCATGGGATAAAACCGGACTCGCTGAACATAGTGGACAATGAGGACTGCTGAGAAGTCAAAAACAGTGTCACTGGGTTTTGATCTTACTGCAAGTATTGGCTTTGTGGGAGCCTAGGCTGTTTGGATGTTCACCTTACTAGACCTGGAAGGAAGTGGGAGGTCCTTGAACTTCCCACAGAACAGGGAACCTGACTGCTCTTTGGGCTGATGAGAGAGGGGGAGTTGATTGGGGGAGGGGAAGGGAAATGGGAGGCAGTGGCAGGGAGGAGATGGGAATCTTTAATAAATAATAATAATAATAATAATAATAATAATAATAATAATAATAATAATAATAATAAAGAAATCACAAAACTCAGCCCTACTGACATACATATTCCAACAACGTCCGTAGTTCTTAATCTTTTTAGAAAAGTTCTACTAACAGGGAAATAAATATTGAAATAAATTAGCATATAGGGTCATTCTCTTTGAAATCACCATATTTCAGTCCCTGCCCTGTTATACTTATGTCCATATGATGACAAAATGTGTTTAGTCCAACTTCAAAAGTCCCCATAATCTCTTAGTCTCTATCAGTGTTTGAAATTACAGTCTTTTCTGAGTTGCATTGCAACATCTTAAAATCACATATGCAATCAAAAAGCAAATTGCATACTTTCAATATACCATAGCACAGTGTACAATATTCCAAAGTAGAGTGATGGAGGATTAGTGAGGAAATATTGGATTAAATGAAGCCCAAATACTTCAGAGAATATTCTAAATTCAGTAGCTCTTTGTCTTCTGTCAAAGGAATTAAGTTGTTTGGCTTTCAAGTCTTGCTTTCTGCAATGTATTTCCCTCTCTTCAGAAAGTTTTACTTTTTTTATGAAGCTTTGCCTACAGTTCTGGTATTCTAAGAGCTTGGAATCATTAGTAATAGCTATGCTTCAGTTACACATCTTCATAAAGTGACTTCTCCATGCCTTCTTGCTGTGACTCATCTGACAGATGTAAGGCCACAATGCATCTCATTAACATTGGAGGAAAATATTATAACCTCTAAACTCATGTTGCCTTCATGTCACTGAGGACAGAACCATATAGATAATACTACTGAGTTTTACCATCAACATATGTGAAACCTGACATTCTTTAGTGTTTCTAGCAGAGTTGAATTTTGCTGTTATTGCTGTTGCTGTGTTCTCAGAGCAAAAAAATCATCACCGTTCTTATTTCTACAAGTTAGAGGTTTATTTGGATAGATCTTGCTATGACTTTATCTCTCTCATCATTTTCTTTCTGATCAGGCTTTTCCTTATTAATCTCTAGGCTCTTTTAGCACAATCCTTAATTCTAACATTAATTTTTGATGCACATTTTCTCTTTAAAATTGTATTTCTTTTTGCCCCATTTACTCATTTACATCATAGACCTACATAGCAGTGATTACAAGTTGTCACATGACAGAGTGACTACCTAACTCGCTTAAAATCTGCTCTTCCAAGAAAATGGTCTAGTACTTTCCAATCTAGCTGCAGGCATATTCTTAACATTGTGCAGAAAACAAGCACATTCTTTCACAAAATATGATGAGAATAATATCTGGCCCAGTTCTTGATACTTTTCCCTGTGAAAACTCTTGAACTTTGGGCTGCCAAAGTTTACATTGCATTTCAGCACTACTTTCTTACCAATTCCTACTAGGATGGACCATTAAGTCTGGCTTACAGCATTCAACCACTTTTCTCATCGAAAGTCCCAAAGTGTTACACATTTGTATAATAATCAACTTTGCAATTTCTTTCACAGCAATAGGCCTCTCATGGCTGCAAAACTTCTACATTAGTTACATATCTATGCCATGATAAAACATTTTGACCAAAAAACTAAAGATTAAAAAAATGCTTGATATGATTACAGATCCAGAGCATAAGTGTAAGTTCATGAGGCTTCAGCTAAGTAATAGGTGAAAGAGTACATCTTCATCCAATACCATGATGAAGAAAGATAAAAAGCATTGGAAATCACAGGGAGCTTTTGAAATCTCAAATTTCCCCTCTTTTCATGACACAGCTCTGCTGTGGATATTTCTTTACACTAGGTAAATATATGTCACTGTGATTGGTTTAATGAAAAACTAAATGACAAATAACTAGGCAGGACTTTTGGGCAGAGTGAATGGGGAAGAAGAAGGCAGAGTCACTAGACAGACATGGAGGAAGCATGACATGTATGAAATAAGTTCACAAGCCATGGCAGCATGAACATTAATAGAAATGGGTTAGTTTAAGTTATAAGAGCAGTTTAGAAACAAGTCTAAGTTGTTCAGCCAAGCTTTCGTAATTAAAAAGTCTACATGGCTTAATATGGAAGCAGTTAGGACAGAAAAAGACTCACAAAAGGTTCCCAGTATCTGGCACATATTTTCAATTAAGCCCCATGAAAGCTTTAAAAAGAAATGGTTCCAAACACACAAAAGCAAAGCCAAACATGGCTTCCTAGTCCAACAGTCTCTCATGCCAGCCCCAGTACAGAGACACATGACCAACCCCTGTCTGCTAGCTTGAGTCAACAGTGTGCATGAGTTAAGCTGCTCAGTGGTTTAAGGTTTTGCTTTTGCATGTAGAAAGGAATACAGATATGCAATAAAGCAGGTTCAGATAGAAAATTAAAACCTTTAAGCAGGTTACCAAAGTGTGTAATTTTAAGAAGTAAAAGTAACTAGGCAAACATTAAAAAATAAATTATTTAAAAATAAAATTTTAGGAGATCAAATTATAGACTCACTGACCTTTATTTATCTCTAGAAACCAATTATGAGTGAGTACATCCCATGTTCATCTTTTTGGGTCTGGGTTACCTCACTCAGGATAGTGTGTTCTATTTCCATCCATTTGCATGCAAAATTCGAGAAGTCATTGTTTTTTACCGCTGAGTAGTATTCTAATGTGTATATATTCCACACTTTCTTCATCCATTCTTCCATTGAAGGACATCTAGGTTGTTTCCAGGTTCTGGCTATTACAA
>NW_026067977.1:7262494-7277342 GCF_014885135.2 Alexandromys fortis
GGGGAGGAGGCGGAAATCTTTTTTTTTTTCAATAAAAAATTATATTTAAAAAAAATAAAATTTTAGAAAATTAGTAAAGTAATTAGAAAAGAAATAAGTGACTTAGAGATGGGAAATTCATAGGGAGTCTGAATCCTGTATCATACTGGTGACTGCTGATTTGAAATCAATAGAGGCTGAGAGACACTAGATTATAAAAATTACTGAATTAAACAACCTCTACATACTAAAAATAACTCAAAATGTAAGTAAAAAAATATTACATTTGGGAAGAGGTTTTGTTTTTGTTTCCAGTGAAAGTGAAGGCTTATAGACCCATTTAATGTTGATAGACATCAGATTTGATTGGAGGAGACCCCCTAGAGACAAAATAAATATACCTAGAAAACCTACAAGACCAGTGATATTTATTTTACCTGCTCAAACATTAAACAAAAAAAATCATCTTTGGCTGACTTGTGTACAATACACAGTCTGTATTTGTGTTAAAGAAAGTATGTATGCTACCTTTGAAAGTTTATGTGTTTTTTAGAGCAAGGGGAACAGACACCTATTAAATTTGTGTCTTAGGTGATCACATATCTCAGAGTGCCTCTGTTGCAGTTTCCTCAGAATTCTGCATCCAGAACAGCTTCAGCGCTGCTGGCTGAGATGGTTCATCCTCACAGACTAGTCTAGCAAGGACTTGATTATTATCCTAAATTTCCCAGGGTTCTCCAAAGATTTCAACATCCCCCGACAACAGCAGGGAGTCTTGGGAACATAATGTTCACATTTCAACGTTGTGGGGATGTTTTTTAGTCTTTTGGTAGACTATGGATGTTTGTTATTGTAGGAGTGTTGGTCACAAGTTGTTACTGATCATAATCAGTGAGAAAAGTACGCAAAGAAGATTAGATTCAGGGATCTATTTCTGGAAAGAAAAGGGGGGATATCAAAATATAGAATAAAAGGGTAGATTATTTTATCTTATTTAAAACTAAAACAAAAGCAACTACCAGTATCAAATATTACAAAATACTATGGATTTTTGTGTATTGACACAAATTTAAGGTTATTTCTATTATACTCTATATATGTTTCTACTCTTGTTTAAGGTATTTTTATCTTGATATAAATTTAGCATTGTTTTTGTTAGAAAATACTGTACATACATTTCTACTCTTGTTTAGTTTTGTATCTATGCAGCTCATTTAATAATGTAATGTAAATGTCTAGTCTTGAAAGTTAGTATTACAAACCATTTAGAATAATAAAGAAATTGAGGTTAGTCATCATCCTTTTGTGAAGTAGATTGGTGTTTTCAGGAATAGGCATGTCTCACTAGCAAGAGAAATCTTATGCTACTAAAAGATTGTAAATGCCATATTTTATAGATCTCTGAAGTATTTGAAGACCAAATGACTATCTAAAATGTATTTATTTGTTTGACCTTGATGACATACCTAACATGACTACTATAGAGGAGGATGATGAGCATCCAAGAACCTCCATATGAAGTTTGCTTGCTTTGGGGCAGATCTAGTCATTTGGGCAAGAAATTGCCCTTTTCTTCGCTGCTGACTGTGTGTTGTCCAAAGTGGAAATGCATGATATAAAAGAAAATTACTTCCAACATTTTTCAAGGAAAGACTGGACAGTCCTCAAAACTTCCTGTTCCACAGAAAAGGCTATCAATTATTCTACGCCTGTTTTCTGAAGATGGATGTCCCAATGTTATACAGGATCCTTGGAGTAACTCTCAAGGCAGTAAGATGTCTCTTTAATTTCTTAGTTTTGAAAGTTGCTTTCTCTATACTTCTTGTTTACTCAAATAATATTTTATCCTTCTTTGTTCTCTGATGGAAATTGAAGACTTGATAGTTATAGTTTTATAGTTTTCTTGTTACCAAGTTCAGAAAAGAAATGTACATAAGAGATAGAAAGTTTATAATGTTAAAAAATAAAAATAAAAGCTTAAGTTGTTTATCTAAAAATGTTTAAGGGTATTAAATGATAATTTTAGGGTAGTAATATAAGTTATAATAAAATTGTTTAGGTTAAAACTAAATTCCTCAAGAAGAATAGTTAATAGTGTATTTTCTCCAAATATTCCAATTATTATTGGACTGGGCATTGTGAATGTAATTATTAGTTTATAAGTGTTCTTAATGTTTATAGTTTTACTTTGTTAGGTTTTAAACATTTCCTTTTTATTTAATATAAAAAGGGGAAATATTGTGTAATATTTCTTTATGCTGTGTGGAGATATGTCACTCTAATTGGTTTGATAAAAAGGCAAATGGCCAATAGTTATGCATGATTTTCAGGGCAGAGATATTGCTGGATAGCAGAAGGTAGAGTTGCCAGCCAGACTCAGGAAAAACAGACGTGGAGGAGAAGAGGTAAAATCTAGGAGTTATAGAGCAACACATAATTAAATAGAATTGTTTTAATTTATGTAGTGATATTTCATTTCTATTTTAATAAATAAAGCTTGCCTGAAGATCAGAGAGTAAAACAGTCAAACTGGTCAGCCTTACAGACCAAGCAATGATGGGTGGAGAGACAATCATGGGTTATGGGAATCAAACTGCTATAGTTTTTGGTTGGGTGTCATTCACAGACAGAAGATTTTGTCCCACCTAGTCAAGCAGCCATTCATTCTCAAGTAAACACACAGATATTTATTAATTATAAACTGATTGGATCATTAGCTTGGCTTATTATTATCTAACTCTTACCACTTAAATTAACCCATAATTCTTATCTATGTTAAACCATGTGGATTGGTACCTTTCCTCAGTGAGGCATTATCATCTTGCTTCTTCTCTGTCTTGGTTGTGACTGACTCTCTGACTTTTCTCCTTCCAAAATATTCCTATTCTGACTGCCCCACATATACTTCCTGCTGTGTTATTGATCAATGAGTGTTTTATTAAACCCAAAATGTGTGATCAATCTTTGCAGTGTATAAGAGCATTATGGTACATCAAATTTAATTTATAAGAGCTAGTGGCACCAGCCTAAGTTATAAGATAAGTTAAAGTTATTAAGCTTTTGCACTTAATAACTCTCCATGTGATGTTTTGTGTCCTGGCAACCCCAAGAAAAAACACATACTCAGAACCTCCAACAACTTTCATCCTTCCTAATCCTTCACAAACACTACCAACAGCTGGGAAAATATTCAAATATATGAGTCAATGGAGATGTTCTTAATCAAACCAAAACTCCTAGCTAGAATATATAATATGGATAAGAAATAAAAAATCAACTCAAAGGATAAAATGGATATAGGATAAAAGAGAACTTATTTGCTTTTTGTAGGTTAGACAGTGGTGCAGCCACTAGTGGAATACATGCAGAAGTTTCTCAAAAACTGAAAATAATTATTTCCATTATCCAGCTACAATACTCCTGGATATATACAAAAAGGACTTACACAGCATATATCTGCTCAATCATTATCTTTGTTCCTATATTCAAAATAGCTAGGAAATGAAAAAAAATCCTTTGCATTCATGAATGAATGAATAATAAAAATATTTACAGAGCAGTCAGACTATTATTTAGCTATTAAAAAACAAAATTATGCAATTTACAGATTAATGAATGAAGTTTTAAATAATCATTTATAGCTAGAAAACACAGACCCAAAGAAATAAATGTTGCATGTTATCTTTCATTTGCAATTGTTAGCATTGTATCTTCAGATATGTGTGTTGCATGATATATCCAGGATTGAAGGTCATTGTTGGAGCGCTGCAAAAGAATGTGAAATATAGAGCAGTGATATCTGATGTTCAAGAAAATGCTCAGTGATTAAGAAATTTACAACTCTTTCAGTGGATAACGGCTTTGTCACTAGATCCCACATCATAGCTCAGAAGTATTTGTTACTCCAATTCCTTCTCCTGACTTCTCCATACCCTTAGAATGTGCTTGGTACACAGACATACCTACAGGCAACATACTCATACACATAAATAAAAAATTAACAATTTTTAAGGAAGTATAATGTAAGCAGTGATATAAAGGTTAAAGTAAACAAATAAAATAGGAAGAATTAAGTTGATGGAGGGCATAGTAGGACAAGGCAGAGGTCAAACATATAGAGATATAAATAACACTAAACATCTACATAATATTGATGAAATTTATTATATATACATTGTGTATGCACACACACACACACACACGCAAACACAGAGAGAAGGGGGGCATTCAAAATGGACTTAAACTAAATAGAATGACAAGACTCCTAAAGACAATACATGTAAAGAAATAAAAATTCTAGTGACAGGAATCTATTAACTCTCTTTAGAGTTGCTGTCAGTAAAAATCCCACAGATCCCTAGACTCTACAGGCTATTATTTATTCTTCTGGTTACCCACTGGAACTAGACAAGATTCTGTTTCTGAATTGCCAGTATGCTTGATTCACAACACAGGGAAATAACAGGCTGGTATTGACTTGGAATACACAGGTTAGCTTTCATGTGGTTGGAAGGGTCAATGCTAGTTATAAGAGGGGAAATGTAAACAATCATTTTGCCCAGCTTTGAACCATGTAATAATAACTAGTGTACTGGTGACATAAATATAATGGGAGTAACTAAAATCTTTAGGTTTAAACTTCAGTCCCCCTACACAAGATAGGAAATGTACCTCTCATAATTACTAGGTCAAGAACCTGTAGTAGATCACAGGCAGTAGGTAAGAACCTAGTAAAATCAGTCTGCTAAATAGACATAGTACTACCCCATGCCAAATTGCATATTATTCTATCCATAGATTAATGTCACTCCCAATCCTCATCATAGAAGCTTATTTCTGCAAAAAATAGTGATTACCACAAAATCCATAACAATTTTGGCATATAGAATAATAAGAGTTGAGAAATGTTCAGTCCTAAACTGAATATCTAAATTGCATGTCCTCCTCCCAGAAAACAGGGATTATTGAGTAAGGAGAAGCATAAAGACTAGAAGTGACAAATGTGGTGATTGAATATGAAGAAACTGTGTCCTCCTAATACATCATAACTGCTGCATATATACATTTACAGTGTTTGAAACAAAATTGGCAAACACCACAAAACTCAAGCAAGACAAACCCCAGCATGATAAGGATAGGCAAACACCTAATCTTACTTTTGGATAAGGAGTTATTAGCAGTTGAGAGCATCTAAAAGAAGTCAAGTTACTTTTTCCTATTTTATTTTTAAGTGGACCATAATCCATTGGTAGGGCAGACATTCAATAATATATTGGTAGCAACAATTAGACTCAATGGGTGAAAAGAATAAGCAAAGAAGAAAGAAGATAACAAGTTGTTTAGGTAGGAAAAGGTGGATCTGGGAGAACTCATGTAAATGGCTGAATGTGATCAAAGATTATTACATAACAATCTCAAAGACATAATGAGAAAGAGAAAAAGAAAGACAGATAAAGAGAGATTTGGCATCAAGATACAAGGGATGCAAACATTTATACAAGACTAGACTTCAGCTTCCAAAGTTTATCAAAGTTAACAAAGTCTGTGGCTGACTGCTAATTAGGTTGAATTGAGGCCCAGGAGTCTGTAGAAACCACTGCTGGATATGAGGAAAGATGGCATGTGGTATGCTTTGTTTATCTTGAATCAAATCAAAATAATTAAACATAATGATCACAAATAAAAAGAAGGCATTAAAGTAGGACAGTTTATTGGTGGCAAGAATTGATTCTGTGGGAAATAGGTAGAGGATACAAGAGAAAAAAAGGTGAAAATGCATAGAAATGCATAAAATTTTCACGCAATAAAGTAAAATAAAATATTTAAAATATTTTTCCATTAGGCTTTATTTATTTTCACAATAAATGTCCATTTCCTACTTATAACTAATAAGAATATTTACTTCCTTTTCCTTATAATGCAAAAGCATCAACATTGTGTGTGCATACAGTGTGTTAGTCTTGATGATTGACAGAGCAAATTCAACTTACGCATCTTCCCAGAAATTGTTATCCAACTGAGAAAAACACAGTGAAACTAAAATGATATGTTATTTCTGCTTGCCTTTCTATAACATTAAGGTGAATCTAGTCTCCAAAGAAAGCTTCTGATATTATTAGAAAACACTATCATAAAACAATCCCCATGATCTTCTTGCTATTACACTCTTTCCTCTTCCTCTTCCACACTGATCCTGAGCGTGAGCTGAAGAACAAGATTTGTAGATGCACACATTGGGACTCAACTCCACATCTCTACATTTTGATTGGGTGTGCTTTTATGTAATGATCTCTGAATTTTGCAAAGGGAACTTTCTTTGATGAGGGGTGATGCTTACACTTATTTTTGACTATATGGGAAAATTTTAGAATACAATTAGAGAGTATGTTGGATTAATAAAATGGTGGCAGTAGGTTCTCCTCCAAGATCCATGACTTCTCCTAGTTGATTAGTGTTGTTTTCAATACCAAGAACAGATTTTTTTTAATTGTTGAGTGGGTCTTAAGTATAATTACAGAACATTAAGTTACCACAAAGATATGTGTACTATTATTGAACCATTAGGGTTATCAAACCATGTTGGCCATTGTTGTGGTTCATAGGTGCCATAGCTGGGAAGGACTGGTCATCAATTCCCTCCTTTGGAAACTTGTAACCTGACTTCTGGAACCATGAAAATAGTTCCCAGGAAATAGGGTTTTGGTACCTGCTAGCTCAAGGGCCTCTGAGTTTAGTGTCTGAAGTTCATCGTGTTGTCAGCAATAGTACCTTAGCTTCCACCTCTGGAGGTAAACCAAGGGAAATAGCAATAGGTTGTCATGTTTTGGGAGTCTCTTCATCAACCCTGAACTACAGATCAAAAGAAATATTCTCATGTCTGATGTTTGGGATTTTGTTAAATTCTTTTACTCTTTTGAAAGACGCGATGTCATGCTAGATGAGAAAATTCCTCCATATTAGTACACTTGTATGCAGATGTGTGTATTAAATAAATTTGAAGGTAGATCATTAATAGTATTGTTCTTCATGACTGTTTTATACAGCCTTACTATTACTTTTTTTCTTCTATATTTATTACCCTCACTGTCCTTCTTTAAGCCCAACTCATTTTTTTTTTCATTTCCAAGAGAATATCAGGATGATCTGAATGATCTGAATATATTTTCATTCTTATTAATTAGTTACTTAATTTTACCAACCTGATCACATTCCCCCTCTCTTCTTCCTCCTCTGGCAGTCCCTCTCCCAACATCCCCTTTCCTCCTTATCCACTCTTTGTCCTTTCTCTTCAGAAAATGATAGGCCTCTTTTGTATATCAGCTAACTATAGCGTGCCAAGTTTCAGTTAGACCAGGTACCCACATTCCTATTAAGTTTAGACAAGTGAGTATAGAGCATGATATAACGTGCCCTGAGTAAATATTTCTTTACAGTGTACCTTAGTAGATGATTATCTATTTTAATTAGTTCTAAGGTACCATAGAAATAAAGGTAAAACCAGTTCTAGTTTACAATTTTAAAATGACTTTAACTTCAATAAACTATAAAATAAACAATTGCTTCTCATATCTAAAATACATCACTAGTATATCATTGCTAATTTTTTAAAAACATTCTTTATTACATAAGATTTTGTACCTTGTATGACTCTCATGTCCTGGAGAAGCAACTTGGGCATTTTTGAGTTTCAGCATTTATGTAGGCAGCAAAGAAGCAAAAACATATCAAAATTTTTAATCTTTCCTTTTTGTTCTTTATATATAAATGTTTGATTCATAAAATAAGTCAAATAAAAAACTGCTAACCTTAGAGAAAATGAAATAAAAGATATTTGGCTTATATCCAATAGTAAATCATGTTACAATCTTAACAATAAAAGTTCATTATTTTATTGGTCATAAAAATGATAATGAGCAAAACAGACTGATAATCATTTTATATTGATCATATACTCATGTGATATATTGATATAGTAGATCACATTCTAATATGTTTATTTATTTCAATATATACTATTTATTATCAAATAAATTATAAACTTCAATCAGAATATCAGTTATGTATTTCTATTTCCAATAGTTCCAACTGTGGTTCTCAGTCAAAAATGCTGTGAATGTCTTTATATACTACAATTTTCTCCAAAATTACTACTGTTCTAAAAAAGAAATAGAATATGGAAAATCTGTTTCTGCTTTCCTTTTCTTTCTTCCTTTTTTGTCTTTTAATAATTGTTTTAAAATATTTTTAATTAAAATAAAATTACTTCACTTTCTCACTTTCTCTATGTCTAGCCCTTCCCAGCCACCCTCCCTCAATTATCTCCCATGTTAACCCACTCTCAAGTTTATACCCTTTTAGTTTGATTTGATTTTATGTATGCATATTTGTGTGTGTGTGTGTTTGTAGCAACATATATACTTACACATACACACAGTCTGCTGAGTCTGTTTATCTTGTTGGTATGTACATAGTTTCAAGACTGACCACTCTGCATTAGAAAACCAAAAAGACCCCCAAAAGATAAACACTGTTTGCTCTCTCTCATCAGTGGTTCTATTTTCAAGTCCTGAGACATAGCAATACAACATGGAGAAACCACATAAACAAGAAAAGCATAAAGGAAATATGAGTGTTGGAGGTGGTTAGGAGAGTAATAAAGGATACAAGTGATATGAACGAAAGAAATGGAATAAACAAGAAGATTCTTCGACTGGAGATGAGGGATGAATATCAGTACAGAGGAAAGAAAGACATGGAACAAGGAATATTAAGGATGCTTGATAAAACTCAGAGAATAATGTTCTTTTTATTTTCATACATTTTTAAAAAGAAATTCTCCTCTGCTTATTTATAAAAATGTATATCTATTTCAAAAATTTATTAGTGATATATCTGTACCAGAAATTTTTGCATTCAAAATATGATAAAACCTGTTTAAGCAAAGCAATATAGTTTTATGAAAGAATAACATAATGATTTCTGATTTCTGTGTGGTATCTCTGGGTTTGAAATTTTTATATTTATTTAATGTCATGTATCTAATTAGTTTCAACAAGGGTTGCCTAATTTAGGTCATTGCTTGGTGATGCATCAGTGAGCAAAAATTGCTGTTCGATTGTGTCAGTTTTTCAAATATACCATGGATGCAAAAGGATTCTGTTAACACATAGTCCTTTCCCAGTTTTCATAATAATGAGAAGAGTAGAGCAAGGAGGGGGGGGATTTTATAATATATTTTCTTCAATTGATCAAATTGCCTAGTACTATGAAATATTAACAAACTTACATGTCAATTTTTAGTCATTCATTTCATTAGTTCTTTCTTTAGTTTTGTTTTCAGTAATGAAGACTAATCTTATGATATCATGATGGGTAGATATTCTTCCAGTAAACAACATATCTACAACTCATTATTTTTAAATTTTAAGTAGGATTTTGATGAACTATCTAGGTTGGTCTTGCAGTCTGTTGCTGAGGCAAGACTTGAAATTCTGATATTAATGCCTCAGGATCCCAGGACTGGAGCATTGGCTTTCATAATTCAGTGATCACTGCTTAGTAACTTTTGGCTCTTATTTGATTTTCTTTTTATCCTGTTGTAGTCATGGATGATAATGTATATATTAACTCCTTTTTCTCATTACTCTTGGAGAAAAATGCCATATAAAATCAATTTAAGGAAATGAAAGTTTTATAATATTGCTCTTGATTTCCAGCTTGATAAAATTTAAATATCACCAAGAAAACAAGACCCTTAGCATATCAGCATGTCTTCATTAGTTTAAGAGTTGTGGGAAAACTCACGGCAAGTGTGAACATGCCATCCCGTGGATGGAAACAAAACTGAGTAGAAATGATGACTGGAACTAAGCAGCGATATTCACCACGCCCAGTTTCCTAACTAGTTGCAGTGTAAGCAACTGCCCTTAGTTCTTTTTTTTTATTGAAAAAATAAATTTCGCCTCCTCCCAGCCTTCCATTTCCCTCCCCCTCCTCCCAATCCTCTCCCCTCCCCCCACTCCTCTCCCTGACTGCCCTTAGTTCTTGCTACTGGTATTTTTTTTTTTTTTACCACATTAGACTGCATTCTTTCAAATATTAAAAGACAAAATAACCTTTATTTTCTTGAGTTGCCTTTTTAAAGTGCTTCTTAAAAGCATCAAAAAGTAACTAATAAAGTTTGTAATTAGAAGCTGATCTGTTGTTGTAAACATTTAGTTTTTGATCCTCTCTAACTGATTTCTGGGAATGTTGGAGAGTTTTAAAATTTGGGTTCAGAAAAAGTTTTAAATGGTGTAATGAAGGTCAAACATGTCAATGTTGTAAAAGTTAAGAAAATAAGAATAACAAAGAAAAACGGGGGCATGAAAGCTAGGCTTCTGATTGAAGAGAGAATGAGAGCGAGAGCGAGAGCGAGAGCGAGAGCGAGAGCGAGAGAGAGAGAGAGAGAGAGAGAGAGAGAGAGAGAGAGAGAGAGAGAATGGACATGACTGGTTCTAGGTATGGTGGAGGAGACACTTTATTATTGATAAAAGGGAGAGCATAGGTAGGAACATCTGGAAGAGTTCAAAGTAGACATGACCAGACTGAGCTGTACTATGTGGAAGGAGAGGGAGGCAGAGGTGTAAAAAGGGAACCAGGTGTAGCAGCCAAGAGGACAAACATGCAAAAGGGCAGATAACCAAAATGTCTGGAATATACAGGGATGAGCCTTCAGGGGAAGGACAGTCAAACCCCCTAGGCTGGTGATTGTAATGGTCTGTTCTGTTTCTTTAAGAGACAAGCCACCCCCACCCCCTACCCACACCCCCATCTGCTGAGGCTGGCAGATCTTTCTTCCTGCTTGCAGCCTGACACTCTTCCTTTCCCCTCTTCTCCCTTTGGAAGAGGCAGCTTCTGCCTCTCCCATCTACCCCTCTTTCTCTCTCTCTCTCTCTCTCTCTCTCTCTCTCTCTCTCTCTCTCTCTCTCTCTCTCTCNCCCCCTCTCTCTCTCTCTCTCTCTCTCTCTCTCTCTCTCTCTCTCTCTCTCTCTCTCTCTCTCTCTCCTCTTCTCCCCTTCTCCTTTTCCCTTCTATAACCCACTGAATAAAGATCCAAACTCACTCCGTATGCCGAGCCTATCTATCTGTCTCTCACCCACTGCTACTATGTAGCTCGCGGCTGGGACCAGCTGCCTTCAGAGACTTGTGGCGTGGGAACTGTGCCATCCATGCCTTGGATTGGCTGCTCTGGGGCCCACTGCCTGTCTCTACTCGAGGACCTGCAGCATGGTCTCGTGGTCCCCTGCAGCTACAGCCACTTGTGAAGCCACCGCGATTTTTAATTAATCCATTGTAGTGATTATAGCATAGCGGGTGGGGTATGCCAGCCATTCACTATAACAGGTAGGGATGGAAGGATGATAAGAGATCCTGGAGCCATGGTGGATTGTGATATGCTAAATAGGCACCACACACATTTGTCCTGAATTTGAGACTTAACATGCCAGTCTCTTGTTGATAATAAATGACAAGGGATAATGAAATCCTTTAAAATAATTTCCTGCTGAAATTGGGCATCATTGTTGGGGAATCAAAAGCTATAATGTCGGCTAACTTTGGAAAGAGGAAGCCATTTTACTCACCTGACCTGGTGGTGCAGGACAGTGTGGGACTAGGGACACGTAGTCAGCACTTGGGGCAGTTTGCAGACTATCACTGGAAAGATATGGAAGCAGATTTATACTGGCAGCAGAATGCACAGTTAAGGAGTTTAGTGGGAAACTTTTTCTTAGATGTGCATTTGAAACTTTTATTCCCATGGACCTCAAGTTGGGGAAGGGGAGTCCCAAGACAAGGGAAAGAGAAGAGATTCCAACCCTAGGAATAGCCATGTGGGTGGGGAAATGATAGTACCTATCGTTTTGGGGCAAGTTGAGTCTCTGAAGGTTGCAAGAAATTTTAATTTAACAAAAGTTTTAGATATGATAGCATTACAATAGTTTGTAATCTCTACTAAAATCCACATTGTAGAAAAAGCAGGAGACTCACATCTTTGAGTCATAGTAAAAGATTGGAAACTCAAAGTTGATTTTAGTTAAAATCATTAACACTCTTTTCTCTATCCAAGACATGGTGTTTACAGATTGGACAGAAATGAGAAATAATTTTTCTCTTTTTTTAAAATTTATTAGACTTTTAAAAAATACCAATCCAAGGTTTCACTCCCTCCCCTCTGCCCATTCCCTCCGTACACACTGCCACCCCACCCCCTCCAATCCTCAGGGAGGGTAAAGCACAGTGCTTTGTGGAAGGTCCAAGGCCCTGCCTACTATATCTAGGCTAAGCAAGGTGTACATCTATAGGGAATAGGTTCCCAAAATCCATACATGCAGTAGGGATGAATCGGGGTTCCACTGTCTGTGACCCTTTAGTCTGCCCCAGCCATGCAACTGTCAACCACTATCAGAGGGACTAGTTTGGTTTTATGCTTGTCCCTTCCCAGTCTGGTTGTAGTTAGTGAGCTCCCATGTAAAGACATGGAAAATTTTTAAAATATTTGCTTGATCAGGACCTGGTTAAGATACTGGGTTCAAGAAACTTTGTAGCATCAAGAGTTCGCTGGAAACAGGAATCTTTGCAAAAGTGCAGACCAACTGTCCCACCCAGCATTATGACAAAGGCAGACATACCTTCTTGGAGAGGGCCTGCTGGGGGGGGGGGCATGCACAGAAGCACAAGTAGCCACTTAAAAAAGGAAGAGGATATGCAGAAGTAGTCCACACTCTGTGTTTAGCAAATTGACCCCAAATACCCCTGGCTGGTGGTTTTTGCCTATATATGTTAACCCCAAAAGAGGAAAGGGAGCTCTCAGCACTGTGCTGCCTTGTGAGTGGCTTTGAGTACCCAGGTAGCTGGTTTGAATTATGCCTGCAGAAATAAACCTTGCTTTTGCATTCTGGACTCGACTGGGTTCCAGTGGTGGTCCCTCTGGAGGTCTCAACTTGGGTACAGAACCATTAGCTCAAGTAGACTGTTTAAGTTGGTGTACCCATCATAGTCTTGACCTCTTTGTGTATATTCTCATTCCTCCCACTCTTCAACTGGACTTTAGCAGCTCCACATTAACAAAATCAGAAATGAAAAAGGGGATATAACAACAGTCACTGAGGAAATTCAGAGAATCATTAGATCATAGTACAAAAACTTGTACTCCACAAAATTGAGAAATGTAAAAGAAATGGACTTTTTTTTTTAGATAGATACCATATACCAAAATTAAATCAAGACTAGGTGAGCAATTTCAATAGACCTATGAACTGCAAGGAAATAGAAGCTGTCATCAAAAATCTCCCAACCAAAATAAGACCGAGGCCATATGGTTTTAGTGCAGAATTATACCAGAACATCTAAGAAGAGCTAATACCTATACTGCTCATAGTGTCCCACATAACAGAAACAGAAGAAAATTGCCAAACTCCTTTTATGAGGCTACAGTTACCTTGATTCCCAAACCACATAAAGACTCAATCAAAAAAGATTATTAAAGACCAGTCTGACTCATGAACATGGATGTAAAAATACTCAATAAAATACTGGCAAACCAAATCCAATAACACATCAAAAAATCATCCACTGTGATGGATTCGGCTTCATCCCAGAGATGCAGGACTGGTTAAACATATAAAAATCTATCAATGTAATCTATCATATAAATAAACTGAAAGAAAAAATGGTCTAATCATTTCACATGATGCTGAAAAAGCATTTGACAAAATCTGACACCCCTTCATGATAAAGGTACTGGAGAGATCAGATATATAGGGAACATATCTAAATATAATAAAAGCAATATCCAGCAAGCAGACAGTCAACATAAAATTAAATGGAGAGAAGCTCAAAGTAATTCCATTAAAATCAGGTACAAGACAAGGCTGTCCACTCTCTCCATATCTGTCCAAAATAGTTCTTGAAGTTTTAGCAGTAGCAATTAGACAGTAAAGGAGATCAAGGAAATTCAAATTAGAAAGGAAGAAGTCAAACTTTCAATATTTGAAGATGATACGATAGTATATATAAGTGACCCCCAAAACTTTACCAGGGAACTCCAACAGCTGATGAATACCTTCAGTGACGTGGCAGGATACAAGATCAACTAAAAAAAAAAAAAGAAAAAAAAATCAGTAGCCCTCCTATACACAAATGATAAAGAAACTGAGAGGGAAATCAGAGAAACATCAACTTTCAAAATAGCCACAAATCACATAAAATATCCTGGGGTAATACCAATCAAAAAAGTGAAAAACTTATTTGAGAAGAACTTAAATCTTTGAAAAAAGAAATTGAAGAAGATACCAGAAAATGGAAAGATCTCCCATGCTCTTGGATAGGTAGGATCAATATAGTAAAAATGGCAATCCTACTAAAACCAATCATTGTGATCCTCATTAAAATCCCAACACAATTGTTCACAGACCTTGAAAGAACAATAATCAACTTCATATGTAAAGACAAAAGTTCTATACAATAAAGGAACTTCTGGAGGCATCACCATCCCTGACATCAAGCTCTATTACAGAGCTACAGTAATGAAAACAGCTTGATATTGGCATAAAAACAGAGAAGCAATTTTTAAGTCTACACTTAGAAGAAAATTAAAGGAGCTTGGAACAATAATAATAGTAGCAGGCTTTTTTGGATCTAAATGAATAGCTTATGAGAATTTTCTTGATTGTTAATACTTGTTGAAGTCTTAGTATAGCAATAACACAGCAAGGGAAAGAAATATGAATCATTTTTTTTATTTTCATACACCTTAAATAACTTTTTTTTCATTTTTTTTTAATTTATTTATTTATTTATTAAAGATTTCTGTCTCTTCCCCACCGCC
>NW_026067977.1:7277566-7323631 GCF_014885135.2 Alexandromys fortis
GAAAGGGGTACACTCATCCATTGCTGGTGGGAATGCAAACTTGTGCAACCACTCTGGAAAGCAGTGTGGAGGTTTCTCAGGAAATTTGGGATCAACCTACCCATGGACCCAGCAATACCACTCTTGGGAATATACCCAAGAGAGGCCTTATCACACAACAAAAGTATATGCTCTACTATGTTTATAGCAGCATTGTTTGTAATAGCCAGAACCTGGAAACAACCTAGATGCCCTTCAATTGAAGAATGGATGAAGAAAGTATGGAATATATACATATTAGAGTACTACTCAGCAGTAAAAAACAAGGACTTCTTGAAGTTTGCAGGCAAATGGATGGAAATAGAAAACACCATCCTGAGTGAGGTAAGCCAGACCCAAAAAGAGGAACATGGAATGTTCTCACTCATATTTGGTTTCTAGCCATAAATAAAGGACATTGAACCTATAATTCGGGTTCTTAGAGAAGCTAAATAAGAAGGAGAACCCAAAGAAAATCCTGAATATTTCTCCTGAATATTAAACTTCATCAGGCGATGAAAGGAGACAGAGAACCACATTGGAGCACCGGACTGAAATCTCAAGGTCCAAATCAGGAGCAGAAGGAGAGAGAGCACAAGCAAGGAACTTAAATAACTTTTTAAAATTAAATTATTTACCACAAGATACAGGTAGATGGTTACTGACTGCTATCATTTTAATGCAAGTTATTCTAAATAAAGGCATTGTTAAATGTTACTTTGAAACACATTTTGTGAGTTTATTTCTTTTTAGGGTCTGGTAGCAAGGTAAACTGTTTGTCTTTCTCAGCTAGAAGCCTAGAAAGGTGAGATATGAGACTTGAGTTTTACATATGAAGAGAACTGAGAAGTCAATTGAAGCTTTGACTGTTCCTATTAAAGGGGCCAATCTATCAATAGCCTAGTCATCAGCACCATAAATGATCTGAGGAAGATAAATTCTACCAGAGTAAGCAGTTGTATATACCAAGTAGCTTCCAAATCTACTAAAAAATAAAAATGAGAGAGATTTACCAGTTACATGGACAATCACCGTAGGTTCCTCTGTTATATTCTTAATGTTATTAGGGGCAGATGTAAGACTTTGGGCACCAGGTCCAGAGTTTCCAGTAGATTTTCCTGTGGAGTTGAAACTTGAGAGACTGTACTCTTTTACCTGTGCAAAGTGGGGTAACAATCTGTCCAGAGTTCTCTTTGTCACCAGTTTGTACAGGGTCCTGGCAGAGAGTAAGTTGAAGGGCAGCCTTTTACCAAGTACTGGCTTTGCAACATATGAAACAGACTAAAGGTAGAATTCTTCTTTTCCTTTTCATCTTCTTTGAAAAAGACCTTAGGGATACTGCCAGGAGTTGGAACATCTCTCTATCATTGGAAGGTTTGATGATGATATTAATGATGATGATTTAACATCTTAAGTACTAACTATAGTCAGCAGATCTCTAAATAGTTTGAGGACCATCTGTTTACACAGTATGTCTAAACTAAAGAAACTTTACCTGTTGTTTTGTTTTGTGTTTTAGGCTTAACTTTGAAGCATATTAAAAGAAAGCTAAATATATCTTATTTCTATAATCAATATTATCAATAAGTATATTAGTACTTAGCATGATTACTGAGTAGATCTTAGGTGTTTATTAATCTTATTTATCATATATTCCTTAATCATTAGATATATGATGTTACTTATCTGAATATTTAGAAGCTTGGGGTTGACCAAAGACATAAGTAATTAGAAATATATCTTAAATAAGCTTTTATTAATTTGAGTGTTATGTTTCAACAAATATAACCTTAAATTTTAAACATCACACAAAATTCCCTAACAATACAAAGTATTGTTGACACTTGTTTTTGCTTTCTTATTCTAAAGGGGGATATTATAATAAATGAAGAGCTCTTTAGGACTAAGAAATTTTATAAATGTTTTTCTATGCCACACGGTCATCTTAAAGTGATGGGTAAGTCACATAGCATATACTCTTTAATCACAGGAAAGATGGCTGAGAGTTTTGTGGCTGCTTATATCTTGATGAGTTTATCAGCCAAGATGGAGAAAAAGCCATGGTTAATATTTAAAAAAAGTCTTGGTTTCCTTGTAAATCTATTTTTAAAGCAAGTGTTGAATCTATGTTACTCATGTAGTATATTCTAGACAAGAGTTGAATCACATATATACCAATGTATATATTTTTTCCCTTTTCTCTCTTTTTTTTTCCCCTAAGACTTGTTTTTTCTGTGTCCTTCATGTACTAGAACTCACTCTGTGAAACAGGTTGACCTCAAACAAATAGAGAAAATCTTTTCTCTAGCTCACAATTGCTGGGATTAAAGGTGTATGCCACCAACACCTGGCTAAATTTGTATATTTTAACTATAAGCCTTTTGTTTTAAGTTTTGAGTTGAATTTTGTTACAGATTCTTTAACCACGCCCAATGAACATATGAATCAATTGTAAGATAAAGACTGTTTAATGATAGTCTTACAAGATTTCTTGAGATAAGAACAGAGTGAAACCATAGAAATAAAAGAGTAAAGAGTTGAACGTTGTAGAACCTTATATATAAGAGATTTGGGATCATTTCCTTGTTCAGAAGCAGAAGTTGTTACAGTCTGTAAGAATTTGTAACTCCAGTGTGACATCTTTGGTCAAATAGTTATACTGAGGCCAGGCTGTTTTCAATAAGACAGCAAGATTTTAAGAAAATCTTTACAATGGGGAAGAGAATTGAGTTCAAGGAGAAAAGGAGGAAGAGTCTCAAAAAGAATTATGCCCTAGGCAAGGTTAGGGAGCTAAGAGATAGAGATCAATGCAGTCATAAGAGAAGAGGATGAACAAGCAGGAACTCTACCCCTGTCAGGGTTCCAATACCGCAGAAGCCATGGGGGTATAGAGAAACTGTGGGATGTTACAGCCTTCTCTTTGGGGGGAGGCAAGAAAACTCTCTACATGCAGATCCAGGAGGGCAAGTGCAAAGGTAGTACAGGTAGCCACAAGGAGAAAGGGGAAAAGAAAAGATCACAGACCTAGGAGCATGTAGAGAAGCTGTGGAACTTGGTAGGCAGGTTGTAGGAGACGAGGAACTTTCAGGGAGGACCTGACAGAAGTCATGAGGGGGGAAACGGGGTTAAGTGTCCCTGCTCATAAGAATTTTAATCCGGGGCATGGACAAGCAAACTGACAAACTTTTTCAGAGAGAAATGTGCCAAATAACAGAGGGGAAGCATAGTTTTCCATGTGACGGTGTACATTAGGTGAGAGGAATCTGGCACACTGGTGTGAGTTTTGTAGTAAAAGTGGACAAAGCAGAGAGCTCCATAGTGACATTTTCACAGTCAAAGAGGAGGGACAAGTGGTTAGAGCAGGTAGAAGAGAAATTTGCTGAACAGGTGCAAGTGTCTTAATAAGTAGAACTGGCCACATGGTGGGATCCTGAAGGGCATAGTAGGGAAATGGCCACACTGCAGGAGTCCTTAAAGGGCTTTTTATGGAGATATATATGTGATAGGCAGCCCAAAATGGTGTGGTACAGAGATGAGGAAAGACGGATGCTTAGATAAGGTAGAGGGGAAAAGCAGCTGAAGAGGCGAATTCTGGAACCAAACCTGGTGGGTGACAAACCCAGGAGAAACAAGTGATCCACTAATACTGTAAGAGAGTTAGATCATCAGCTTAATTCAGTTAAGTTAGGGAACACATTTAAGCCACTCCTGGTTTTCAGCAACAGAGAGAGAGAGAGAGAAAGAAAGAAAGAAAGAAAGAAAGAAAGAAAGAAAGAAAGAAAGAAAGAAAGAAAGAAAGAAAGAAAGAAAGAGGGAGGAGGGAGGGAGGGAGGGAGGGAAGGAAGGAAAGAAGGAAGGAAGGGAGGAAAAAGGAAAAGTAAAAAGAAAAGAAATATAAAGGAAGGGAAAATACATGATTGTTCCTAAATATGGTAGAGGGAAAAGTTTATTATAGACAAAAGAAGAGCCTAGGTGGATGCAGGGATATAACAATAAGTATGACCTAGACAAGATCACAATAAGCTGGGGTATGTGGGGAGAGAGGAAGGAGCCAAGAGGCCAGAGGGGGAAAAAAAAGATAGGTAACAAAAATGTCTGGCTATATAGGAAAGCGACTCTATAGCAGAATGGTACCCCAGTCCATAGACTGCAGAGCTCATAGTGGAGGGTGGAGTATATCAGCTATAACCTGTAACAGGTAGGGACAGCAGAATGCAGGGAGAACCTTGAGACCAGGTCTACTTTGATATGTTAAATAGGCACCTTCTCAGTTTGTAGTGGTTTCAAATCCAACACTGATTTCTTAGAATGCAACTCAGTCTGAGTGACAAAATGCAATACAGTCATATTCAAATGATGTTTGAACAAAGATTTTGGCTACATTCTATGTTCTTGTTTCTTAGAACCGTAATGAACTTGGATGTAGAGATAATACACTAGTTTAATTGGTGCAGGATATTTGAATATAGAAAAGGACTATATTTTGGTTACTATTTACTGTTTTATTTATGGCTACTGTGATAAGGAGCAGAATTTGGAGTCACAAGACGAGAAAAAAAGTTAAAAGCAGCAAGGAAAATTGAAATACTTCAAACTTTCTTAAGAGGACAGTGCAAAAGATAAAACATCTCTAATTGATAAAGTAAGTTAATGCTGTAACAGACTAACCTTGGGATCTGCCTTAGGACAATGAAGAAGGGCCCTAAGTGTTAACACCATACATACTGAAGGTTCCACCTTGTAAATATACAAATTTATTTAAAATAAAGGATAGCTGAATTGAGAATGCCCATGAAGGATACGCAGTCTCAAATGTTTACTCTGGGTCATCATTGAAGATGCTGCTTTAAGTGCTATCCAAAATGGCCCACCTGTATGGCAAGCTAGCAGCAAACACTGTCAGTACTTTTTCTATTGGCACTGCTCTTACAGGAATAAAAACTGGAGATAGAAGAGGCTATGATGATTTACTAGTAGTTCCCTGTCTTAGTAAGAGTTTATAAGAATGACCAAAAAGCAAGTTGTTGAAGAAAGGATTTATACAACTTCTGCTTCCACATCAGAGCTTATCATCAAAGAAAGTCAGAAACTCAAGAAATGCACGGAACTGGAGGCAGAATATGATGCAGATGACATGGAGGGTGTTGCTTGCTGACCTGTTTACAGCCGCATGTTATAGAAGTATTTTCTTATTTGAGATTTCTACGTCTCGGATGACTTTACCTTTAATGTCAACATGGCATAATACAATCCAGTGTAGTTGATCCCTTGACAATTTGACATACAAACAAATTACTGCAAATCCACAACCTTTCTATTCTTGTTCACCCCCAAGATTACACATTAATATTGACAACGCAACATAAAAGATGTACAAACCTTATAAAAAGTCCCACAGCCTTTAAAATTCAAATAATTTAAGATTCCGTCTCTAGTAAAATATGAAATCTCTTATAAAACCTAAAATGTCTTTAAACATTCAGTCTCTCAACTATGGGCTCTTGTAAAATTCAAAACTAAATTATATACATTTTTATTTCAAGAGGTAAGAACAAGGACATAGTCACAATCTGGATAAAGCAAAACTGAACTCAAACATTGTAAATAACTCAATGTCCAGTTTTCTGGGATTCACTCAAAATCTTCTGGCCTCTTTCAAGGTGCTTGGGTCACTTATCTGGCTCAGCCCTCTGCAACACATGCAACGTGTTCTGTGGGCTCCAACTGTTCTTGGTGGTCATCTCCAAAATTCTGAAGTTTCCTACTAAACTTGGACTGCATTTTCACCAATAGCCTTTCATGGGCTTGCTTCACAGTGCCAAGTCTCAGCTTCTCTGCATGACTTGTTCAGGCTTGAACCTTCAACTGGCACTGAGGATACACCATGACCAGTGGCCTCTCTCACTTCTCACAGCTCCAAGGCTTAGCTGCTCTCTATTACACTTTCATACATTCAGAACCAATACTACGTGGATGACGCTTAGACAATCAAGTTCAACTGCCAGCATGAGGTACAACCTTGGCCACCTCTGGAAAACAGTTTCTGTGTGCTGACTCATGAAACACTTCAGAAGATTTTTGCCTCAATGATGCTGTTCTTTTTTGAGACATCACTAATTTCTCAGCTCCAGCTAACCAACATCAAGTATTCTAGCAAAGCAAAGGCTTGACTTTAGTAATTCTGCTATCTTGAAAGTCACAGCTGATTCTTCAGTTCAGGCTCACCAGAAGCACAGGATCTTAATTAAATTAATCTTAATTAAATCTTAATCATTAAAATATGACATTGTTTTGATAGTCTTTACACTTCCCTCTGAAACTTGATAAGCCAGGCCTGCATTCTCTGTATTGTCATCAACATACTTTTCTTCGAAGCTCCTACAGAACAGCTCACCAAGCCTGGCTTTCTTGCACCCAGGTCTAAAGTCCTTCCACAATGCTCTCCAAAACAACATGGTCATGTCTGTCACAGCAATATTCCTAATCCTGGTACCAACTTGTCTTAGTTAGATTTTATTTTGATGACACAAACTCTGTGACCAAAAAGGAAGGTAGGGAGAAATGTGATTGGCTTACACTTCACCATCACAGTTTATCATCAAATGAAGTCAGTAAGGAACACAATCAAGACAGAGAACTGCAGGCAGAGCTCATAAAGAGGCCATGGAGAAGTGCTGCTTACTATCTTGCTTACAGTACAACCTTAAGGAATCATGTCCTTAAATGAGACTTCCTCTCTCAGATGATGTTAGTTTGTGTCAAGTTAACACAAAAATATCCAGCATTATTGTGGAGTATTAGTTGAAGATATGTTACTTATGTCTATGTTGTGGAACATTTGTTTAATGATGCAAAGTTGTTTTGTACTCGTTTAGGTAAAATTTATTTAATTCTGTGAAACTGGGTTTCTTTGCCTCTCTAAAATACCTGATTGATCTAATAAAGAGCTGAATAGCCAATAGATAGATAGGAAAAGGATAGGTGGATCTGGCAGGCAGAGATAATAAATAAGTAGAGAATTATAAGTAGAGGAGAACTAGGAGCAAGAAATGGAGAGAAAGATTCCAGTGTTGAGCCACCCAACTACACAGCAAGCCATGGAGTAAGAAGTAAAGAAACATAAATAGAAAGGTGAAAGTCCAGAAACAAAAGACAAATTGGATAATTTAAGGAAAGCTGGCTAGAAATAAGTCAAGCTAAGCTCGGGTATTTATGTAAAAAAAATAAGTCTTCAAGTATTTTTTTAATAGCTAGGCTGTATGCTCCAAAGAACAAAGAGAAAAAAAAATCCAAGACACCAGAGTCCCTAACCTACATTCAGCATAGACATGAGGTAGTGTAAGAATCCCTGCAAGGAGGCACCATGGGATTGCCCTATGATTCTGTACAAGTGAAGCCTAAAGTTTAGCGATGTCTTCAGAATTTTGTAGATGCAAGGACCTTGGAATGATTGCTAAGAAAACTGCAGACAAGGAGTAGTAGAGTCAGCCCAAGCAGGAGCTTATGTGTGCTGAAAAACAGAACCAGAGGGATTGGGTACCTAGAACATTTATAATACAAACAATTCCATCAGGAACCTCAGATGACAGATATGGAGATACAGGATTCTTTTTTCTTGTATCTCTGTGTGTGTCTTGCGTTTGGTGGGAAGTTCCTTGAAATGACCTCTTTATCTATCTTAGAATGTGTTTATTTTATACACTGTACATTAGAAGCCTGTAAATCATTTTTAATTTTAAACCATTTTCAGTTGAGAGTTTTAGGTGAGAACTGGACTTTGAACTGGATTTGGATAATACCTATGAATCTATAGAAAAAATGAAATGGCAAAACATATTAAGATTTAAAAGTGGTAGATTATGAAGTTGGTCGTAATTACTTTTGATTGTCAACATGTTACAACTTAAAATAATACTGGAAACAAATCTCTGAGTATGTCTATAATGTATTTTTCTATATTGGATTAATTGAGGTAGGTAATACATTCTAATGTGGGTGGTACTATTCAGTGGACTGGGATTTTGGATTTAATAAAAAGGAGAATAGAAGGTGAGTTGTTATGTGCTATATTGATCAAACTAATTAAAAGATAAACATTCCCTAATTTATTTACTTTTGTCAGGTATTTTGAAACATCATCAATAAAAGCAACTAATATTTGTTTAATTTGGTTTACTGTTAAAAAAAATGGATAAAGTTTATGAAACGGAATGTTGTGTGTTAAAATGAGTGTGATGCTACTGATCTCATTGCATGTGCAATACAATATAATATTCATAAGTGAATTTTGCCATTTTGCTTACACTTTCCATTTCCCTCTGCCCAGGACGCCAGTGTCTGAGATCTTAATGCCCTCATAAGGGGAATCTGTTCACCTTAATTAAACCATCTAAAATTATATCACAACTATGTCTAAAGGGTAGCCATGTAAGTGATTCTAGATCCTGTCAAGTTGACAAGCCATGGCAGTCAACTCATATATACCCTTTGTCAACATTAGAATCATATTATTTAATAGTTGGCACAACCTACTCATTTTGTCCATATGCTCATGGTCATCACGCATCCAAAACATTTTTAGTATTCAAATTCAAAAGATTCCTGATTTGAAATACAGTCTTACAGAGACTCAAAGTGAACACTTACATGTGATTTCCTTAAGAAAATAATAATACATGTCACCAAATATGGCATTGTGGTGGTTTGAGTAAGATTACTGGTTCCCAGTAGTGTAATTACTGGGAATGAATAGGTGATATGGCCTTCTTGTAGGAATTATATCATTGGAGGTGGACTTCAGGTTTCAAAAGATTCACATCATCTCACGTCATTTCATTCTCTCTCTCTCTCTCTCTCTGTCTCTGTCTCTCTCTCTCTGTATTTCTCTCTCTGTTTGTATGTGTGTGTGCATGTTCTCTTTGCATATCATGGTGTAATGCTTAATTTTGATTGTCAGCTTCACAAATTCTAAAGTCACAAGAGAGAATAGCCTCTAGACATGCTTGGTGAGAAATTATATTTTGTGACTTAGATTCTAGACATACCTGTGATAAATTATCTGTATTAGGCTTGTCTCAATCATGGCTATGAGTGACTACCTTTATTAAATTGACAGTGATTGGAAGACCCACCCTAATGCAGTGGCAATAACCCTAAAATACAGTCCTAAAATGACTGAATACCAAGGAAAAACTTACCTAAAGAGTAGAATTTATTTTCCTTTGTTTCTTGACTGTGAATTCTAATGGAAGTAGCTTGCTAAAACTCTTGCTATTGTGCCTTCACTGCCATTAAAGAAAAAACCTTTAACTGGAAACCAAAGAAAATTCTCTTAAGATACTTTATCAGGGCTTTTTTTTTTTTTTTTTTTTTTTGCATAGTAATAAGAATGATTTGCTCTTGGGAAGGATTATTCTGTCTTAGAATTTCTGTGAGAAAGAATATAGAAGTATCCTGTTCTTCCATGTCACTCTGTAATTCCCACCATTTTATGTTGAGATATTTTATAAACTGAACAGACTCAAGTAGGAGCAGAGTGTATAAAATATTAAATTTAAATATTTTGGTTGAGCTACACAAATATTTAGAATAAAGGAAAATGATCTAAAGATAATGTCTTGAAAATGAAGAAAAGAAAAGATTCTGGGTAGCTCCTTCATTAAATTGCAAAGGAACTCCTGCATTCTTTTATTGATTCTCATGAAGTCTCATCCTGGTCCCTTAAATTCTGTCAGCTAACTCCTAGGATTTAGCTGTCACCGTAATTATCAGCTAACACCTTAGCAAGGGAAAACAGCCATGTGCAGCCTATACTTGTAAACTCAGTAAATGATGACTGGTTAAAAGAGATAAGTAATGCTGAGTCTGAAGAGGGATGGTGCGAGAGATGAGGAAATCAGCTGCACCTTCACCATATGCGCAGATCCATCTTGCGTCTTTACCCCCCCCTTGTTTTTCTTCAATACTGAGATGATGATATCATTTTCTTTAGTTTACCTCACCAAAAATACTTAATAAAATCGTTTTAAAGAATGTTCAGAAAACCTCAAGAATATTTAAAGGACAAAGATTAGCAGTGTGAGTGTTTATGTTATATAAGTCATGCATTTTATTTTCCCTGGTTTGTATAACTCTCAAGTAAAAAGCAGAAAATATTGTAAAATATTTAATGCCATGTAGAATTGTACTTTGAAGAAATGAATTCAAAATCACATGTATTTTACATAGCATAATGCCATTGTCTTTAAAATTGGAAGATTTCATAATTGTATTAAGGAATTTTCACGTGGAATTTGTGCTAATTGGAAACAATACAATAACTTGAAGTCATAGCTTTCTAATTTTCAAAAAGAAAGCTATTGAATCCCAGCCATGCATACATATTGAGTAATTTGATTGAGTAATCATATCAGTCTATGACATCATTTTAACAGTAAATAAGCTTTTTAGTGAATATTTTGTTCTACTTGACAGAGGATTAATGAGGTTAAACTTTGGATTTTCTACTTAAAAATGAGCGTGATTACCATGTCTTCCTTTCTTTTATGCTGAGGTATTTTGAATGAAATAGTTCCCACAGTCCATGTGTTTGAACAGCTAGTCTTCAGTTAGTGCCACTGTTCCACGGGGTTTAGCAGCTGTGGAATTGTTGGAGGAGTCATGTGACTGAGCTTGGGTATTCAGTTTTTTTAATTAATTAATTTATTTATTAAAAATTTCTACCTCCTCTTCTCCCATTTTCCTCCGACCTTCCTCCCCTTTTCTCTCCAGTCCTAGGAGAAGTCAGGGTGCCCTGCCCTGTGGGAAGTGCAAGGCCCTCCCCCCTCCATCCAGGTCTAGAAATGTGTGCATCCAAACAGACTAGGCTCCCAAAAAACAGACTATGCGGCAGAATCAAAAGCCAGTGCCATTATCATTGGCTTCTCAGTCAACTCTCATTGTCAGCCACATTCAGAGAGTCTTGTTTGATCACATGCTTATTTGGTCCCAGTCCAGCTGCCCTTGATGAGCTCCCATTAGATCAGTCACAACATCTCCATGGCTGGACACACCCCTCACAGTCCTGACTTCCTTGCTTATGTTTTCCCTCCTTCTGCTCTTCATCTGGACCTTGGGAGCTCAGGCCAGTGCTCCAATGTGGCTCTCTGTCTTTATCTCCATCCTTCACCAGATGAAGGTTCTATGATGATATGCCAGATATTCATCAGTGTGGCTAGGGGAGAAGGCTAGTTCAGGCACCCTTTCCTCTGCTACCCAAAGACCTAGCTGCGGACATCCCCTTGGACACCTGGGAAACCCTCTAGAGCCAAGTCTCTTGCCAACCCTAAATTGGCTCTGTTAATTAAGATATCTTCCTCCCTGCTCCCATATGCACCCTTCCTCCATCTCAACCATCCCATTCCCCCAAGCTCTCCCCAATCCTTCCCTTCTCCCTTTTCTCTCCCCATCTTCCCTTCCCCCCACTCCATCCCACCACACCCCCGTGCTCCCAACTTTTGGCCAGAGATCATGTCTACTTTTAATATCCAGGATGATAAATATTTTTTTCTTTAGGTTCACCTTATTATTTAGGTTCTCTAGGATCACAAACTCTAGGCTCAATGTCCTTGTTTATGGCTAGAATCCACTAATGAGTGAGTACATACCATATTCATCATTCAGTAAAGTGTTTTCTATTTCTATCCATTTGCATGCAAAATTCAAGATGTCATTGTTTTTTACCGCTGTGTAGAACTCTGATGTGTATATGTGCCACACCTTCTTTATCCATTCTCCCATTGAAGGGCACCTAGGTTGTTTCCAGTTTCTGGCTATTACAAATAATGCTGCTATGATCATAGTTGAACAAATGCTTTTGTAGTATGATTGGGCATCTCTTGGGTATATTCCCAAGAGTGGAATTGCTGGATCCTGAACTAGGTTGACTCCCAGTTTTTAAAGATTCAAGTCATTCCAGTTTGCTTTCTATGATTCATTCTTGCTGGGCAAAATGTGAGTTCTCAACATGATGCTCCTGCTGCCTCACCTGCTACTATTTGCCATACCTCATTGCCATGGTGGATACTTAACTCTTAGGAACTGTAAGACCAAATAATCCCTTTACTCCATAATTTACACTGGTCATGAAACTATGTCATTGCAATAGAAAAGTACCTAATATAGTACTTTAAAGGGATGATATGTTGATTTCAAAATACCACATTAAAAATGTTTATAACACATAGCCACAGAAAAAGCAGTCTATGTGTTTGAGGAATAGAATATGTCAGTGCCATTTTTGCATTTTACCTTTTCTGCAACAGCAATTGTTGTTGCTCTAAGGAAAGACAATCATTTCACTTATTTACAGAAATACTAGTATATCAGACACTTCTACAATTCTCTAAATTATTTTATTGTTTCTCAAGAAGTTTCATTCTGAACACTACATGATGAAAATAAAACTGATACTAATTCAATATGTATTAAATGTCTCCATAATATTGAGATAAGTTCCTTTAGCTCCAGTTCTGATCTGAAAACTTGAAACTGAGAAACACCAGGGTCCTGGCTTGGGTATCAGAGACATAATATTAAAATAGTATCTCAAAGGAGTCTTTCTTTTATTAATTACTTATAAAAATACCAATCCAAATTCTCACTCCCACCCTTCTTTCCAGTTCCCTCCCTCTCCCTCCACAGACCCTCCCCCAACTCCTCCAACCCCAAGGGAGTGCCATGCACCTTGCCCTTGGAAAGCCCAAGGCCTTCCCTACTACATCGAGGTTGAGCAAGGTTTACATCTAAAGAGAATAGGATCCCATGAAGCCGGTATATGCAAGTAGAGACACATCCCAGTGTCACTATCAGTGTCCCCTCAGTCTACCCCAGCTGTCAACCCACTTCAAAGGGGCTTGGTTGTTAGCATGCTTATTCAATCCCAGTCCAGTTGGAGTTGGTGAGTGTAGCACTCACCTATACTACTTGACAGTATGGTACTACTCCTGTATTGTGGTGCCTGCACTACAGGACAATTCATGAGCCTTGGGCAAGGGACTGGAGATTGAAATACAGCAAGACACACAGAGACAGCCAAGACAGAGACACACACCTCTAGTCATTGATAAAGAAGCCCTTTATTGAATAGTACCATGGAGACTTATATACCAAACACAGTCATATGGGCCAGAAGGTAAAAAAACTCATCTCCTGATCTTCAATAAAGGACAAGGCAATACGTTCTCAGGATGCAGAGCTGGACACAGCTTTCAGTAGCACAAATAAGAAGGCCAAGTAAAGGTCACTAGCAGGGGAGAGCAGCTAGAGGCCAGTACTCCAAATGGTCCCAACAGGTGAGCTCCCACTAGCTCAAGCAAACTGTCTCAGTGGATGACCGCTTCATGGTCTTGAATTTTTTGCTCATACTCTCACTCCTTCCACTCATCAACTGGATTTTGGGAGCTCAGTCTGGTGTAGGAGGGTCTTCTGTCTATGTGTTACTTTCATTGGTTAAATAAAGAGACTGCCTTGGCCTACTTGACAGGGCGAACTCCGGTAGGTGGGGAAGACAGAACAGATTTATGGGAGAAAGAAAGCAGAGACAGAGAGCCACCCACCATGAAGCTGCCAGGCCAGACATGCTGAATATTTCTCAGTAAGCCATGACTTCATGGTGGCATACAGATTTTTAGAAATGGGTTGAATCAAGATGTGAGAGTTAGCCAATAAGAGGCTAGAGCTAATGGGTCAGGCAACAATGTAATTAATACAATTTCCATGTGGTTATTTCAGGAATAAGCTAGCCAGGTGGGACCAAACAAAAGGCCCACTTTCAGGGTGACCAGGGTGACAAGTAGCCTGCTGCCCCTCATTACAACATCAGTTCAGTTCTCTGATGTGGGCCATTGCCTTTGTTCCCATCTGTTGTTGGATGGAGGTTCTACGGTAATATTTAACATAATCATCAGTCTGACTATAGGGTAAGGTCAGTTCAGACACCCTCTTCTTTATTGCTTAGGGTCTTAGCTGGGGTCATCCCTGTGGATTCTTGAGCATTTTTCTAGATCCAGGTTTCTTGATAACTCCATAATGGGCTCCCTTAATCAAGATATATCTTTCCTTGCTCTTATATCTATCCTTCCTCCATCTTGACTATTCCATTCCCTCAAGTTCTCCTCCACCACGCCTTTTCCCTTCCTTCTACCTCCCACTCCCCAGCTCCCAAATTTTTGACTGATTATAATTTCCAGGTGGGTCTATATATGTTTTTCTTTGGGTTTACCTTATTACTTAGTTTCTCTAGGGTCACGAACTATAGGCTTGTTGCCCTTTGTTTATGACTAGTATCCACTTATGAGTGAGTACATACCATATTTGTTTTTTTGGGGGGGGGGCTGGGTTACCTCACTCAGGTTAATATTTTCTAGTTCTGTCCATTTGCATGCAAAATTCAAGATGCCATTATTTTTTACTGCTAAGTAGTACTCTAATGTGTAGATATGCCACACTTTCTTTATCCATTCTACAGTTGAAGGGCATTTAGGTTGTTTCCAGGTTCTGGCTATCACAAATAATGCTGCTATGGACATGGTTGAACAAATGATCTTGCAGTATGATTGAGCATCTTTTGGATGTATTCGTAAGAGTGGAATTGCTGGATCCTGAGGTAGGTTAATTCCCAGTTTTCTGAGAAACCACCACATTGATTTCCAAAGTACTTGCACAAGTTTGCATTCCTACTAGCAATACATGGGTGTTCCCCTTGCTCAACAACCTCTCTAGCATAAGCTATCATTAGTATTTTTGATCTTAGCCATTCTGACAGGTGTAAGATGGTATCTCAACATTGTTTTGATTTGCATTTTCTTGATAGCTAAGTAAGAAGAACATGCTAGTAAGTATCTTTTGGCCATTTGAAATTCTTCTGATGAGAATTCTCTGTTTAGTTCAGTACACCATTTTTTAATTGGGTTATCCATTTACTTGAATTTTGTACATTGTGACAGATATGGGTCTATTTTCATTCTTCTACAGGTTGACATCCAGTTATGCCAACAGCATTTGTTGAAGACACTTTCTTTTTTACATTGTATCTTTTTTGCTTCAGTGTCAAAACTCAGGTGTTCATAGGTGTGTGAATTACTATCTGGGTCTTCAGTTTGATTGCATTTGTCAACATCTCTGCTTTTATGTCAATACCCAGCTGTTTTCATTACTGTAGTTCTGTAAAAGAGTTTGAAGTCAGGGATGGTAATGCCTCCGGAAGTTCCTTTATTGTACAGGATTATTTTGGCTATCTTGGGTTTCTTGTTTTTCCATATGAAGTTGAGTAGTCTTCTTTCAAGGTCTGTGAAGAATTGTGTTGGGATTTGATTTTGATGGGGTTTGCATTGAATATAGATTGCCTTTGGTAAGACTGCCATTTTTACTGTTGATCCTTCCTATCCAAGAGCATGGGAGATCTTTCCATTTTCAGGTATCCTCTTCAATTTCTTTCTTCAAAGACATAAAGTTCTTGTCAAATAGGTCTTTCACATCTTTTGTTAGTGTTACCACAAGGTATTTTATGTGATTTGTGGCTATTGTGAAAGGCGATGTTTCTCTGATTTCCCTCTCAACTTCTTTATCATTTGTGTATAGGAGGCCTACTGATTTTTTTTTTTAGTTGTTCTTATATCCTGCCACTTCGCTGAGGGATTTATCAGCTGTTGGGGTTCTCTGGTAGATTTTTCTGGGTCACTTATATACACTATCATATCATCTACAAATAACAAAAGTTTAACTTCTTCCTTTCCAATTTGAATCCCCTCAATCTTCTTATGTTTTCTTATTGTTATTGCTAGAACTTTAAGAACTATGTTGAAGAGATATGGAAAGAACAGACAGCCTTTTCTTGTTCCTTATTTTAGTTTAATCACTTTAAGTTTCTCTCCATTTAATTTGATGCTAGCTGTTTGCTTGCTGTATATTGCTTTCGTTATATTTAGATATGATCCTTGTATCTGTAAGCTCTTCAAGACCTTTATCATGAAGGGATGTTGAATTTTGTAAAATGCTTTTTTTCTGCATCCAATGAAGTGATCATATTTTTTTCTTTTAGTTTATTTATATGGTGGATTACATTTTGTATGTTGAACCAGCCCTGCATCTCTGGGATAAAGTCTGCTTGGTCATGATGGATGATTTTTTTATGTGTTCTTGGACTTGGTTTGCCAGAATTTTATTGAGAATTTTTGCATCAATGTTTATGAGTGAGATTGATCTGTAATTGTCTTTTTTAGTTGAGTCTTTGTGTGGTTTTGGTATCAGAGTAACTATAGCTTCATAAAAAGAGTTTGGCATTGAGCCTTCTGTTTCTATTATGTGGAACTCTTTGAGGAGTATAGGAATTAGCTCATCTTGAAAGTTCTGGTAGAATTCAGCACTGGAATTATCTGGCTAGGCTTTTTTGTTGTTTTTGTTTGGTTGGGAGATTTTTGATGGCAGCTTCTATTTCCTCTATCTTTCTTAAGCATAGCTCACTAAGTTCACTGAGTCTCAGATTGTATTCTCAAATAAATGATAATAAAGTGCTAACAAAGTAATGCTAATGAAGTGAAAAGAGAACAGCATGAAAGTTTTATTTATTAAAAATTCTTATATATTGTCTTTTAAAATATTAAATACTTAATATGTTTTTCCTTCTCTAAAATCTAAGAATCTATAGAAAAGTGTTAGAAATCTTCCACTTCTGTTTATTAACATGCATCTTATAAATATTGGGTAGTCAATATCTATTATCAAATATAAACAAATAAAAGTTAAAAATCCCTTGAATTTACCCCTATTAACAAAATTAACGAGTAGTACACATGTGCCAAATATATTTCAGTTGAAAACCTTTCACTAAGATGAAATATAAAATCAAAACTGTTTGAAAACAATTCATCAAGTCCAAGTTAGTTCACAGTTTTCTTTTAACCTCGAGGTGACATGTATGAGAAAGTTTTCATTTCAGTTCCTTACTTTGATATCTTAAAAAATGTATTGTAATATTTTGGGGCATGGTGTTCCTGATATAAAAAAATAAAGAATGATGAAAGTATTGACAAAACATTTGGAAGATGGAATACTTAGATTTAGGCTATAGAAGCAATAAATAAAAGATTTCTCATCTCTGGGAAACCATCATTATTGAGAATTGTAAATATTTCAGGAAGCCTCAAAAATAATGTTGGAATGTGAGTGGAATGTCTCAATATATTGGAATTGCACAAAACTCTTTTATACTTTAAGAATGTATTATCAACTGAGTAATAGAAAAAATGAAAATCTATATTATGCCCAATGTGCTCTCATAATCTTTTTCAAAGTTTAATAACATGAATATAAATTAAAGTTAAATAATGTGTGATTTTACTTCCTGGCTTTTTTCCACCAGGGGATATGTAGAAATAGTAAAAAAATCAAGTAGTTATTTAATGTACAAGGTTATGAAAATACTTTTAAAAAAAAAAAAAAACTTGATGGTTATTATTTCACTTCCAACCACAGACTCAAAGGTCTGAGGTAAACTGCCTTCAGCATACCTTAATTGTATTACTGCAGTTGATACAATAGGAGCTTGAGTTTTGTCCTGCCTAAAAATTTGATTATGCCACATATATGCTATATGGTAATTAAACATGCAGGGAATAGTGAAAAATAAAGTAGACTTTTATTCAATGAAGTCACTTTGGGGAGAGATAAAGTAAAAGAGTATACTAATCTTACAAGTCCATCTAAGGTTACTGCCATGAGGTTTAAGTATAAGGCAACAAGTATGCCTAGCTGACTAGTCCTGCTCGTGATATGTTCCTATCCATTTTTGGATCACCCATCGGCTATTCCAAGTCTCTTCTATGAATTGGGTGAAGAAGTTCTTAGATCTCTGTGAATCTTTTCTTGTGAGATAAAATTCTACCAAGTCAGTAATTCTTATGAAAACCGCAACTTCCTGTGGGCTATGCCCTCAGTAGTCTGGCAGCTGAAAAGGGAGGCACTGATGTCATTGGACAGCATCTTTAATTCTGTTAGAACAATTATACAAGTAAAATATCCAATAATTTTAGCTTCATTTTCTTGATCCATGGGGGAAAAACAAAAAACAAACAAACAAACAAACAAATGTAGTTTTAGCCTTCTTTGAAAGCACATACTTAAAACCCTAGCACTTGAGCAACTAAGGAAGAAGAATCTTGATGTCAAAGCCAGTTTGGGCAGCATGACATTATCTGCAAAATATTAAATAAAAGAAGGAAACAAGCAAAAAGGTTGGAAGAGTTGTTAATAGCTAAATAGTAAATATAAACCTGATAGACTGCAACCTGTTTTAATGGTAAACAAAAACTGTTTAATTTCAATATTTTGTTTTGATAATTGATAATGAAAGACATTTAAATTCATGTGTTAAATATCTATAGGTTTCTCCACCATCAGTAACATTGTTCCTACTTTTACAATGTCCCACACAAGGATAGGACTTGGTATTCTAAATATAAGTTTAACTGTAACATATTTAATATAACAGATATTTCATTCATTTTATCAGTTTTCTACTACTCAGACAGGCGAATCTTCTTTTCATTAGGCTGGTAATTAATTTTGAAATCTTTATTTCCCATTTCTATGAGTAAGATGTAAAATTCTGCACATTTGGTAAGTTTAAACCATGTAAATCATAAGTCCTACAAAATAAAAAGAGGGTTCATCTTTTCAGTCACTCAGTTCCACATTCAATGTTTCTCACTGTATGTTATGAATAAAAATACATAAATTGAAAACAATATGACCTAAACAAAACATTGTGAACACTGTTTGAAAAACTGTCATCCAATAGATGTGCTTATAACAAATAGCTCTTATGTTTAACCAAATCATCTAAAGATGACAATGCACAGCCCACTTTGAAATGTGTTTCATACTCTTAGTAATGTAGATGCTGATATGTCTATTAAAGTCTCAGTCTTCTCTCTGTTTTTTCCCATCATGTAACACATGTTCTTTGACCACCATATGCTACACAGTATATTTCTAGTATAAATATTTATAGATATTTAACCTACAAATATCCACAATATGATAGCTATAGATATTTAATGCACGTTTGAGGTGTATTTATTAATAATAAAGAAAACATGTTTAAATTAAGCAGTTATTATTTAACATTTTGACAGGTATACTCTTTTCAGGTAATTAAAATGATTCTGACTACTTTGTTTACATATTACTGTTTAGTTTACTCATTCAGTGTTGTTGGCTAATTAAGTTGTAAGATCTAGTTGGAAAAAAGCCTAAGCTCTAGACAAATTTTAATAATTAATATTTAGTCTTTGGGTCATTATTTGCAGGATGGTGTTCCAAATATAGGCTGACAAGCTTTCTACACTGTGCTACAGAAATTACATTATCTGTAACATTTTTGGTTTTCTTTCTTATATACTTAAATTTGTGTTTGAAACATATTATTTTAGATGGAAAGATTTTTGGCTTGACCAACATAGCAAATCTATTTTACCCAGAAATATGTTCTGTTTCTGTAATAAAAATAACATAGCCAAAAGCAACTTATAGAAGGAAGAGTTTATTTTGGCTGAGTTCCTGGAGACTTTTATGTCTGAAGGCCAAGACTAGTAATGGAAGCATGACACTAAGAAATTACATCTTCTACTGCAACCACAAGAGTAGTAAGTGAAGAAGCAACAACAAGCTATTAACTCTCAAAATAACCTCCAGTGACATACCTGCTCCAGCAAGGCTGTGCCTTCTAACATTCTTGAAGCATTATTAGTAAAAGCTCAGAGACAGACATTGGTGTTAAACCTGAAGATTAGAAAAGGAGAGTAATCAGGCACTGGCTCTCATTAGTACCCGTACCAGGCATGTTTCTTCATTTGGGTCTGAATTAAATCAAATGAGAAAGTATATGGTTACTCTGTAATGTTTGTACTACAACTGTCGATAAGAAGAGATCTTTTCAAATAGGCAACTATTGCAGTTTAGTGGTGTCATATTTAGGTAAGAATGTTGATCATTTTTCTCCACTACAGATAAAAAAAAAAAAAACTAGCTATCAGAAAGGAAGTGTACAGGTCAGTTCTAATTTGATATCTTTATGTCCTATGTCTAACATATGTAGTATCTTCAATAATAAGATCTCATCATCTTGGTAGGAATAGAGACCAATGGCATCAGGTTTTAGTATTTGGAGTGTTTTTAGAATACTTCTGAGCAAATCATGGAGGAGAGGTTCCAACACCTAGCAAAATATTCTCTGTACAGTACTTCTCTTTAAATTATTTTATATGAATATATATATGCATATATGTATGACTCTTATAAAATAAAATAGTATGGTTTTGTAAGGCTCTTTAAGCATTTTTACTGCTAGTTAGATATCCCTGTCCTCATATCATCCTGAGCCCATACATCTCATCCCTCTTCCCTCTGAAACTTCCATTCCCATTAGTCTCCCTTTCATCTGCATTCTACCTCCCTAAAGATATTTTTGATGAATCCAAACTGATCTTTTTCTTGATTTTGAATTGTAAACATAATAAGTTTGAATTTCATAATAATTGAAAATTGGTGAATTTTCAATAGGTTCTCAACTATGGGTTGAATTTATAAACACTTCCTCCATCTATGTTAGGATTTTGGATGCCTTGAATTGGGAAAGTGTTTAGCACACTGTAGTGAAACCTGCGTAGTCATATGTGTGGTGGTCTGGTTATATCTGAAATTTATTTTCTACAGTCATCCAATACCTTTTGCTCTTACAATCTTTCTTCACCATCCTCAGTGGAGATCAATGAGTCTTGGGGAGAGTGATTAGGAATATCTGTCTGATTTAGAACTGAACACTCCATAATCTCACATTCTCTAAACAATGACCAGTTTCAGGTCTCTGTATTGATATATGATTGCTGCAAAAGGATTTTCTCTGATAAGGGGTCTGAGGTATACTTCTCATGTATGGTGTAAAATAAGTACTTAGCAGACAATTTAATAATATGTCCACTTAACAAAACAGTAGTTGTAGTATTATCCGTGATGCAACTCATACTTGTCCCAGTTAATGGTTTCAGATATGAATTCTGACTTGTGAAACAGATAACAAAAACAATTAGAAAGTGGTTGGTTACACTTGTAACATTTCTGCCAATATTATTCCAATTATCATATCTTTCCAGGCCACTTGTAATTTTAGCTTGCAGTGTTCAGAACTGATTAAGGGTAGTAATTATTTTTCTGCCTTGACAGTCTATATATCATCTTCTAATAAGATGAAAGCTAGCCAATAAAGATGATGTTTCCAGGTCAGATGCAGCTTAATATCTCCATGTTCTGTGTCCTTGACTACCTATCACAGTCATTAAAAGACATGTGCCTTTGTAGAGCTAACTTAAGCTTATATAGTCTATTTTATCTTTTTCATATAAATTGTGAATTGTTTTTCTAATGACTTACTGGATTTACAGAAGTTCACTTTAATTCTTAAGTACTTTCAGTTTCCAAATTAACTGATTCCTTTATAAGATATTATAGAAGTCTAGAATACTGTGTTTGATTCAATATCACCTTGGGATTAATAAATTACTTTAAACAGATTGCAAGAATTAGCAAAGCAATCCTTTTCACAGTAAATAACAATGTATCAAGATTTCAGTTCATTTATTACATGTCTTTTTAGACAACTTTGTTATAGAAATTTGTGTGTTTTTCATGGCAGTTTATAAAAGTAACATTTTATGAAAAATCATTAATTAGACATTAGAGAAAACTACCCTCTTTCTGTTTTGTCTGTTGTCTCTGTATAATTAATTAGAAATTATACATTTTGGGGAGAAATAATTGACACAGAATCTGCTCATCATGCATTCTATCAAGAGACACACAGTGTTGTTAAATTCACTGTCACCTAGGTTTACTTAGGTTGCTGCTTCACTACAGCTACCACATTATACTTTGCCTATAATAGTATACTGTGAGTTAGTAAAGTTCAAGCAACTAATCTGTAACTTTTAAAACACACATAACCAGTTTGGGCTGGGTGTGACTAATGCTTATTAATTGAATCAAACATTACTGTTTTAAGAGTTTGATTTCTATCTTTAAAATTTCTTATCAGCAGATATTCAGCAATATAAGGTATAGTTTTCCCTTACTTGTAAGGGAATTTTCATTTATAAATTAATTTAATTTTAATCACGTCAGTGTAACATTATGGTTGTTGAATTAATTGGTAAAATACCTTTGTGTATATGTTGATTCCAGTTTTTTTTAACTTGTGCATAATTGCAGCTCTTCCTAATTTTACATTTTCAAGGCACAGTGTTCCATTGTGATGTTCTTCCCATTTCTACAGCAGTTCTTTCTCTTTCCATCTTGAAAAAGATTTCTATGCTAATTTTATTCTTGTTTGTATTCAATAAGCAAATTCTCTAGTGAAAAATTATTTGCTAATAGTAGCAGATAATCTTGCATAAACAGAGCATTTGAGCTAGCCCTCCCACCTTTTATAGAAGAATTACAGTCCCAGACCTTACCATCTGGCAGCAAGTAAAAGAGGAGTGTGTATGCATATAAACAGTCTCACATCCTGTCACAGAGTTATAAGGCTACCCAGAGCAAATTATTTCCAGTTACTAATGAACATTTAAACTAACAAACAACTTCTACTAAAGTTCTTTTGTTATTTACAGCAACTAATAAACAATGAAACTTTGAAGTATCTCTAAAAATCATTTCCCTGATCTTTATTGAAATAAAATATTTATTCATGCGAAGCCAGGAGTGAGGGGACAAATCTTGAATCACAATTTGGAAGGATAAGCCTGACAGATCGCAATGGGTTAAATGTCAAATCAGACTACATTTAATTCCAAGCTAATATGTGCTACAGATGAAGACGTTACATCAAATATCCCCTCAAAAACTTAAAAAAATGGTGTTTTATAATATGAAATTAAAGCAAATCAGGCAACGTTTATAAATGATCCAGGATGGATATGTAAAGAAGTTTCTCTGTACCCCTAACAACCCTACGGTTTGGATAGCCTATTGCACCGCATCATACTTTCTACCAAATCTCTGTGTTGTTTGATGTGTAGTCTGGAAACTATTTTCAA
The DNA here is from genome assembly GCF_014885135.2 of Alexandromys fortis. Lineage (NCBI taxonomy): Eukaryota > Metazoa > Chordata > Mammalia > Rodentia > Cricetidae > Alexandromys > Alexandromys fortis. The sequence continues at coordinate 7,300,711 of NW_026067977.1, forward strand.
TGTTCAGCAGGGTCCTTGAGCACATAGTCACGTACTCATCTGTCGTCATTTTTTTGTTCTGGGCTATTTAGAAATGCCTAGATACACCACACATTGTGTTTATAACTCCAGTTGCTAGCCAATGCTGAAAGGTTTAGGTAACATTTCCTTTCTATATCAACTCCATTCTGAATTTTAGAAACCAATTGTTTTTATCTAAAATACATTTATGTATTAGCTAAATTTATAAATGTCTAAAAGACTGATTCAAAAGCATTTTTTGTCTCTGCAAAAATAAACCCCATAACCTCCTTGCTCATGTTCTCCCTCCTTCTGCTCTTCATTGGGACATTGGGAGCTCAGTCCAGTGCTCCAGTGTGGGTCTCTGTCTCTATCCCCATCCATCGCCAGATGAAGGTTCTATGGTGATATGAAAGATACTCGTCAGTATTGTTATAGGATAGAGTCATTTCAGGTTCCCTGTCCTAAGCTGCCCAAGGAACTAACTGGGGACATCGCCTTGGGCTCCTGCGAGCCACTCTAGGTTCAAGTCTCTTGCCAACCCTAAGGTGGTTCCCTTAACTAAGAATTGTGCTTCCTTGCTCCCCTATCCAAACTTCCTTTATCCCAATCATCTTGTTTCCCCAAATTCCAACCATCCTCCCCTTCTCACTTTTCTCTCCCCATCTCCCCTTACTTCCATCCCACCCCACCCCCAAGATCCCAATATTCTCCCCGGCAATTTTGTCTACTTCCCATAGCAAAGAGGATAACTATATGTTTTTCCTTGGGTTCACCTTCTTATTCATCTTCTTTAGGTTCACTAATTATAGACTCCGTGACCTTTATTTATGGCTAGAAACCAATTATGAGTGAGTACATCCCATGTTCATCTTTTTGGGTCTGTGTTACCTCACTCAGGGTAGTGTTTTCTATTTCCATCCATTTGCATGCAAAATTCGAGAAGTCATTGTTTTTTACCGCACCATAGTACTCTAATGTGTATATATTCCACACTTTCTTCATTCACTCTTCCATTGAAGGGCATCTAGGTTGTTTCCAGGTTCTGGCTATTACAAATAATACTGCTATGAACATAGTTGAACAAATGCTTTTGTCATATGATAGGGCATCTCTTGGGTATATTCCCAAGAGTGGTATTGCTGGGTTCAGGGGTAGGTTGATCCCGAATTTCCTGAGAAACCGAAACACTGATTTCCAAAGTGGTTGCACAAGATTTCATTCCCACCAGCAATGGATAAGGGTACCCCTTCCTCCACAGCCTCTCCAGCAAAGGCTATCATTGGTGTTTCTGATTTTAGCCATTCTGATAGGTGTAAGATGATATCTCAAAGTTGTTTTGATTTGCATTTCCCTGATCGCTAAGGGGGTTGAGCATGGCCTTAAGTGTCTTTTGGCCATTTGAACTTCTTCTTTTGAGAATTCTCTGTTCAGTTCAGTGCCCCAGTTTTTAATTGGGTTAATTAGCAATTTAAAGTCTAGTTTCTTGAGTTCTCTATATATTTTGGAGATCAGACCTTTGTCTGTTGCGGGGTTGGTGAAGATCTTCTCCCAGTCAGTAGGTTGCCTTTTTGTCTTAGTGACAGTGTCCTTTGCTTTACAGAAGCTTCTCAGCTTTAGTAGGTCCCATTTATTCAATGTTGCCCTTAATGTCTGTGCTGCTGGGGTTATACATAGGAAGCGCTCTCCTGTGCCCATCTGTTGTAGGGTACTTCCCACTTTCTCTTCTATCAGGTTCAGTGTGTTCAGACTGGGGTGCACCCACCCACTGAGACAGTGGGACTGATCTATTGGGAGCTCACCAAGGCCAGCTGGACTGTGACTGAAAAAGCATGGGATAAAACCGGACTCTCTGAACATGGTGAACAATGAGGGCTGATGAGAAGCCAAGGACAATGGCATGGGGTTTTGATCCTACTTCATGTTCTGGCTTTGTGGGAGCCTAGCCAGTTTGGATGTTCACCTTCCTAGGCATGGATGGAGGGGGAAGGACCTTGGACTTTCCACTGGGCAGGGAACCCTGACTGCTCTTTGGACTGGAGAGGGAGGGGGAGAGGAGTGTGGGGAGGGGGAGAATGGTGGGAGGAGGGGAAGGGAAATGGGAGGCTGGGAGGAAGGGTCGGAAACATTTTTTTTCTTTTCTCAATAAAAAAAAGTACAAAAAAATAAACCCCCTAGAGCTGCACATCTACTAGGAATTCTTTTTGCCTTTAATTTAAAGCATATAGAATACTTTTTATAGAACTTATCTTGATATTGCATCTCTATCTCATTCAGTTATTAATTTAAAATACGATTAATTTTACTTGAGTTAATACTTAATTTTAAGGACTTTTAGCTCGTTTTCTTCAATTCTATCTGTCTTAAATGTCTATTTACCTATAAGTTTATTCTTTTGTTTATATATGTGCATGCAAAAGCTTAAAATGATTTAAAATGGAAAAAAGTAGAAAAGTCAACTTTAGAGAAGAGTGTCTTCCCTGATTCCTACTACCTTTCCATCTCATTTCTACACCCATTCTATGAGCAACACATTGTTTCATTTCTACACTATATTCCATGTTTCCTTTAATATGGACCTAAATATACACGCACATTTACCTTGTTTTTCTTTGTACTTAGACAAAACTGACAGATTATGGATCAAAGGTCAGCTAACATTGTCAGTAACAATCACTTCATAACCACTTTTTGCTCATAAGAGTTAAATCAAAGACAGTATGCTCACACTATCATAATAAGGAAAAAATCCTCAAGTTTCAAGTAATGAAATTTAATGTGCACAAATTAAAACTACATGTTGGTTTTGTAATTCAGGGAGATTAATCAAAGGAATAAAACTGATTTGAGGGATATCTTTCTTAATTATGATTCAGTTAGTGTTTCCTTTACTGAAATTGATTAGAGACCTTATCTGCTGATGCTGATTTCTTGAATTTATGAATATTTCTCTGCTCATATATAAATACTGCCAAATTTTGTTATCCACCTATGAGCATAATGTTTGAATTGAGCATATTTATCACTTGGAAGACGTTTATAGACTCACATTATTTTTTTTTCTTTTATGTGTATTTTAGCATGCAATCACACTGTGAATCAATATCTTCCAAGGGTAGGTTAGTTGGGAATGCCTCAATTACACAGTTAAATGGATTGCGAAAAATGGAAATTTTATTTGCACTTGCATTGGGGTCTGAAAAAATGATGCTGACATTTTAATTGAACTTTGAAATATACTTGCTGCATTTTTGTAGGCACAGTGAACCTACTCCTTTTAACAACATGGAAAGTTCATTAAATATTTTGGAATTACTGGTGATGAAAATAAGGATACTTTTTGTCAAAGTGACTTTTATAGTATAGTATTCACACACCAACATTACTTAACACTGTGATTTTAGGTAGAATTCACAACAAAATTTATCATGAAAATAAATTCTAATTTTTAAAACAACCAGTGCTCAGTATAGTGGTTAGGAATATTTCCTATATTTTGAATAAAATCAATTTTCCCTTGACTGCACCAAAATAAGATGAAACTTTCTTTTTTGTAGAATGTCAGTGATATCAAGATATTAAGCTTCCCTCATAATACAAATTCATGTGATTGGCAAGGAAAAAATCCTCAAAATACCTGATTGTGAGAGGCACTATCTGAAACTACTGTTTGAAACCATAAGGCAGAGTGTAAAACTCACATTTCTAGTTGTGTAGTGAAATAGTATAAAGACAATAGTATATAAAATATGTCCACCCAAATACATTCCTGCCCCAATATGATTTTAATATGATGAACAGCAACCATTAAGGTCTTCTAGGCTGATTTTACTTCACATTCTAATAATCCTTTGTTTTCTCTCCTAAAATATTTTACCCAACAACTTATGCAAACTTTTTAATGTCATGGTCATGATACTTGACATTGGTGCCTCTAATAAATAATAAAGAAGTATCAATTGAAGCTCTTTATTGTTCACATACAAGGGCAAACCACAAAGAATCAATTGCCAAGTTTTTTCATTGACCATTGATATTCCTTCCAGTATTCTTTTGACAATTCACGAAGTTCTTCCTTATATTATTCAACAGTGCATTATTTCCAGACATGTGTACCCAGCTGATGTGACCAAAAAGCATTTTGTTATCTCCCCATTACTGGATGTCCTTCATAGTATGCTAAATTTTGAGCTACTTGCAAGCTTATAGACTTTAAGATTCACTTTTTGTGAATAAAGTATCTTCTGACAGAGTAATCTTTAATAATTATTCTATTTTTGTGGTCATTTCTTTACTGTGAGTTGTTATGTGTATTTGTCACTCCAAAACATAAAATGGGCTTAAAATCATTCAAAGAATTTGGAAAGATATCAAATGATAATATCACTTTTAGAATATTTTAGTATCATTAATCGTCAACGTGGTGAAAACTAAAATTGCATTATGGTATCGATTTATTTAAAAATAAAAAATTAAGAAATGTCAAAGAGGCAGAGAAATTACAGTACTTGTACATTGATAGTGCAATATGAAAAATATAACTGTTTTGCATAACTAAATTTTTGTTCTTAAGATATTTACTATAATTTAATTTTTTCATATAGTTCAACAATTTTTCACTAGATTTTTCAAGAAAAATTAAAAATCTATATTTGAGCAATGATCCTTAGTAGGAATTTCTTAGATAAAATATTTAAATAACCAAAAATTGGCTTGTACTTAACTCCACTTCTTGAAAACTAACATGCCTTTGTTATATCAATCATATTGGGACTCTATGAATCTCAACATATACAAAGCCATAACCACTTTTTTGTTTTTGTAATTATTCTCTCCATCTATCAATGTGTCATGAGACTCATAATTAAATATTTAGAGAACTTCTCACTGATTTATTAATCTATGGAACTAGAGCAAATATACTACATACAACTAGGTGATGATGAGCTCTCAAAATTTGAATTTTGTACATGAAATTAAAACATTGTGATATGATTTATAGGACAAAATTATATTAATTAAAAGGCAATGTAATGGTGGTGATTTATACCACACTGCTTCATTATCATGAAACCAGAGAAAATATGAATGTTCTAATGGTATTATTAGAAATTAGGATAAATTATAGAATAATTTCAGCCTTGATGTAGTATTGCTAATCTAACAAATTTGCTTAAGTAGATTAACACATAAGTACGTGCAGAAACCAACCTGTACAGTTTTAATTGTCATTCACATCAGGATGATAATCAGAAATAATTTCTCTTTACATGGCAACAGTTGCAAAATAAAGTCCTTATCATTGCTGAGTTCAGGTAGCTCTATTTTTATCATAATTACTTCCATTTACTTCTTTAGAACTTTGATTTATAATTTGAAAATATCAGGCATATGTATCAATTTATGATTATATAATTCTGGTTATACTCACCACTCTAGGTTCTATATCTTCTCACCACTGCCACAGGTACCTCTCCTCTAGAAAGTGCTCTTCTTAGCATGTTTTTTCTTTTACTTTAGTCCCCATTGAGTTTATTCTGTTAGTCACTTAAGCATGAACATAGACCCTGAAACATAGGTATTTTACTAGTGACTCTAGCACTGAAATCAATGATTTTTTTTTCTCCAAGTATCCATTTGTCCACATCAGTTTTCTGGGGAGAGGCTAAGCCACATGAGCTCCTTTTTGATCCACAACTGGAAAATAATAGATCTACTCTTGTCTAGTTCCTGTCCAGGTAACCAGAACTTCTTTCAGTTTCTGTGTGCAATAGCCATGTGATGAGTAGAAGATAGGATTTGACAATCTTATTCTATAGTATAGCCATTGAATTTCTTCCACATCCTCTTTTGCTATTTCTTATGATCGTTAGAAGGAATGTGGATGTTATTTTGAGAGATGAAGACTTGGTAGTCACGTATTCTTAGCACTGTGACCAGTCCAAACATATGTTCAGTGAAGAAAACAAAACCTTGTCTGACAAAGACTGAGGTAAGCACTATATACACTGTTTCTTTTCATCTTGATCTCTTATAAAAGCCAAGTTTGAACTATAATAATAGAATTTTCTGTTGTGCTGGAAATCACAAATGCTATAGATGCTTGGTAAGAACATTTGCCTGACTGAAATGGTATCCTGATAAATTTCCGGCTTCTCATATCAACATTAGTTCTACGATGTCTTGGTTTACTGATATATTTTCCTAAATGGATATGAATTTTACTTTCCATCATGTGCTACTTTATATCATATATGACTTTATATCATATACTATGAAAGAATATATCTTTTAGAGGGTGCCTATGAAACAATGCATGTTTGAACACATTCTTTTAACTCATTTATCAGTTGTCCTAGAAGGCAGTCTATTTTCAGGCATATTTGATGCAAAATAAAAGCAGACAGGAGGATACAGAAGGTCTAAGCCACTAACAGGTTCCTTTCTTGCTAGAATCACATAAAAAAGCAGATCTGTTGTCAGTTGGGTACTCAACGACAGGAATAATAGAGTCTCTACAAACTATATATAACAGAAAATTGAAAAGTCACTAATTTTAGATAGCTACAACTTTTGGAGAAAGAAACAGCCTTTTGATATTTTTTTTTTAATTTAAGCACTGCTCCTGTCAAATCATATCAGACACTAAAAGCTTCATCACTGAATACAAAAGTTTCCACCATGAACTGTATGTAACATGATTAAATTCATCATAAAACATTATTAACAAATTCTCCTTTAAAATTAAATGGAATAGAAGGAGCCTAACTAGCACCAAGTAGTTAAATAGAAACTTTTGACTGGAAATATATCTAAGCAGAAGTGAAGGATATAACGTTCACAGAAAGCAGTGTATAGGATGGTGTGCCTAAAGATGTCCTCACTGAGAGGGCCCATTTAACACAACTACCCCACAAGGCAGAGTTAGCTATGTTCCCAAAATTTGAAAATACATAGTTGAACTCTATAAAACTGACTTTAAATCCCAAACTTCAGTCCTGCCAGTAGCCAGTAAAAAGAATGAAAATAATTCTAGATTCTCAACATAGAAAGAGAAAAACAACCAAACAAAAAATTATCACTGTTGCCTTACCTGAGAGGTTAATCAGTGATTCATGTATTCTCAAAGCCATTCTCATCTCTCACACAGGTACACAACAGTATTCTATACCATTCAATTCTATTGAGGATATCTGGTACTCAACTCACTTTGATCTATTTAACTTCATAATGTTGTCACCCACCCTGTTCAACCAATGAATTCAAATTCTGGTAACTTCTGGAGCACCCTTGAAAGAAAATACCAACTATTCAGAGTCATAACTGTTGAGATTCCAGGAGGGCCTTAATATACCTAAAACACATTAAAGCTGGACTCATCCATCACAATCAATAGCTTCCCAAATACACTCCTTTTACACAATAAAAAGTTTGAAAATGGGACCCAAAATGTCTTTTCATGATCTATTAAATACAAAACCCATTCTGTTTTCTATTATCAGTATTATCTGGTGTAGGGATAGACAGAACTTAAGTAGAGTAAAAGTACAATGGAAGAATAAGAGAAAAAATAAGATGTCTTTCATACAAATGAAGTGACTTAATACCTCCAGGAGATTTCTCTCCTGAAGCAAACCAATTTGCAAACATATAACTGTCAGGGAACAAACAGTTCACTCAAACATAAATGCCCCCAAATTGAACATCATCCTTACTGTCTTTTTGTCCTCAATGTGGCAAGAGACGGTACTAGGTGGCATATAGTTCCAGGATGAAGACACCTTTATTAATGTTCTGGATGTCGTGAACCCTCAGTTCTGGTTGGCTTGCAAAACAACCATCATCATGGAAGGGGCAGGGTATTGTTGTGAACATTGCAGTTTTTCTTTGGCATTAGGGTTCTATTCACTCCCACCTAATATTCCAGCAAATGACTACCAAGTCTTTTCAGGTTTTTATATGTCAGTGGAACTCTATAAAACTTCACTAAGCCTTTATACTACCTTTAAAATATATAACTTTTTAAAAAGTATGAGAAAATTTTCATTTAATACTTTTCTAGAAATACCTTAATATCATTACTTTTATTTTATACAGATATATTACCAAACTCCTTGGTCAAATTATCATCAGTTTCCTATGTAAATCCAGTTACAGTTCCTAGGGAGATTGCTCTGTAATTCAAAGTGCTTAGTGTTCTTTCCGAAGACCTCGGTTTTATTCCTAGCACCATATAAGTTGGCATACAGCAACATATATCCCCTATTACAAAGGAAGCAATCCCCTTTTCTAAACTCTGCTGGCACCTGAATACTCATGACACACATAAAGATATGGAGGGACTTGCCTACATATACATTTTTTTTTGAATAATGTCTATCATCACATGTCCTGAGGGTTTATCTGTATAGTACTCTCCATTAATGCTGAAGTTTTAGGTATTAACATTTCAGGCATGGAAATTACAACCAACTGAATTATAACTAGATTAAAAATTCATGCCGGGCAGTGGTGGGGCACACCTTTAATCCCAGCACTTGGGAGGCAAAGGCTGGCAGATCTCTGTGAGTTTGAGGACAGCCTGGTCTACCTTGTCTTGAAAAAAAAAAAAAACAAAAAACAAAAAAATCATGGCTTTCCTAAATATAAGGAATATTTTCCTATCTCTTGAAATGCAAGTGAATAATTACCTCTGAGTCAATTTTGCACCCTAATATGAGCTGCCTGCCTCTTACCCTGTAACGCACCACACTAGTCATTAAATTTCAAATATTCTGTGATTTTTTACTTCTCCAGGTCTTTTCAAGTTGATAATAGTTCCTCCTTTTTTTTTTTTTTTTAACAGATGTCTCCTCATGTAAGTGAGTCTCTGCAATTGTATAGCACCTTCATTCCTCTTGGACATGTCAGGCCTATAGAACATTGAATTGTGCAATGGGACCCTAAGTTTATTTATTTTAAACCATTTTAAGGAGACTCACCTTGTTTGTTAATTACACAGGACTTAATTGTGCTCTTTAGCACAATGCCTTTCTTTTTAAAATAATGTTTATATTTTTTATCCTTCTCTCAGATATTACATTCCATTATAATTTACACTCCTCCCTCCCCTCTCACTAGCTCCTTCTACTTCTCCTCCTGATCCATTCCTGTCACAGAAATCAGATGGGATCTTTTCAAACCTAAGGTAAATACATGTTGATGACTCAGACAAATGTATTTTGTGTCAGAAAGCTATACTATAAATTAGATGAAGAACAGGGAGCAGTATATGCTGTGGTATTTCAAGAAAAAACAGGGAAAACTGTTGTAATTAAATTATAGTCTCCAAACAAACAAACAACAACAATAATGACAACAAAAAGCAATTGTCACATCCACTCATAGAAACACTTAGGCTATAATCAAGGTTTACCATTGTGAGTACCTGACAGCTTGGTTCAGAAGATCTCACTAGTGAATCACTATCTATAAGATCATGCCCAAACCATGTCAGATATCACTATATTGTTCAGTGTACAGCTGTAAAATTGGATCTCCAAATTCTCATGATAAAAATTACCTGTATCTATGACTATCTAACTAATTATTATTAGTCTTTGGACCTTCTACACTTAACTTCTATTTTTGTTCTCTCTTTTATACTTGAATGACTTTATGTGGTCCTGTGGCTATCCAATTCATGTGAGTGGATCTCTTTGATTAACATCTGAGGTATGGAAACTTTCACCATGAAGACATTAAACCATGTAGCCTAATTTCAGCCAGATCAATTCAAAGCCTCCTTGCAAAATAATATAAGGTCTTAGTTCTTAGGAAGTGATGATCTTCAGTGAAATATTAGAAAGATTGCATGGCACTTTTCCAAAAATCACTATCATGTAAAATTAAGGACTGGAATTGTGGGACCAAGTGACTAATCATAAACTTGGGATTCATTTACTCTCTATTACCTGAAGAGATATGACTTCTTAAACTGCTAAGAAGGGTGTAGATGGGTAAATACATTGGTCTCCAAGAGCTTTAAAGCTTATGAGATTACTTAGTGGCTGGACACTTTCTGATAAAGAAGAAGGTCTTACTGTTGTGCTCTATGTGCCAGTCCTAAAGTTACTTGGGCTAGACTGGCTAAGTCTCAGGTGATTCTTATTCTCGTGATTTAAGGAAAGTTCTAAAGCATTACAAAATGATAATTATCACAGTTGTTTCCTTTTATTGTACGATCTCACTTCTTGAGAATGTACTTTACACAATGATATCTTTATCCATTGTTAACTCTCACTTCTTGAATATGTGTGTGTGTGTTTACTCTAGAAAACTGCCTATTTTCTACATAATTCTCTAGGTCTTGCCTGAATTATTTTTTTTTACTTTTATAAATTTTATTTATTTTTAGCTTTTATATTTACTTCTACTAACTTTTCATATACAAAATGTAACGATTTATTTTTTTTTCTTGGTATTTCTGTTAACACTTAAGTATTTCTTTTTCTTTTTTTTAGCTTTTTAAAATTTATTATTAGGGTACTAAGATAGTCTTTGACAACAATCTTAGGGACTAGGGATCTGGCATTGGAGAGTTCAGAGCAAGATCCCATTGGCAATAACTATTTCTAGTGAAGACTATTTCTCCTAAAGAAAGCATGTAAATGTTCGAGAATTGTCTTTAGCTAGAGTTAGCAGCAACACAACTACAGTGAATACAAATATTCAATCAGACAGCATATAGTAAACCAACAAAGCTCCCACAATTAACTGCAGAAAAGAAGTATAACATTATAAAATAATGCAAATCATTATTTTTGAAGAAGTAAAATTTATTTATGGATAAAATCTGAAATTTGAAAAGCATAAAACATGAGAAATACAATAAGAATAATTGAAACTATAAATCCGAAACAATCATGGAGGTGTCTGCCAGCTATTATGGCATTTGGAAAGTTGAAGCATTCAGTGATGAGTTAAAGGCCAGCTTGAAGTCCATAGTGAGATTGAGTTCAGTGCATTCTAAACAAAGAAAGTTGTCTCAAAAGCAGAAAATAAAGTTATCTAAAAATATAAAAGTAAGACATAGGAGAATACAAGTGGAATTCCAAAACAATAAAAAGTTTTAGTTTTAGCATTTTGAATAATGAACCTAAAGAAAGACTCAATGCACTTTAATATAGAAAATATAAAATCATTTGGACAAAGAAACAATAGAAAAATTGAAACAGTTAAGTAAACCAATGGGAATCTTTCTGTGAGTTCTAATAAAGAATTCAAGGGACATATACAATGGATCTAAGGTATAAGTTTAAGATACAGAAGAAATTGTTTAAATAGGACTAGGAAGCATACTTATAAAAATATTGACTGAATCTTCCTTAATAGAAATAAAAGACATAGTTCTCCAATAGTTGAGACAGAAAATAGGGAGGTGTCAAGTCTAATGGACCCAGAATAGAATTCCTCTATACACAAGATAATCAAACCATCAATAATTAAAAGCAAATAACCCTGAAAGCGAAAAGGATAAAGATATGTCTCCCAAATGAGTTCAAAGGGACCAATCAGCAGGATTCTGGTTTGAAACCAGGCAGTTAGGAGAGAAGGATGATGCATTTAAATTATTGAAGACAACCAAAAAAAAAATTTTCAATCTCAAAGGTTGTCTTTCATAAACAAGGAGGAAAGCAAACCTTTTCTGAGCCAACAGAATTTAGGAAGTTTATCAGCATTGGTCTTTCTCTACAAGAAATACCAAGTTATTCGTTAATTGAGACAGACAACTGAAACAAAGAAATCCTTTAATAATAATATGTAGTGGGTAAAGGCACAAAACTCAAACAAGTTTAAGAATATGGAAGACTATTATGTGAATTAAATTTGTCTGTAGCATAAGAACAAAGGCACACTTTTAGTAATAATTTAGTAAGATATACAGGAGTGTATATTTCATTTATATTTTAATAAATAAAGCTTGCCTGAAGTTCAAAGTGTAAAACAGCTACATTGATCAGCCTTACAGGCCAGGCAGTGGTGGCACACACATTTAATCCCAGGAGACATGTTATTTTGCCGTAGAAATTGGGCGGTAGTGATGTACATCTTTAATCTCAGCACCAGAAAGAAATATAAAATGGTAGGAAACAGCTCTCACACACAGCCTCATTCTGATTTTCTAGAAACAGTATCACCATTTCAGACTGAGGTAGAGGTAAGAGCCAGTGACTGGTTGTCTTGCTTCTCTCTCTTTCACGTTGAACCCCAATTTCCATTTCTAGGTTTTTATTAATCATGCAATAAAAGTGGTACTACTCTTTTGAGACATACAAGAGTGGTACTTATATCTTGGCAATAACCAACATCTATCTATCGACATTTGTTTTGGGAATCTTTCTGGAATATGCACTGTGATGTCAAATAGAGTTGAAGAAAGGGGATGCCACCCATGGACTACAGGCAGGAAATCCCCCGAAAGGCTTTGATTTGGCTCTTGATTGTATTTTCATTTTACACTCTATAACAACAAGATGGAGAGAACAAAGAAACAAGGTTTTATAGAGGGAGGAGAGGCCTGCATAGCAGTTATTAGATTCTGTTCAAGAACTATAGACCACTTCAGCCATTTCTCCAGGTATTTCTGTTGCAGATAGCAAGTGAAGTCATGCTTGGCAAATAGTGCAAGCAGTGCTTTAAGTAAACAAAATAAATCATTAAATTGATATCTAATAATTGGTCTTTTTACCTTACTGTTCTTCTGACTTTAGGCCCACTCAACACAAGGGAACTCATGTATGGCTTATAAAGCTGGCCAACTATTGTGCTAATGAGTTCATGGATCTTACTGAAGAAGTTATTATTGTCACTTTACTAGACCAACATAATCCCTGTCCATATTCTAATGTACTATATCCCCAGGTAAGGGTAACTTTCAGCCCTCATCAAGAAGCATTTCATTCCAATAGAAAATGCAATCACAGAGAACCACAACTGGTCAAAATGTAGAGTCACCATTAATAGTATGTACATCTCCAGCACACTCTTGCAGTAGGTTCAGGGAAAAATGCAGAAAAGGTAGCAGAAAGTTTGAAAGATTGTAAGGAGAAGAATACAAGGACGTTCATTGTTAGACCGACCCACGAAACTTCAATGATGTGACTGCCTAAGCAAGCCCTGAACAAGGACATTCATAGACATGCTGTGTCAGGGAGAATCTCAAGGAGAACCACCACAGATAAAAACTACAGATAAAAACATATAGGATTTGGTAGGAGAGAGAGAGAGAGAGAGAGAGAGAGAGAGAGAGAGAGAGAGAGAGAGAGAGAAAGCTTTCCCCTAGGAGGAGCCCATTTACCATATATCTACTACTAACTGCTCAGACCTAAAATCATGTAATTATAACAGCAAAGAGATTCAGAAGTTTGTAGCTTAGTTAGAAAGGTAGAGGACAGAAGAGTGGTGGGTAAGCATAAAGAGAACTGGAGGAAGAAAAAGCAAGGTAGGGAAGAAATGTGTTGTAGGAACTCCTTCAGCAAATAGCCTTCAAGATACCAGCCCACTTTGGGCATAGTCTCATGTACTATAAGTGCAGACTGTTGAATTCCATTCCAGGTCCCAGCAAACACAGAAGAATGTGGATCACTACCATTATTGTGAGTTTATCCACAAATAAATAAACTTTTTTTATACTTCATTTCAGGCAATTGGGGAGCTTTTGGACACTTCTACAGAAATTTGTTTATATTTTAATTTAAATTGGTAGATGGTAGCATAACTGGTCTGAAGTAGGCCAACAACTTTTTTCAAAGGAAACTTCACATTTTTAAGGCTTTCTAACTGAGGTATTCATGTTATCAGATATGTCAGGCACTGGCACAGTACCTTTCCTTTTCTGCCAAAATATTGACATTTCTTTGTTTTACTATTTATTTATTCAATTTAGTGTATAACTGATATCAACCTTGAAGAAATCAATGGTGCAACGTCATAGTTTTGGGTAATATTAATCTATTGTTTATTATTAACAATCTCAGTTATGCTGTATATTTTAGTCATCTAATTATTAAAATATCATGAAAATGTCTGGTTTCTAAAGTGAAAGACATAGGAAAATCACATGCATTTAGATAATATAAAATATAAACAGAAGTAAAGGTGTACGGTTTTAAAAATTAAATTATTTTTATTAAATAATAAATGCAGTATTTATTCATATGTATAAATAAACTCCAATAATAGATTCATGTGTATAAATGAACTCCATGGTTATAAAATACAATCTGTAGACTATGCACAAGATAAAACTAAAATATACAGAAAAAAGAAAAATATAAAAATAAAGAAAATAACAATCATAAAGGAAATACAAATAAAGTAGAAAGATGAAAGAGTCAGATGCATTTGGGCAAGATTCCCATCTGAGCTCTTGCCAATGTGCAGCAGAAAGATGTAAAGTTCAATGGTAGTATGTACTACAAAACAATCTAAGTAAAATAAACCAAAACTTGGGAAAAGGGATTTCAAAAAATCCTACTTGGAAATTAAGGAAATGGAAATTATTTTTCTGGCAGATTGAAATAAAAATGAAGCAGATACAGTAGTAAATTACACAAAAGTAAATTCAAAGTAAAAAGCTATGTAAAGTCAAAAGGTGCTATAATAGCAAAACAAGGTCAATGTACCAAAGGTTTAAAAACTGTAGCTATATAATCTCATAACAGTAGACTTATTGATATAAAGACAATATAAATATTAACAATAAATATAAAATAAAACAAAGGGTGATGAGGTCACGAAAGAAATTGCAATATGATTTAAGTGGGAGACTCAAACAAAACCGTTTTAGTAATGCACAAATTAGACAAAGTTAATATTGAAAAAGAGTTTAGAAAAAAAAATTGAACAAAACATTTGAGAGAAAAATGGAGAGTCTTGTTTTAGGCTGCTTCCATCCTACAGGAACAGAATACATTCTTCAGTGCAGAGAGAGCATTCTCTAGAACATCATGTATTACAGCAAATGACAGTCTTGGCCAATTTAGTAGACTGAAATTATGTCAAGTATCTTTTGGGACAAAACAGTACAATAGAATCAATAGAACAAAATTTCAGAGATTGTCTAATGCATCAAAATTAAGTAATGCTCATTAGAAAAAAACAATGGGTCAAACAAAAGTTAGAAAGAAAAGATTAAAGATATCTTGAAGCAAATACTGTTAGAAATACAATGTTCTAAATTTACACAATAAAGAAAAATCAATATTAAAAAATACAAACTTTATAGCAATACAAGTCTGAATCAAAAATGGAATTGCATATAACTTCATTCTTCTGTCCAGATGTGGTTGGAATTAACTACACTGTCAACATCAGGAAGACTGAGGGAAAAGGCTCCATGACAGACTGGGATATACAGTAGAAACATGCAAAAAACTCAAATAAAAAGAAGTGAAGAAAGGTGAAAAGGAAGGGAAAAAATGGTAGGAAATGTAGGGAGGCAGAAAGGAAAACAAAATAGAAAGCTCCCTGGCAAATGACAAACACACTGTAAAAACAGCTTGTAGAACTAGAGAATGCATTTGGGCTAACCAAACATATAAGGAAGTCAAGAAACTTTATAGAGATGAAGAACAACTTGATTATGAAACAGGTGAAAAACTTGATAGGCATTTCTGAAAGGCAGTGAATGGCTGAATAATATTAGAGTGAGTGCTAGTATCTACACATTTTGCAAATAAAAATTAACCATAATTAGATGGGATGCTATAGGTAAACTATAATGATATATACTTATAATCTGAGTAACTGGGAAGTTGAGGAACAAGGACTGATATTTTAAGAGTACCCAATGCTACACAATGAGACTCTATAGAAAACATAACAAAAAGCAAGTAGTTTTTACAAGAATTTAATAATCTTTGTAATATTCATAAGCACATTAACTAGTAACATCTCTATTGAATACTATATGGAATTCTTCAAGTATCACATAATCTAGCAATTGAACTTACTGTAGAATGTGGTAGCATTTTTTTTTATTCTCGAGAATACAGCATTTCTTCCTTTGCTTTCTTTCTTTCAGCACCTCCCAATACATGTCTCCTTATTCTCTCTATTTTTTTAAAGAATTTTATTGCCTGCACATATGTCTGTGTAAAGGTGTTGGATCTTCTGAAACTGGACTTACAAACAGGTGTGAGCTGCCATGTGGGTTCTGGGAATTGAACCCTGGTCCTCTGGAAGAGCAGCTGGTGCTCTTAACTGCTGAGCCATCTCTCCATCCCCCTATTCTTTTTTAAATTCATAGCTTCTTTTCTTATCAATTGATATTTCATGGATAAATGTTTATTAATATACATATATTATCCTAAAAATAATCTTTTTAGTTTGTACACTGTTATTTGAATACATGTTTTCACGGCTGACTCTTTAACACCAGACAACCATTAGATGTGTTCTTCCTTGATAGCATTTTCAAGATACATTGGCACTCCATGCTTTCTGAAGTATTAATCACAGTAGCTATGATATGGAATCATTCCTCTTCCCAATTAATAGATAAACAGATAAAACAGAGTATATCTTGTATATGTAATAAAATGTTAAGAGATTTAAATAAAGAAATTCTCACATAACATAAATGGAAGTAGAAAACATTATTCTAAAATAAGTGAATAAAAAGCAGTCAAATATCACAAGTTTCCCGTTGCATTGTTACTCCAAAACAATTGAGTACATAGAAGCAAACATTCAATGGTGGATACCTTTGGTTGAGGTGAAAGAAATGGGGCATGATCGTTAAAGTCCTATATGTGTCAGTATCACCAAGGGGTTATATTTTAAATATTTTTCTCAGCAAAAATATTTGATATTTAATGTCATATGTTAATTTGTTTTATTTAGTCATTTCACAATATATTAATCATTAAAACACATAAATTCAATGAGTGGCAAGTTTGTAAGTAAAAAATAAAAGTAACTTTTACACACATTCATGTGGAGTGAGAGACACAAACTAGAAGTTAATCACCTTCTAAAATAACACAAGTAGTGATGATAAGTCTATGGTTGACAAAGGACACAATGGTTGTCTTAAAAACATCATTATCTCAAGAAGAAAACACTTCAATTTGGTTCCATTTTATGTTACCAGGGATAATACAGTCACATTATATTTAAATTTTCATACTAGGTTTTAGGCATATATTCTCATTATATGTATTCAGAGGCATTCCAGACTTCAGTTGAAATAAGACTCATTTATCTGGTCTTAAAAATATCTTATTTGAATCGCTGTGTTTATCCTCAACAGTACTATTAAACATTTTTACATGTATGAGAGGAAATACAGTTGAATGTATGTTGGATTGCAATTAGTAGGATGATCATCATCATTGTTTACTTGCTAAGAATATCTATCAGGACCTGGCAGTTATGTTTGTCTTCTTAGAATCATATAAAGATGTCATTTTTATTTGGGAGAATGTGATTTTGAATCCTTGCAGACATTTATGTCAAGTGATATGAAAATTTATAATGCATGTGATCACACTTTCACACAAGAAGATAGACAGTTAAAAACATGAAGCACTAAGATTCACAGATGAGAAACCAACGTGGCTTATACTGATGTACAGTCAACTGTCCCTGCCTTATCACTTAAAATTGAGAGAGTGGAACGTAGGGAACCATAGACAATTTTGACACTGTTTGTGATTACTTTTCTTAGACTAAACATGTCTTTTTTAATTGGATTGGGAGATGTTTCTAAAATGAGTCAGCATAGAGAGAAAAATATTAACATCCATGTCCTTCTTCATTGTGACATCTGCAATAATAACAGCAGACATGAATTAAAAGGAACATTTCAAACGGTGATTCTCAAGTATGCTGAAGTGTTTGGTTTACCCCATAATGTTCTTCTGTAAGGGGCGACTGTTACATTCAAATAGTATTTTTCTATGTAAGCATAAAAGGTGTTTACTGCTCTTTAGGAAATACAGATAAATATCATTAAAGCATCTGCAAAACAAAAAAAATACTTTGATGGGGAAAGATATGACTCTCCTCCCCATATCAATAACCGGGAATACTTGAACATCTATAAACCTTTGGTTACTTTTACATTCTGTCCAATGTTAAATAATAAATATGCAGTTTGTTTTTCATATTGAGTGATGCCAAAACCTATTCTCCAAGCAAATGAGTAAGCACTACTTCCACAATGAAATATTTTACTGTAAAGATTTTTCAAAGACATATACAAAAATTTATGTAAGCAGTTTTTTCTTACAAACAGCAGATGTGAGAATTTTTTTATATCATTATCTAAAACAATGATGTCTCAGACTAAAATTTCATTTGAACTAAATCTTGGGTATATTTGCTTGCAGAATAGTTATTTCATCAATTCTTGATGACCATGCTGTCTGATCAGAGTTAGAGTCAGAACTTATGTAAGTGATAAAGGTTCATAACCATCATGCCTGGGCATTAATAGTATGAATTCATGGTTGGAATGTGGGTTTATTGGATCTTATCCTTACAAGCTCGAAGCTAGATGCCTGATAAGAAAGCATTAAATGCCCCTTAACACTGCACCTGCGGTATTGAGCAGCTTTGTTTTTCAGTGAATACTATGAGAGCAAGAGGCAGACAGGAAGTGGCACTACAAGTTAGGATGGGGCTGACTTAGTACATTAAATTTAAGCGAATGAAGGGAGGTTTTTACCAACTTTGGAGTTCTAGCTGTGAAAATAATGACATTGTCATTTTTTTTTTTAAAAAAGTGGTACATTTCCAAGAACATAGAAGGAAGGGGAATCAAGTTAGTGCCTGTTGGCTCATATGTTTTAGACTCATTGAATGGCATCATCTACTCTCTTTTTGAAATTCTTTTCATGGGAAGTAGAAACTAATTACTGTTTTACATGTTTTAGCAGATGAAGCAAGTTATTATGTCCTTGTCACTTAAGGAGAAATCGCAAATGTACTATAGCATAATGAATACTTTGTTCCTGGAGATTTAGAAGACCCTCTTAGTATAAAAAATATGTCATTACAAATGCAGACAAGTTTCTGAAATTTTCCACATGGAAAATTTCTATGTACCACCTGTTTCTTTCTCTTTTTTCTTTATTGTCACAAAAAAACCACAAAGGCATAATTAGAAAAATGTAGACTGTGTAGTGAGAAATGAATCTGCTGAAATAAAAATGTAAAAACATTGCTTTGTATAAAGGACGTGAATGAGGTCAAGATGAATAAGCTACCCACTAATCAGAACTACATGAAAAATAAATATTTCTGCAAAAAACATAAAAGAAATCATATTATGAAGCCACGCATTTTTATCGCCAAGCAGGACTGCTTTTCAGAGTCTACATCTGTTGTAAACAGACCAGACGGATATATACAGAAATAGAAAGCTCCAGAGAAAGGGTGTGATTCACAGGCTCTGCTTTAATAGCAGTATCAAGCTTTCTATTGCAATGATGGCTCTTCGAAGCAGGTGTCCTAAAGGTGCCATCCAACTACTGAAAGTCAGTTTGTGTTTGAAAGCTTGCCAGCTTGAAGGATATTAATTGACAAGCTGTGAAAGTCCAGCGCCACAGTAAAGGAAATTGTATAAAGGGTGACGTTAAGTTCCCCGCACCAAACTCAGAAAAACAGTAGAGGGAGCTGCCAATCTTCCAAGACCAAAGCTGGGATAGCATATGACATCAGTGACAGGCATCTATAAGAATTTCATTACAAAGAAATGAATGTAATGTCTTTATAATTGCCATATGGCACTTCATTTATGCTATTTTTCTAAAGTAACAACTCAGAATTATGTTTTTGGAGGGGAGGAAAGAAAAAAAAATAACTTGTTGTTTACAAGATTTATTAGGGGATAAAAATCAATAAGGTGGTCAAAATATGATGTGGCTTTTATCAGAGGCCAATGAAGAGGGAAAATTTTATCCAGACAACAAATATGCAAGGCCATTTCAATTTCTTCTTGTTGGTAGGAATTATATTTGCATGGAAATATAATGAAATTTCTCCTTTCTCCTTTTGACAAATGTTCCTCAGTAATAGAACGGCATTTCAGTGGTGGGTATTTACTGAGAAGTAGCAAAGAATTTGTTCTAGATTTTCCTTTATAAAGCAGTTAATAATTAAACATCATGAGATATGTTTATTCCAACCAACTATGTATTGAGATGGTGTGCATATGGTCTCTCTTCACTTCAATCCTAATTGCCCTAGGTGATTCTTTCTAATACACAACACAACAACAACTATAAAGCAGCAGAAACCTGGCTACTCTGAATGATGAGACATCTTCACAAGAATGCAAAATACTTTACTAGAAAAGCCAGTCTCTGCTGCACAGCAATTAAATGCAGCGTCTGCACATAAAAGAGTGTCTGTGTCTATTGCATTTGCTGAAGGAGAAGCTATCCTGGTAGGCTCTTCTTCCTATGCTGTACACAGTCCCAAACTTGACAAGTCTCGCAGCAGGAGGAAGAATTTGGGAAAATGATTGTTCCTTTTCCCATTACTGGTACTTGGGTATCAAAATTATTTTCTGCTTGTATTAGAATAAAATCAGACAAGGCTTGAGTATATAATTATTGGCATTTATATCTACAATTGTATAAAATGGAATACTAAAATTTTTCTTCTAAGATAAATATTCTATTTTAATGTTTTTTCCATGAAAGATGCTGCTCCCCCCTCTACTAGTGAGGGCAATATTTTATTTCTGCAGCACTTGACTGGAAGATACTGCATTATTTAGAGATATATATTCCTAATTTGAAGATACCGATATAAACTATTGTATACATGTTATTTCCAGAACGGATATAAGCATCTGAAAACTGAAACAATCTCATGTTGTTTTTTATAATAACTTATTTTATTAACTTTTATTTAGTGAGTGTGTGTTTCTGTGTGTCTGTCTGTCTGTCTGTCTGTGTTTTTGAATGTTTGTGCACTTGCATGCACATGTGTGCCAAAGAACATGTGTGAAGGTCAGTGGGAAAGAAACCCAATCCTTTCCTTTTATTGTGTTTCCAGGAACAAAACGCAGGCCATAAGGTTTGGCAGCAGATGACTGTACTTGTCTAAACCATCTCACTAATCCAAGGTTGCTTTCTCAAGCAGAATTTTTCTGTGATGTCTTTAAGGTCACATAATTCCATGAAAATATTAGTTAACTTGCTTTTGACATACATATGAACAATCCTTTGTAGATTGTTTCTTTGGGGTTTGTCTTTTGAAATGGACTGAAACTTAGAGAAGTTCTACAGGGACAACTCCCATGCCATTGATTTAACCTCTGCCTAGCGTCCCCTAACAGCAGACTTTCTTTGACCCTGCCATTATATTCCTATTTCTGTTACATGAACCAAAGGGTTGAAAAATTTTACTCATGATGAAGCAGGGGTTGTTTTGGCTTATAGTTTGTGATGTTCTCATCTAAAAGTGTAGACTGCTGCTTTGAGCTACAGATGGGTAATATTGGAAGGCAATTTCTGTGAGTACATGATGAAACCATGCTCTCTTTTGTAACTAGAAATAATGAAGAGGAAGAGACCAGGACTCACTAATCCCTTCAAAGTCATACAACCAGGGTTTACAGTTAATTATGGTTATTCACCTATGCAAGATTATTACTGCTTCAATTTTCAAAAGAGTAATATGTTGAATATATGTTACAACAGATATAATATGTGAATGAATGATATTAGCACAATTATTAACAAATATGTAATAGAACAACACATTTGCTTCTGTTCATTGTTGTAGAGGGTCTGATTCATTGTTTTATATTTGTGACGAGGAAGACTATCATGTGGATAAGATTAGGTGATAGATGCTAGTGACAGTATAATCCTACAATACTAAAATGATCAAGTAAATCTCAGGTATAAGCTTCAATGTTAAACCCTCAGCAATTTAGTTCCTATCACTGTACTTCCACCTCTTGAAGTTACCAAGATCTCCCGAAATAATGATACTATTTGGAAACCATGCACACAATAGATTACTCTGTGGGAATGTTTCATTACTTAATCCAAAACATTCTGCCCCTAGGTAACAATTGCCAGTGGTTATTTTCCAGAGCAAGGTTCAATGAGTATATTTCAAATTGTCCTTAAAGTTCTATCATGGTATCTGTTATATCCTTGAGATGTCTTTAAAGCATCTTTCCTGTTGCTCTGATGACCTGCACTTGATTTCATTTCAATCACATATTAAAATACTAAAAAGCAAAAATAAAAAATCCTCAGTAATAAAAACTGCCTTGTTCAGCATATACTCTGAATGGAGTGTCTAAAATACACTGAAAAAAACATATTTTTTGGTTTTATTTCCTAATGGACGTAATTCTAAATAAATTAAGATTTAAAATAATTTTAAAAGGAGTTGAGATGTCCCAAGTAGAAAACAATTATCCTCAACTACTAGCAATAAAAATTAAGATGGTACTTTGTTGTTGAATGTGATTATTATAGATTTTTTAAGAAAAAAATATGATTTACTCCATTTCTCACATGTTACTTGAGGAAATTTACAGAAAGAATTCTGTTTAATTACCAATAAATATGTATCACATTTGTCCAATATCCTGGCATAATATTTGATTTTGTTGTCTAATGCTGGGGATAATCTCACAATAATTATTTTTAGTTCCTTAAATATCTGTATGTTGTTTTCTGAAAGTTTTAATATTCTAACTCCTCTTGAAAACCATTAGTTCTTTCAGCTTAAACTCAAAGCCATCCTACTAAGCTCAGGAACACGAAAAGGCTGCCCACTCTCGCCATACCTCTTCAATATAGTGCTTGAAGTTCTAGCAATAGCAATAAGACAACATAAGGGGATCAAGGGGATTTGAATTGGAAAGGAAAAAGTTAACCTTTCGTTATTTGCAGATGAT
>NW_026067977.1:7326096-7331325 GCF_014885135.2 Alexandromys fortis
GGGGGAGGGAAATGGGAGGCTGGGAGGAGGTGGAAACTTTTTTTTTCCTTTTTCAATAAAAAAAAGAAAAAAGAAAAAAAAAACATTAGTTCTTTTACTTATTGAAACTTACATCTTTTCCTGTAGTGACATTCATTCCTTCTAATTATTGGGTATAGGATAAATTTACATATTTTTGTAACTATATTTTGTTAATGATGTATAAAAAATACCCTTATACAGAGCCTTTAGATTAGAAGCCCCCTCAATCACAATGCCATCTATGCAATAACTGTTTTTCATGATTATGTGTGGGTTGACTTTTCCAGGAGGAAAAGCCTTGCATTTTTACACTGCTTTCATGTTTGAATTTGCACAACGTTGTTTCTATTGGTTTTGTGTCTGTAATGAGATTGTTGTGTTTGAAATGAGGAAAATTAAGTCTATACGCCTCATAGCTAGGAGAAGAAAGAAGGAGATCAAGATACTCATTATGAGTACACAGCCATCAACCAACAACTTTGCCTCTTAAAGTCTCCACTCTTTCCATTGGGTTTAGGTAGTTGAATCTAGAAGCTTGTAATCTAATAAATAAACGGGCTACATGTAGACTGATTGGTAAACAGATAGTGACTGACCTATTCCTTCTGACTGGGCCCTGTTATGGGTGTATTGTAGAACTGGTTGACTAAAGATTACTTTGTGATGAAAGGTAGCATTGAATTACTATCTTTAGCAAGAGATGGTCTGTTTTCCAAAGTCGTTCAGCAGACGACAAGCATGCTGTTCATTTCTTTTCTGGTGATCAAACTTTCCATGTATCTGTTAAATTAGCAGAGTCCTAATAGATTTGCAGCTTTTTCAGACAGGATGGTGATAACTTGCACTACAATGTCACTCTCCTCAGAGCTGAAGACAGCACAGATCTTATCAAGATCAGAAATGCAAATAGTGACAAAATAATCAAGATTTAGAACAAAAAATGTATATATCTCCCTTTCTAATCTATTCTAATTTGCTTTTGTTATGTGCATTTAACCTAGTTCTGCTACTGACATTAGCTTTCATTCCAATTTTTTTTGTTTGTTTTTTTCAGTGCTGAGCACAAAATAAAATGTAGCTTTTCTTTGAGGAACATTTTATTTTTATTATTTCTAACACAGCTGTTTGACTATACAAATAAATATTTAAAAATTATCTCTGAAAAATAAAATATTTATTCACAAGCAACCACAATAAATATACTCTCCATACTTGTCTATTGAATAATACATTTACTCATTCAGTTGATGAATGTCTTTAGAAATCATATGTCCCTTTTTTCAACAGTTTAAAGTCTAGTCTATTGAAAAGCCCATCAAGCAATAAAATATATTATAGGAAAAATCTGCCTTTACATAAAGTTCAAAACATCATTTCTAAGATAATATTAGTGCTGGCTTGTCTTTTCATACTGTGCTCTAAATAGAAGTAGCAATCAAAATAGGAGACCTTACAAATATAGTATTGAAAGAACTTGTCTCAAAGTTCAAAGAAATGCTATATCTTATTGTAATTTGATAGTGATAAGTTGATTATCACTTCTTGTGCATTTCTTATTCCTCGAATTTATGTTCATTGTTTTTAAAATAACTCACTCAAGTTCCTTCACAGAAGCATGTGTGAGCACATACTTTGAGCACACACACACAAATGCACAATGTCACATTTATTCATTTGTTCACAAAGAAATTACCCACAACAGCAATATATAACACCAAAACTACTTTTAAAATGTGACCATTTGATTGCACAGGATTCTCCTGATCACCACATATTGGGGTCTATCTTGTTTCAGTCACTCAAAATCAGTGTTCTTACTATATAAATTTAAAATACATATATTTCCATAATCATGAAAATTGATATAATTAAATGAAATTCAAAAAGGCATTAATTCTCTGATTACCTCATTAAAGTAAAGATTTAGGAGTAAATTTTGTGATGGAGGAAGGTAATTGGTTAATTATAATAAACCAACTGCTTGGTCTCATAGCTTAGAACATAGGTGGGTGGAATAAACAGAATAGGATGCTGGGCGGAAGATGAAGTGAGGTCAGACTCTGCTCTGCTTCCAGAGGGACCGGACAGCGCGGAGACGCCATGCTCTACTCTCCCAGGCAGCTCCAACCCACGATGGACTTAGGCTAGAATCTTCCCGGTAAGCGCACCTTGGGGTGCTTACACACATTACTAGAAATGGGCTAGTCCAGGTGCGAGAGTTAGCCTAGAAGAGGCTAGATAGAAATGGGTCAAGCAGTTAAATGAATAAAGTTTGTGTGTTGTTATTTCGGGCATAAGCTAGCCAAGCGGCCGGGGTGTTGGGACGCAGCCCCGCCGCTTCCTATTTCAACAGATGTTTATTGTCTTAGTCTTTAAGTTAGATAGATATTGAGAATTATATAGATTAATAGTCATCTAAGTTTGTCATTTATAATTAGACTAATCAGGTTCTTTAGGTATATAGAGATTATACTCAGTATAGATAAATAATCTTCAACCTCTTTGAAGAGCTGTAGAATATGGCCCATGAACTGTAACCCTTACAGGCTAATTCTCGCACCTGGACTAGCCCATTTCTAATGATGTGTGTAAGCACTCCAAGGTGTGCTTACCGGGAAGAGTCTAGACTCCGTCCATCCTGGTGTCCGAATCTGGTAAGATTCGGAATAAGCCCTGGTTTTAGAAACAGAAATTTCAGCAAAGCAGTCCTAATATAAAATATTCTGTAGTCTTGTAAATCCATAAAAGAATGGTTTGTACACAGTATGTTGCTGACAGTGAGAGAAGAAATCAAGATGCCTCCCTTGTTACCTCAACAAATAGTAGGTAAAGATGAAAATGACATGATATGAGTTAGTAATTGTAAAATTGTTAAAGACAGAGAACGATGGAAGTAGGATCTTTTAGAGAGCATTAGGGACAAGGTTAACACTCCAGATACCTGATACACTTATTGGTGAAAAAAATTATAAAAATCTATGGCAAATGATTTATTGTTTTTTTAAGGGTTAGTTGTGCACACAATTCAATTTTTGATAAACATATACAAATTTGAATATTGGTCTAATATTACAATATCAGGTCAATTTATAAATAAATTAAATATAAAACATTGCCTTTAAAATAATATTTAGAGATTATTCAATATAGCTCTCATTATTGAGGTACAGAAAACAAAGATCAAAACTTAATCTTGATGTCCTTAATTTTTGTATGTGTTTAAAAATAAGAACAAGCCGGGCGGTGGTGGCGCATGCCTTTAATCCCAGCACTTGGGAGGCAGAGGCAGTCGGATCTCTGTGAGTTCGAGGCCAGCCTGGTCTACTACAAAGGGAGTTCCAGGACAGGCTCCAAAGCTACAGAGAAACCCTGTCTCAAAAAAAAAAAAAAAAAACACTTCTGATTACACATAAAAGGAAAAGAAATTTTGTTCAAAGGGGATTGTTAATAAAGTTGATATAAAACACATTTGCAATGAAAACCTGTGACTTCCTGGGGCCATAGTTCAAACTTTAATAACTATACCACCTGATAGATACTTTGCTTGAATTTCTGAAAAAGAGAAAATGAGAAAATAAAAATGTTCTAAAATTCAGGCATGATGAAAGTGATGATTTTCCTTCTCTGTATCAACACACCACAGTAAGGCTGATGCAGGAATAACACCCACTATTATAGTTTTTGTTTTTGGAATCCCTCAGCATATATTTCTTCATAATAACACTGGTAAATATCCTTCCCACATATAAAATATAATATATATTTTGATACCAGTTACTTTAAAAACCATAGAAATAAAGGTCAGAACTTCAGTGAAATCATCAAGATTTCTTTACTGTACATTCAGGATCTTCCCTTTGCTCTACTATCTAGGGATCTTCAAAAAAAAAAAAAAAAGACCCCATGCTATTCATTTCAAATAAGAAAATTCTTTCTCATGTTGCTTTGCAGACTGGTGCAACTCGTATACAATATTTCTGAAATTCCCTATTATCTGCCTATAATTAGTTTCTGAGCTGCTAGCAGTTGAGTTTGTACTGATAATAGCACATTGTAAGTTATATAGGGCAGTGAACGACAGCTATGTACTCATATCATCCCTGGAGAGGCATCACAGAGTGGCTGAGATGCCTGTACCAGCAACATGCTGGCATGTCTATGTGAATTGGAGCATTTAGCTACCTTATTTGGAGACTACTCCAAATGTGTACTACAAAGAGGGTTGATGAATCATAACTCATAAGTTACAAACTTTTCTGGACCAAAAAAAAGTTAGTTTTCTTAATTTCATTTGTTCACAGGTGATTGGGACATAAAAGAGTTATTCATTTACAGGCGCTCTAGATAGCATGCACAGGGGACCATAAAGTAATCGGGAATGACAGTAATACCTATTTGAGACTCTTGGAACTTGATAATAAAAGATAAATGAAAAAGGAATGCTTCGGAGTTTGAATGGGAAATGAGAGTGAGTTAATAATTGGTAGAGAAAAGAAAGAACAAATATTTCTCATGGAAGAGAATATAACAAGAACTCCTGTGAGAACAGAATTCTAGAGCTGATTCTGTCAGCATAGCACATCTGAGAGCAGATAAACCAACACCAGCACTGCACTACCCAGGAACATGTCATATTGAAAAATAAAACACTCAACCTCATAGAAGAGAATGTTTAAAGTATACTTGAACACACTGGCCCAGGAGATCACTTTCTAAATATAACCCCAGTAGCACAGACACTGAGAGAAACAATTAATGAATGGAACCACCCTTTCTGCAAAGCAAAGGACATGGTCAACAAGACAAAACTACAGCCTACAGAATGGGGAAAGATCTTTACTAACCCCACATCAGAAAGAGGTCTGATCTCCAAAATATACAAAGAACTCAAGAAACTGGTCATCAAAAGAACAAATAATTCAATTTAAAAATGGAGTATATACCTAAACAGAGAACTCTAAACAGAGGAATCTAAAATGGCTGAAAGACACTTAAGGAAACGTTCAACATCCTTAGTCATCAAGGAAATGCCAATCAAAAGAAATCCAAGATCAAAAACACTGATGACAACTTATGCTGGAGAGGTTGTGGGGTAAAGGGAACACTCCTAAATTGCTGGTGGAAATGCAAGCTGATGCAGCCCCTTTGGATGTCAGTGTGGCGCTTTCTCAGAAAGTTAGGAAGCAACCTTCCTCAGTACTATATATA
>NW_026067977.1:7331364-7332534 GCF_014885135.2 Alexandromys fortis
GGAATACATCCAAAAATACTCAATCGTGCCACAAGGACATGTGCTCAGTTATGTTCAAAGCTTCATTGTTTGTCATAGCCAGAATCTGGAAACAACCTAAATGCCCTTTGACTGAAGAATGGATAAAGAAAATGTGGTACATTTATAAAATGGAGTACTACAGAACAGAAAAAAAATAGTGACTTCTTGAATTTTGCAGGTAAATGGATGGAGCTAGAAAACATAATTTTGAGTGAAGTAACCCAGACCCAGAAAGACAATTATCACATGTACTCACTCATAAGTGGTTTTTAAACCTAAAAGAGAGAAAATCAGCCCATATTTCCAATCCCAGAGACATACATAGATCTAATCTACATGGGTAGCAGAAAAAGACAGGATCTCCTAAGTAAGTTGGGAGCACAGGGACCTTGGGAGAGGGTTGAAGGGGAAGGAAGAGGCAGGGAGGGGAGCATAGAAAAATGTGGAGCTCAACAAATTATCAATGAAAAAGAAAAATACTCTAATACATTTTGCATGTAATTATATTTAGAATATAAAATAGTATTTCTAAACTTTAGACAAATTCTGCTGTGCCTATTAGTCCCAACAGCAAACATCCAAGGACATTTATTTTAATAATTAGAAATCTTCCTTAATTCTATTTAGTTTTTAATATAAAAGTGTCAATAAATTACTAATTTAAATAAAACTAAAGAATCATGGCCTTCTGAAATTACGATTTAAATTATTGAATGAGGTTGTAAAACTACATTGTTTACTTCATTTATCATTTGAAAGAAATAACAATTACAGTCAGTAAATTTTTCAATTCATATTAGTTATTCATACCTTGAAAACTGGAAAAACTGAAGGCTCAGTATGTAAATTTCAACATTATTCACATTTAAATTTCTCTCAAGTGAGAATGAGTTTGATTGAATTATTACTGTTTCCATTATGCAAATTGCTTCCTTTTTATTGATTTTGGTTGTTTAATAGTTTTATCAGAAAGCATTTTTGTAAGGGCAACAGAGATACTTGTAAATGTCACCATTACATTCGTTTCTTACCTGCCAGATTTCATATTATGAAAAGAAATCAAGTATATATATATATATGTATATATATATATATATTAATATTGTTGATTTTGTAAAAAATTGTATTCAATAAATATTCCACAACTTT
>NW_026067977.1:7334584-7368967 GCF_014885135.2 Alexandromys fortis
CTCAAGAACAATGGCAATGGGTTTTTGATCCTACTGCACGTACTGGCTTTGTGGGAGCCTAGGCAGTTTGGATGCTCACCTTACTAGACCTGGATGGAGGTGGGTGGTCCTTGGACTTCCCACAGGGCAGGGAACCCTGCTCTGATTGCTCTTCTCGCTGAGGAGCGAGGGGAACTTGACTGGGGGAGGGGGAGGGAAATGGGAGCCGGTGGCGGGGAGGAGGCAGAAATCTTCAATAAATGAATAAATAAAAAAAAAGAAAATACGTGCATGATAGCAACTCTGTCTTTCTCTCCCTCCCTCTCTGTGTGTCTGTGTTTGCTTATGTGTTCATTTAAGTTCATAAAGAAAGAAGGGTAGTTAAAAATGGTCAAAGAGATCTTAGACATCCTATCTCACTAGGGAAAAAGAATAGGAGTTGTGGAAGCCTCCCTAATAATTCATCTCTTGAGAGTCCTTGCTTGCAAAACCTGGAGAGAGAAAAGTAGAGGTGTGTGTAGTGGCTGATAAAATTTGTTCGTGAATTCCAGCAAAAAAAAAAAAAAAAAAAAGAGGTAAAGAGGGATGTGTTGTCCCTTCTTTCTAACTTCCTTCACTACTCCTCAGTTGGAAATCCTTCCACATTTAAATTTTCTTTCTATTCCCTTACCAAACTTCACTCTCATCACATAGTTCCTTCTATTTTTCCGATTTGTGTGGATGTTCGATGTTGCATAGACTGATATCTGATGATACAGACCTAGAAACTCTAGGTTAGAGAGAACACAAGATATCCCAGGTTACTTCATTCAATATAACTATTTCTCAGTCTCATGGATATCTAGTTTTCCCAGCACTATATTTTGAAGATGCTGTCTTTTTATACTGTCTATTTTTTTATACTGTCTATTTTGGGCTTTTGTCATATATCAACTATTACTGCAATTATAATTAATCATGTTTGGGTCTTTTATTTTAATCCATTGCTCTATATGTTTCTTTTTCTATCACTATGAATATTGTTTTATTAATTATATCTCTATAACACATTATGAAATCTGGAATAGTAATTTTTACTGTATACTTTTCATTCAAAGTTTATTCCATGATTAGTATTCTTTTCTTGTCCCATATGAATTTTAGGACTTTTTTTAACTGTCTTTTTCCATATCTTCAGAAATTTGAAGTTTTCATTTCAGGGTTTTTATCTCCTTTTTTAGGTTATCCCAAGACATTTTATACTTTTTAATGTTATTATAAATGTGTGTGTGTGTGTGTGTGTGTGTGTGTGTGTGTGTGTGAGAGAGAGAGAGAGAGAGAGAGAGAGAGAGAGAGAGAGAGAGATTTCACTGTGATTCATGGGGTAAAAGGCTATTAATTTTTGAAAAATGATTTTTGTATTTCTGACATTTTGCTGAAATATTTGTTTATGAGAGTTATCTGGTGGAAATTTTAGGATCTCGTATGCATATTATCATATCACCTGATAAAACAGATAATTTACATCTTTTCTTGTTTGTAACCCTTTTTATTTCCTTTTCCCTTCTTATTGTTACAGCTTGTGATTTTATCACTGTCAATACTGTTTGTAATTTGTTTTCATTGATTTTATCGATTTAGGGTGATGTTAGTTTTGTCCTTGTTGTATTTAAACTTAATGAGGTTTAAGTATATATTCCCTAGTCCTTTTCTCTAAATGTACACACCCATGTAGCAATATTTAAAGTGAGTTAAGATACTTGGCTGGCAATGCTCCCAACAGGAATCATAGACTAATGCAAATCCTAGTAACAAATATGAAAATCTTCCTATTTGAGAACTGCTCAGGTAGTACAAGTGACTCTGAAATCAATATAGATTCACGAAGTAGCCCTTGGTTTTCCCTTGATGGTTGCCCAATTGGCGAAGGCATAACACCTTAAAACACACAACTTGGGTGAATCAAGTAAGATTTGACCTGAAAACATTATTTTTGCAGTCTAGCTACCACAGTACCAGAAAATGATTTGCAAACTGCCCAGGTGGGAAAACCATTAAACAATGCAGAAACAATACCATGAATCACAAAAATTACCAACTCTCTAAAATATGCATAAAGGTGAAATGAGTGATACAAACATATACATGGCAAACAAGAGATGCTGAATTTGATTTAGGGCCCAATCAAGAGGCAGAAATTCATTCCAGGTATAAACCTAGCCACCATCCTGGAACTAATGAGGTCCTAACCCTCAGGAAAGAATCTACTACTGTCACTATGCACAATTCTTTCTGCATTAAAAATCTAATCACTGCACAGGTAAATATGGCTCTCACCCTTCATCAAAGAAGCTTCACTTTATAAAAAAAAATAGGGACTATGATATGTAACTACAATCGAAGAGAATACAGAGATAAACATCTTATGGGGATCCCAACCACAACAGATACAACTCTGGCTTCCTTGACTCAGGTAATAAATATCAAAGAGGTGGGGACAGAAAGACTGTAATAGCCAGAATACCAGGAAGTCTGTTTTGAGCCATTCTGTACTGGAAATATCAGAAAATAGTCATATTAATAGACAAATTAATGTGGAATGGGGAGCAGTTCATAGAGTCCTACCCCTAGAAAAAAACTACAGGCAACTATTCCCAGCCTTCAAATCAAATTTTAGCTTTTCAGGCTGTGATATCTCTTATGGGTTGTCTAATGGAGAGTCGTCATCTTTGAAAGAATATATACCAAAAAAAAGGGAGTCAGCAGGATGTGTGTGTGTATGTGTTGAAGTAGGAGCGGCAGGGCTGCGTCCCCCACACCCCGGCTGCTTGGCTAGCTTATGCCCGAAATAACAACACACAAACTGTATCCATTTAAACACTGCTTGGCCCGGCTAGTTCCAGCTTCTTATTGGCTAGCTCTTACATATTGTTTTAACCCATTTCTAATAATGTGTGTAAGCACCCCAAGGTGCTCTTACCAGGAAGATTCTAACCTATGTCCATGTTGGGTCGGAGCTTCATCGCATGTGCCTCAGAGAGCAGAGCTATCGGGAGAGCGGAGCATGGCAAGCATTGCATCTCTGCTCCAGAGCAGAGCTGTCGAGTCTACCCGGGAGAGCTGAGCATGGCGTCTCTGCTCCAGAGAGCAGAGCTGTCGGGTCTCTCCAGGAGCAGAGCAGAGTCTGACCTCACTTCCTCTTCCACCCAGCATTCTATCCTGTTTTCTCCTCCCACCTATGCTTTAACCTATCAGGGCCAGCCAAGCAGTTTCTTTATTGCTCAGCCAATGAAATCAACAGATTGATATGACACTCCCACATCATGTATGAAAGTTTATGTATGTTTACATACACATATATGCACACACACACATATAATGTAATCAAAGCAAAACA
Source organism: Alexandromys fortis (assembly GCF_014885135.2). Classification (NCBI taxonomy): domain Eukaryota; kingdom Metazoa; phylum Chordata; class Mammalia; order Rodentia; family Cricetidae; genus Alexandromys; species Alexandromys fortis. Next base: position 7,337,940 of record NW_026067977.1, read on the forward strand.
AGTTATTATTGTAAAGACTTGGTTGGGGTTTGATTGAGGGTAGCTTGGAGGGGTTTGAAGGAGAAAGGAAAGGAAGGAAGTGATACAATTCTAGTTCAATTAAAATATTTAAGTGTGTTAGCTACTTTACACTAGAAAAAAAAAACATGGTTAATACATTATACTGTCCTTCAATATGAAGTGACAGCCATGACCTATAGCACACCATTAAAAGAAGTATATGATTTTCTTCAGGTGAAACCATTTTAGTTTTCCAAAATTGCATTTGAGTTTAACATAATGTGCTAATGTTCAAATAATGTACAATTATTTGAAAGAACCAAAGTGTTGGTCATCATAGGCATCAAAGAAAATAAAAGAATTTTGTGTGTTTTTAATATTATTTTTTTTCCTGGAACAAGGTTAACTTTTAGGTCTTTGGCTTAGAGATCTGAGAAATGAAAGAAAATAAATATATCTGAAAGTGAATACTGTCAGTTGAAAGTTATGGTTACTGTCATGATATTCATGCTACTATCATATCTGACTAATAGGCATAAAGCTTCTAGGTGAGAAAAGCTATATTTTCCCCATGTTCTATGATTCAAATGTATGAACTCCTTTAGCAATAGGTGTAGTTTTGCAGGCTTATTGCTGCTGTCTGTTGTATGATTCCCATTTCCCAGGGGAGAGAGGATGAAAAAAATATGGAGACAATGGCACAGACTCTAGGAGATACCAATGCAGAAACTCTTTATTGTAAACATGTTGGGAGTTTTTGTGGGGTTAGGGAAATTGAGGTGTTGCAGGAATATTTCTGGGTGGTCCTTTTGAAACTAGTGGTCACTGCTGGCATGTTGTGATTGGTTGGGATTGTTCATCATTAGTTATTATTCTGTTGGATCACAGACAGTTTTCTTGACCACTTTTGCTTATTCACTGTGAGTTTGTATACACTTTCTTATGCTTGCACTATTGCCCTGCCTCATCTTACCCTTTTTTATTTTATTTATTTTTATTGGGCAACCTAGTGGGAGTTATGTATTTGTATAATTCCACCCAAGAGATCTCCCAAGCATTTTGGGTGGTGCCGTTCTTAGGTTGGCCTGCCAGACAGACACACACTCATCATTGACTACTAGTCCTCAAAGGATTGGGTCCCTAGTGATGGAGGAAGGTCATTGGTTAATTATAATAAACCAACTGCTTGGCCTCATAGCTTAGAACATAGATGGGAGGAGTAAACAGAATAGAATTCTGGGCGGAAGAGGAAGTGAGGTCAGACTCTGCTCTGCTCCCGGAGAGACCAGACAGCTCTGCTCTCTGGAGCAGAGATGCCATGCTCCACTCTCCCGATAGCTCTGCTCTCTGAGGCACACGCGATGAAGCTCCTACCCAACATGGATATAGGTTAGAATCTTCCTGGTAAGCGCACCTTGGGGTGCTTACACACATTACTAGAAATGGGCTAGTCCAGGTGCGAGAATTAGCCTGTAAGGGCTAGAATTCATGGGCCAAGCAGTTCTTAAATGAATACAGTTTGTGTGTTGTTATTTTGGGCATGAGCTAGCCAAGCAGCCAGGGTGTTGGGGACGCAGCCCCGCCGCTTCCTATTTCAACACCCTAGAATGTCCTAAGAAGTCAGAAGCAAGGGGAGACTTTTAGGAGAACTAGAGCTTTTAATGACCTGCTGTATTTGTGTTAGCCAGACATGAACCCTTGGAGGTTTTGGTCCTGTGTGCTCCATAGCCATTAACACCTAGAGTGTTGCTCTGTTTACTTGTTATTGTCAGGAGGCACTTAAGCAAAAATATTAGAGCCACAACTATTCCTCACATAAGATACCATACAAATTTAGAGGGGTCCAGCGGGGACTTTTTTGTGATCTCATATTTGGCCAAAGAATGAAGTATAAAGTGTATAGGATTAACAAACTTTTCATTTCATGGTCCCAATATGGTATCTCTTAGTTGTCAACTGGCTAAGGACATGTTAGAAACTCAATATGGATTTAAGTAATGGGACTTGAAATTGAGAGTCACAAATTGGGTCTTAAGAAAAGTGAAAGGTTTGTATTTTTTTATTTAATAAACCAATTTGTTGTTGTAAATCTATGATTGCTGTGTGAAAATGAGCATTAATTGACTGTTATGTGCAGAGGGCTGCAGCTGATTGTTCTATGGCTGTGTTTAAGGCATTGGCCATGGCTCCTATTTGAATAAGAGAGGCCATAGTGACTGCTCCTCAAGCTATTGCAAGCAAGATGACTGGAGTGATTGCTGTAGTTATTCAAAAGTCTCTCTTTATTCTAGTGGGACTTAAAAGCTCTACCTTGTGATAATGGGTAACATTAAAGACAGGCACCCATAAGAATATGGGAATACATACAGGACCCCACAAGAGGTCACACTGAACCTCATAGAAGAGAAAATGGGAAGTACACTTGAACTCATTGGCAAAGGAGACCACTTCCTAAATTTAACACCAGTAGCACAGACACTGAGAGAAACAATTAATAAATGGAACCTCCTGAAACTGAAAAGCTTCTGCAAAGCAAATGACATGGTCAACTAAACAAAATGACAGCTTACAGAATAGGAAAAGAGCTTCACTAACCCCACATCAGACAGAGGTCTGATCTACAAAATATACAAAGAACTCAGGAAATTGATAATCAAAAGAACAAATAATCCAATTAAAAAATGGAGCTCAGACCTAAACAGAGAACCATCAATAGGGGAATCTAAAATGACTGAAAGACACTTAAGGAAATGTTCAACATCTTTAGACACCAGAGAAATGCAAATCAAAATAACTCTGAGATTCAATGTAATTTTTAAAAAAAAAAAATCTTTAGTGTTAGCTTAGTTCTTACAATATTTCTTGTTTACCTTGACTTCTCCTAACTCTCCTCAGTATATTCTTCCTGTACCATTATTACCATTTATACCCTATATAAAATGGCATCCTATCTGTCTTCCCTTGAAATTAGTAGACTTACTATCCTCAAAAGATAATTATATCAAGAAATAAGTAAGGGAAATATTTACATTAATGCAGGCTCAAAAATGGGAAATAATTAAAATAAAGACAGTGGAAGATTTTCACAATAAAAATGTTAAACCTGGACATGTAATTGAAGAAGATAAAAAATGATGGAAAAAAATCACCCAAAGTCAAGGATTAGCAGGATTAATGTAAAAATGGTCATTGTGTCATAAGCAATTGATAAATCCAGACTAATTTGCATAAAAGTTCTTGTTCAATTCATCACAGAAATTGAAAAAATATACTCTTAAATTTCACATGGGGGTCAGAACAAATCCCAGGGTAGATAAAACAGTCTAGAACAATGAAAGAACCACTGGAGTTATCACCATGTATTAACCAATTTTAATTTATGATATCAGATATATAGTAATAAAACAGTATCGTGCTGGATCGAAACAAAAATACTCATTATTAAATGGAATAGAACTGAAGACCTACATGTAATTCACACTTCTACAACCACCTTAATTTTGACAAAGACAGCAGCAATACACTTTGTAGAAAATAAACATGTAAGCCAAATAGATCCGGTCAAGCTCTATAGCCCATGCAGAAGTATGAAGATATATTCTTTGTTCTAACCCGCATGAAAATAAACTAAAAATGTAGCAAAGACTTCAACATTTGGCTGGATATCCTGAATCTGATAGAAGAGAAAGTAGTGAATATGCTTAAACTCATTGGAATAGGAAATTTAAACTCATTGGAATAGGAAATTTTCTGAATAAGACTGCAATAAATAGTAAACTTTAAAGGAAATTTTTATTTATTTTTATTGTTATTTTTTTGTTTATTTTAATTTTTTTGGTTGTTGCAAAAAAAATTCCTCCTCCTCCCCGTTTCCCATTTCCCTCCCCCTCCTCGCACACATCGCCGCTTCCCCCCACTCCCCTCCCCCTCCCTCTCCCTCCCACTTCATTTCCCCTCCCTCTCGAGAATGCGAGAATGAAGAGCAGTCCAGATGGACTTTCTGAACATGAAGGTACTTTTTTAAAAAATTAGACTTCATTAAAATTAATTACTTCTGTCCAGAAAAAAAAAAGCATTCAAGCGAAGAGACATCATAAAGAATAAGAAAAAAAAATTCTCCTTTTCCCACACAGAATAGACATCATTATTAACTGATTAATTAACTTACTTATTTATTGAAAATACAGTTTTCTCACATATGATCTATCTCTACCATATTTTCACTCCCTCAACTCCTCCTAGCTGCCCCGACATCTCCTTTCAGACTTACCACTTCCCATTGATTTCTTCTTCTGAAAATATCAAGCCTAGAAGAGACAGTCAAACAGGGCAAAACAAGGTATAATAATGATGTGGGAGTGTCATATCAATCTGTTGATTTCATTGGCTGAGCAATAAAAGAAACTGCTTGGCTGGCCCTCATAGCGTAGAACATAGATGGGAGGAGAAAACAGAATAGAATTCTGGGCGGAAGAGGAAGTGAGGTCAGACTCTGCGCTGCTTCCAGAGGGACCGGACAGCCGCCATGCTCTGCTCTCCCAGGCAGCTGCAACCCACGATGGACTTAGGCTAGAATCTTCCCGGTAAGCGCACCTTGGGGTGCTTACACACATNCATTAGAAATGGGCTAGTCCAGGTGCGAAAATTAGCCTGTAAGGGCTAGAGTTCATGGGCCAAGCAGTTTCTTAAATGAATACAGTTTGTGTGTTGTTATTTCGGGCATAAGCTAGCCAAGTGGCCGGGGTGTTGGGGACGCAGCCCCGCCGCCGCCGCTCCTTATTTCAACATAATAATACAAGGCCAATGTTCTCATATGAAGGCTGAACAGGGCAACCCAATAGGATGAAAAGAATTCCAAGAGCAGGTAGAAGAATGAGAGATTAAATCCCCCTACCCCCATTAGAAGTCCCACCAAAACTCCAAGGTAGCAGCTATAACATATTCAGAGGATCTGGTACTGACCAATGAAAAGCCCTTGATTGTCATTTCAGTTTCTGTGAGCCCATTTGATCCCTAGTTAGCAGATTAGGTAGGCCATGTTTTCCTGATATTCTCCACTCCCTCTGACTCCTTCAATCTATGCTTACCTCTTTTGTGGGATTCCCTGATCTTTGAGGTTAAGGACCCTAAGAAGATATTCAATTTATAATTTCCTTCTGCATAATATCTGACTGGAGTCTCTATACCTGCTCCCAACTGCTAATTCAGGATTCCTATCTGATGAGGACTGAATAAGGCACTGATATGTAAGTATAGGAGACTATCATTAGGAATCATTTCATTGATTTTTTTTTCATATTTTTCTTTTATTGTTATTATTTATTTATCCTGCAGTGTTTGATTCTACCTTAGGTCTCTGGGCTATCCAGTTTTTAGTTCCTGACTACCTAGGAATTGTATGACATGGTCGCTTTTCTTTGGTATGTGTATCAAGTTAAATAAGACACTGGTTGGCCACTCCTACAAGTTTAATACCACCAATGCCCCAGCACATCTTGCAGACAAGACCAATTATAGGTACATGTTTCTCTACCTGGGTTACTGTCCAGGAATCCCTTTCTGTAGCATACAAAGTACCTTCTCATGGCAAAGAGATTAGAAAGTAGGGGTGTAGGCTCCATGCAAGCATCAGCTCAACCTCTTTGCACCCAAAGAGCTGTGTGAAAGTTGTGGATTTTGCCATGGGAATCCCACTATAAATTTACCGTCTGTTTTACTATCATGCTGTGTCATGTAGGGATCAATATTGGACACCATATTCATATTACTTTGATAAGTACAATTAGAAATCTGAAGGTTGAGTACAATTAACTTCAGGTGGAATAAATATGAAAATAGATGAATACAGGTTCTTCTTGAGGATCATGGACAATTTATAGAAAAATAGAAAATATCACATTATAGAGGTCAGCAATTGAGTTACATAAGGCATTTTTGAGATATGTAGGGTGGGACAACAATAACTATAACCCATGTGAACTAATATATGGCTATTAGCATGGAAGTCATGACCAAAGGACATAATCATACTAAAGACAGTTTAGTAATTGATGCCTCACCCGTATATGTCATTCCTCGGGGAAAATGAATGGAGAGATGAGAGGTAAGGTCTCAGTTTATAGCGTGAGGGATTTTATCTTTAAATAAGATAAGCTTATAAGTGTTTCACAATCCAAGTGAGATGAAATACCAAAACATTCCCAGAAATGTCTCAAAAAAGGTGCTTTAAAATTGTAAAGTCAACAATGTTATCTTCTTGAGAAGAAAAAAAAAAAGATTTTTGAACCAGCAGTCATACATATATACAGATGTAAGAATCACTTGTTATCTTTGTCCTGTGACACCATTCTGAGCATGACAAGTGGGATCAGGCTACAATCTGTTCTTCCATTCAATTTACAAGTCAGGGGGTTCAGTTAGGAAGAAGAAAAAATTGAAATTAAAATGAACAAATAGTTCTTGAAGAAAAATACAGGCTCTAGATCAGGTAGCAAACTTATAAGTTATTTTTTGTATTTATTTATTTCTGTTTCTTAATCACAGTTTCCCTTCCCTACTCTCCTCTAAGAACCTTCTCCCACCTTAGCCCCCTCCCATCCAGCCATCTTTCTCAGTTTCTCTTCACAAAAGGGCAGGCCTGCCTTTGATATCAACCATCCATGGTATATAAAATTGCAATGAAACAAGGCACCTTCTCTCACATTAAGACTGAACTAGGCAACACAGTAGTAGGAATGGATCACCCAAACAAGCAGCAAAGTTAGAGATAGACCTTGGTCCCATTGTTAGGAGTCCTACAAGAAGAATAAACTATACAATTGTAACATATGTACAGAGACCCAAAGTTAGTTCCATGCAGACTTTCTGATTGCTATTTCAGTATCTGTAAGTACCTGTTAGCTCAGGTTAGTAAACTTGGCGGGTTTTCTTGCAGTGTCCTTATTGTATCTGGCTCCCAAAATCCTTTTTCTCTCTCCTCTAAACTCTGCCCAATGTTTGCTTGTGTGTCTCTGTATCTGTTTCCATCAGTTGCTTGGTGAAGACTCTCTGATGACAATTTGCCTAGTCACCAATCTATGAGTATATCAAAATATCATTAGGTATCATTTTAGTATTTTTTTAGCTGGTCCAACTTGGTTCTATCTTAGATCTCTGGGCTTCTGCCTCTGTGTCCTAGTCCTCCAGGCAGTGTCAGGGGTGAGCTGACTTTCGTGGTACATGTCTCAAGCTGGGACAATGAATCAATGAGGTTGGCTACTCCCACAATTGCTGTGTCATCTTTAACCCAGCACCTCTTATAAACTTGACAAATTGTGGGTCAAAGTTTTATGGCTGTTTTAATCCCAGGCCATCCACTGGAAACTTTCCTGGTTTCAAGTGATGGTCAGTTCATGCTCTATATTCCCCACTGCTAGGAGTCATAGCTAGGGTCAAAATAATAGATTCTTGGGAGTTTCCATTGCACTAGGTTTCTAGCTCTCAGAGAGGCTTCCTAATCCTAGTTGTCTTTCCCAGTTCCCAATAGTCTCTTCCTCATTCCTCTTCCCCAACCTAATCCCTCTTGTGCCTATTCTCAGTTTTTAATCTCGTCCAGTCTACTGGCAACGTCTACCCTAATTCCCTTTTACAGTGGATTCCTGTGCCCTCCCCTTTGAGCCTTCCTTGTTCACCATTTATTGTAGCATCATTTTCCTTTACCTTACAGCTAATATCCACTTACATGTGAATATACACTTTGATTTTGTTTCTGGGTCTTGGTTAGCTCATACAAGATGACCTTTTCTATTTTCACTTATTTGCAATGTAATTTCATGATGTAGTCGTTTTTAACATCTGAGTAATGTTATATTGTGTAAATGTGACACATTCTGTTTATCCATTATTCAGTTGAGGGACATCTAGTTTTGTTTTGTATTTTTTTTTCAACTTTCTGGATATTGTTAATAAAGCTGCTGTGAACATAATTAAGCAAGTGTCTTTCTAATATGATGATATGGTATTTATGTACACCTGTGAGAGTTATAACTAGATCTTGATGTAGATTAATTCCCAGTTTTCTGAGAAGCCATCATGTATACTTCCTAAGTGACTATACAAGTTTTTACTTCCACCAGAAATGGAGGGGTGTTTTGTAGTAAGGAAGAGGCTGCTTGTTGGTTCCTGGCCACTTAGCCATGAAATTACCACACAGATACTGTATTAATTAAATCACTGCTTGGCCCATTAGCTCTAGCTTCTTATTTGGCTAACTCTTATATTAATTTAACCCGTTTTATTAATCTGTATATCGCCACGTGGCTGTGGCTTTCTGGGTAAAGTTCCGAGTGCCTGTCACCGGCAACGCCATGGCTTCTTTCTGACTCATGAGTAGAAATATATGCACAGAATGTTCTAAGAAATTTAATTTCAAATTTGTATCAATATACAAAACTTGTATATAATATACAAAAGTCAAATTCAATGAAAGACACTTAAAACTAGTAGTTGCTTTTTAAAAGTAGATTCAGTAATCTACCTTTATATTTTTCATATGTATATGCTCCTTTTTTAATTTTCAGAGTAGATTTAATAATCTGCCCTTTTATCCTGTCATATCTATATCCCCTTTTTCTTTTTCAAAAGAAGATCATGTCTATATCCTCCCTCTTTTCTCTTCAGAGTAGATTCAATAATCTACCTTTTATTATATATATCATATATTTTATCATATATATCAAATATGTATATCATATTTTTTCAGAGTAGAGTCAATAATCTAATCTTTTATTTTACCATATCTATATACCCTTTTTTTCTTTTCAGAAAAAGTACCTTGAATATAACTTTTTTGTGTAGCTTTTTTTCCTGGCCATTATCCATAGCTACTTGCACGCAATACACTAAACAAAGGCAAACATCAATAATTCATTTTATGATCAAAAAGTACCCACCCCACCAATTAGATATGTGGGCATCATTTTCCAGGTTACTTCCTGCTGACTGGTGGTGCTGCTATCTTATGGGGATTCAAAGGCAAATTAGAATTATGGTGAAGTCCTGACTGGAGTATTCTGTGAGACTGGATCATCTCAGCCTGCAGGCTTGAAGCTGTTCTGGATGTAGAACTCAGAGGAAACTGAAAAAGATGTTCTCTGAAATGTTGGCTTATCTGGGCCATTCGTACCCATCGGAAATTTTTCAGGGGGTTGTCCTTAGTCAAACCATATTTTCATTAACCAAAAATGAGTCAATATATTCTAATTTCCTGTGGAAAGAAAAGCAAAATCTCTTCTCCAAAGCAACTTATTATTTGACTTAAATTTTTAAATCAAGGTATTTTCAAAATATATAGGTTGGATTAACCCAGGAGTGTTTATATTCAAATGTCTTTCAGCAGTTGTTGCTTCTTCCTCCGCAGTCCAAGAATTCAGTGATAACATAATAACATACAGTATATAGACTCTTTATGTATTTTCTGTCTTTTCATGGAAACTAAGCCAGGGTAGATGGGAACTTGAGTGCTAGTGTTTCTCCCTAACCCAAATGGCAAGGTTTGGGTCTGGCTCTGATCTGTTCCAGTGGTTAAAAATCTCAGGCAAATGGTTGTTTTAAAAATTATGCCCTGAATTTGGGTGCCAAAGAAAGCATGATTAACACAAATTCAGGGTGAGAAATTAGGCTTCAAGTTGAATACCTGAAAAGTAAAGCAGCCAGCCACTGGCTCTTGCTTCAACCTCACTCTGAAAATCATAATCCTTCCTCCAGGAATTTCAGAATGAGACTGTCTGAGAGCTGTCTCCTCCCATTTTACAATCCTCTTTAGGGCTGAGATTAAAGGCATGTACCGCCTGGTTTCTATGGCAACTAGTGTGGCCACTGGGATTAAAGGTGTCTAAAAAACTGACCAGTGGAGCTTTTTCACTCTCCAATCTTCATGAAAGCTTTATTTATTAAAATACAAATGAAATGCTACTACAATTTTTATTTTATTATTAGATATGATTTATTATCATATCAATATCACTATGATCCATGAAGAGAAGAAAATCTCTAGAGTTTATTAGTTATATCATTAAGAACATTATGAATACCATTTAGGGCTAAAACAATGTTTACATATCACTAAACTATGTTACATATACTTCATTTGAGATTTTTTTTTTGTTGATAACCTAGTTTAAATTATTTAATTGAGCTTATTTTAATCTGTTTTTCTGTTTCTGTTTTTTACTATTGTATGCTGATGACTATGAATGATACATGGTACATTCAGTAAAGATGATTATAGACTTTCAAAAAGTAATTTAAACTTATCAAATACATATTTTATGAGTTAGCTACATAAAAATCTTTGAAATAAAGACATGCATTTCACAATTTAGGATATAGAAATAGTTTTTTTAAGTCATTCTCATTGCATAAAAAGTAATTACTTCAATATTGTAACCTTAGAAATTTGATCTCTTATCTAGATTTTATGAAGTAAGGTGGTTTATAGTAGATGTAAACAATACCCTCCATTAATTTCTACTGTCTTCTTTAACCTGCACAAGACATCTTATGTTATCTGAATTTTATACTAAGGTATTTTATTTCACAATTCTTATATTTTCTTTAGGAACATTCTAGACTTAGAAAATCAGTTCAGTTTTATTTGCTGCCATATCAGAATCTCAGGAGGGACTAACGTATTAGAATCCTTTAATAGTGATGGATGATAATTTTGAGCAAATTGTATATGTATATATGTCATAGATTGTAACTTACAATGATGAGCATATTTATGCTGTGATTTGCACATTCCTGTCATGGTAATTATTTACGAAATGTTAGGAAGGTGTTGTCTATACAGAACAATGAAAGGCTTGAACCCTATTTTTTTCTATAAAATATCTGAAAATAACAATACTCCTTCCATAATTAACAAGCAGAAAGTGACAGGATGATGAAAAGTTGAAATTTCTTGTTGCTTCTGTGGGCATCACCTCATTTTTTTTTATATTTATTAGTTTATCAGTTTTACTAAGTGATGTGTTTCATTATGGCATACATACATATATATGTGTAACACACTTTGATCATCTCAGTCCCCTTTAACAGATTTTACATTCCTGCCCCACTGATCTGCTTCCTGCTCCTCTAAACCCCACTTCTTCTTTCATGTGTTATCTCTGTTGTTTTATTTTATTTATTTTGAATTATCATGTTATACACACATACACACAGACACAGAAATTACTAAATGACAATTTAACATAGACTAGTATCTGGTTTCAATACATGCTAAAAAAAACAAGCAGATTGTCTCAGTAATTCACAAAATAATTTCTGCATTAATTTCATGCTTGACAAACAAAAGTCGGGAAAGATCCACAGCTATTAAGTAAATTTCTTATAAATTAGAAAATAATATGCAAGGAATTTACAATAAGTCATTCAGAAAAGCTGCTGGCAATTGTGAGTGCATGTGGCACTGAATGCATCAGCAGTTACTTGGAAAATGGGTTCCTTAATTTGGCATACAGGCCTCCTGGTGTCAAGCACACCAGATATTACACATCCCCAACCACATGGACTCCAATTGAAAGAGGTTAAAACATGGAAATGACTTGCAAATCATCATTAAGAGTCAGCACTGTAGAAAAATTGAAATGATAAGCACGGCCAAATTAGTATTTTCTTTCCAATTATTTTGGATTTAAAACAAAATATGCCTAATGTGGTCATGAAGGCAATTTATAAAAGATTAAGCAATAAATGAATCATAATTTCTGTTGCTGTTGAGTAAAAGAGACTTAAATCACACTCATGCTGTTTTGAGAGCTATGATGAATTCCCATAGAGTGCTTAATTAGCACAGCAATGGGTCACATTAATATCACATAGTGGAATGATAGTCGGGATCACTTCTGTACTAATAATGTGATAGGTGACCAATCAAGAAATCAGGAAAAGAAAAGAGAACATACAAATTAACAGGTATGTCAATTATATTTTCAGAAAATATATTCCATAATCTCAGACATTTTAGTCAAAGTACCACAAAATGTTTCTTCTTTTAATTCAGTATACAAATAATCAATATTAGCTATTATTTTGTATAATAAAATATTATGTATTATGTTACTTTATTAATTATATAAATAAAATAAACAAACATTGGAGAGGCATGAAATCTACAGTGTTATTTTCTATTTTCTTTAAGTCAACATGCTTTTCATTATTAATATATTTCTTAAGTAATCATTGATTTAAAAATAGATTTACTGCATTAAAAATATATGTTGTTATAAATTTGCAATCATTATTAGTACTTTATTCTTGCAGTCTTTTTTCAGTAAGAATAAAAGTTCAAAGATTTTCATATGCAAACACTGCATAAATTTGAATTCCTTTCCATAACTGTTTCAAATTTTTAAAAGGAACAAAGAAGAAAGGAAACAAGAAAGATGAGAAAAGAAGGGAGAGAAAGGGCTGCTAGGGGTGCGCCCACCCACTGAGAAGGTGGGGCTGATCTAATGGGAGCTCACCAAGGCCAGCTGGATGATGGAGCATGTGATCAAACCGGACTCCCTGAACGTGGCTGACAAAAAGGGCTGACTGAGAAGCCAAACGTGGCACTGGGTTTTGATCCTACTGCAAGTAATGACTTTGTGGGAGCCTAGTCTGTTTGGATGCTCACCTTCCTAGTCCTGGATGGAGGGGGGAGTACCTTGGACTTCCCACAGAGCAGGGAACCCTGAGGGCTCTTTAGACTGGAGAAGGAGGGGAAGGGGAATGGGGGGAGCGGGAGGGAAATGGGAGGAGGGGAAGAGGTGGAAATTTTTAATTTAATAATAATAAAAAAAAAGAAAGGGCCAATAGTAAACCAGCAAGGCTCATTCCATTGTCAAGTCCCACAAACCTGTTTTGTTTGCAAACCATGATTCCTGAGTAATCTGTTTCATTCTTTTGCATTCCTTTACCCCAATCCTTGTTCACCTTCAAACCCACAAACCTAGTTTCAGACCTGTAACCAAGAACCCTTTTCCCTTGAGAAGCCTCTTTGCCTGGAGGTTACTTCTTTCCATTGTCAAACCTTTCCCACTGCTTGTAAACCCACAAGCTTGGTTCCAGACCACGTACATCACTGAAGCCTGAGAAAATACAAAAGCTTGAGTAAGGTCCAATAAAATACAAACACACAGCTGAATAAAATTATGATTATAATTAAAGATTTGTAAACGGAATTAAATAAAAAGATAGAAACATTATAAAGAACACTAGCTTTAATGAAGATATAAATAATAGTCTAGAAAGTAAATTGAATCAATGCAAAAGAGAATAGGAACATTCAAGATGAAGTAGAGAGGTGCTGGGAGCCGATTTGAGTGGCTGCCATTACAAGATGGCATTTGGCCCCAGCCTCGCTTGATACCATAATAAAGGTTGCAGTTCTTCCACCAGAAAACAGGATGAGTTGTTGCGATCTAGCTGCCCACACTTCCCCTGACAGGCAGGGGAACTTCCTTGTGGTCTGCAATTGACAGGGATGTTCCCCTGCTTTCTTTCCTGCCGGTGTGTCTAAAAGCAGTTAAAGTATCAAAATATCAAATGTTGCTAGGCAGACTCCCTATATAAGCAGCTACAGCTCAGAGCTCGGGGCCCCTTGCTTTCTGCTCTCCCTTCAACCAAGAGGCTCCAATAAAGCGTGATTTGAGAAGAATCCTCGTCTGGTGGCTGTTCTTTCCTGCTGGCCAGGGAGTTCGCCGCAGAGAGGATCCTATTCAAAAAGCAAATACTGTGATTTTTTTCTAAAGTATAAGAAATGATTATACAGAGTGAGTGGGATACTGTCAAAAAAGCAACACTTTGAGCTAAACACACAGATAATGGGGAACAATCCCTGGTCAAGTGAATAGACCAATTCTTTTTTAGGATCATAGAAAAAAAATACAACAATTTCTGCAAAATAAACAAAGAAACACCAGTAAAAGAAAGATAAACGAGAATAAACTAAAATAACAAAACAAGGCAAGAAAATTATACCTTTCTGAATAGTATAGGCAATACACTAATAGATAGAAACATTATAGGGGGAGGGAAAGGGGAGGCGGCGGTGGGGAAGAGACAGAAATCTTTAATAAATAAATAAATTAATTAAAAAAACTAAATGAGAAATACCACAACTGACATATAAAGTACAATAGCACATTTCTCAAAGGGAAACTCTGAAAGCTAGGAGAGCCCGGAGCAGTAAAATTTAAGCTCTGAGAGGCTTGTGCTGCCAGGCTAGGCTATTTTAGCCACCAAAATTATCTTCCATATTTAGAAGAAAGAAAATCTTTCAGTTGTTAAAGAGGGGAGCCACTTGTTGGTTCTAGGCTGCCTGGGAGAAACTGTATTAATTAAAGCACTGATTAGCACATTAGCTCTAGCTTCTTATTGGCCAATCTCTTACATATTAATTTAACCCTTTTCTATTAATCTGTATGTCACCACAAGGTCATGGCCTACCAGCAAAATTTTAGCATATCTACCTCCGGTAAAGGCTCCATGGTGTCTCCTGAGTCTGCCTTCTCTCTCCCAACATTCAGTTTAGATTTCCCTGCCTACCTCTGCCCTACTATTGGATCAAAGCATTTCTTTATTCATTAACTAATAAAAACAACACACAGACAAAGCATCTCCCATACAATTCAATAATTCAAAGAGCTTTAAAATATTTGTAACCAACAACGCCAGCATTCTAAACAGATTGCTGGAAGAAATATTTTGCAGTGGAGTGGGCAATAATCATACCCAAGAGATAGAGCAGTGGGAAATTTTTTTTTAAAGAAGATAAAAAGGAAATCAAGAAATAAGTCAAAATATGTCTGGAACTAAATGAAAATGAAAACCCAACACGAGAAATGCTTTGGAACACATGAAAGCACTTCTAAGACAGAAGCTCATAGCCCTAAGTGACTACATTAAAATCAAAAAAAAAAAAAAAGACCACAAATATATGATATAGTGATGTAATTCAGGGATTAGGTAAAACAAGAAAAACCTAATCACACTCCTATAGAAAACAAGATAGAAATGATCAAAGAAGAAAGTAAGATAATGGAGAAAAAAAGCCAGAGGAAATAAATAAAACATAATACACTAAAAATATAGGTGTTGGAAACACCTTGCTGAATATATTCTACAAACAGTTCTAAGTAGACAAAATAAAAATGGGAGACAAATAAATTAAAAAGTACTCATCATTCTTACAATTCAATACTATATACTTTATAACCACTTTAGCTTTCAGCTTATCCCAGTAAGAATGATAAGATCAACAAACAATGGAGAACAAAGCCTGAGTGGTTGTGGAAAAAGATGAATCTTCATTCACTGTTGTAGGGAATACAGATTGGTGCAGCTGGTCTGGAACTAATTAAGGAGAGTTTCAAAACTATAAAAATCAACCTACATAGTGATCCAATTACACCAGTATTTGTCATGTTCCCAATAAACTAGACAATATCCTCTATAGAGATTTTCTAAGTAATGTTTATAGCCCCATCACTCAAAATAGCCTGAAAATGGAAACAACATAAATGTCCTTTAACATATGAATGGATAATGAGTATGTAGCACACACACAGCATGGAATGCTATAAGGAAAAGTGAAGCCATAAAATGTAAAGGTAAATGTGTGGAATTTGAAGAAATCATTTTTAGTGAGATAATGCAGACTCAGAAAGACAAAAAAAGTACATTTTCACATTCAACCATAGTTTCTAATTGCAAACTCTCATATATGAGTCAATATGTCCCCAGAATGTAGGGTAGTATGAAGTGATGGTTACTGTGTTGGGGGATTGAAAGGGAGTGGTAGAATACAGGTGATATGAAAGGGGAAACAAATAATGAGAAAATGATCCACCTGGAAGAGAGGGTGAGATGAGGGACAGAAAGCAATACGGTTGCTTGATAAAGCCTCAAGAAATCATATTATTTCATACACAATGCATTTCACGTGTTTGGAGAAGAGATGGTAGAGGAAGTTATACTGCTTGGGAGGACAATGTTCCTCTTTTTTTTTTTTTATTGAGAATAAGAAAAAAAGTTTCCGCCGCCTCCCAGCCTCCCATTTCCCTCCCCCTCCCCCCACTCTTCTCCCCCTCTCCCCACTCCTATCCCCCTCCCCCCACTCTCCTCCCCCTCCCCCCACTCCTCTCTCCCTCCCTCTCCAATCCAAAGAGCAGTCAGGGTTCCCTGCCCTGTATGCAAGTGGATGGAAATAGAAAACACTATCCTGAGCGAGGTAACCCAGACCCAAAAAGATGAACATGGGATGTACTCACTCATAATTGGTTTCTAGCCATAAATAAAGGTCACGGAGTGTACACCTGGTGAACCTAGCTCTTTTTTTTTTAAAAAGAATGAAAAGAATGGATTCTTTAAAATTTATATTTCAGTTGTTATTTTATTTTGGCCTCAACACATAAAATGACACCAGCAAGAGACAAGTGAAATTTTCTTACTGCATCTAATTATTTCATTTATAGCATATGTGGTAAAAACTTCTTTCCAAAGCAACTGGNCTTGCTCGTGTTCTCCCTCCATCTGCTCCTCATTGGGACCTTGGAAGCTCAGTCCACTGCTCCAGTGTGGGTCTCTGTCTCCATCTCCATCCATCACCAGATGAAGGTTCTATGGTGATATGAAAGATATTCGTCAGTATTGCTATGGGATAGGGTCATTTCAGGTTCCCTATCCTCAGCTTCCCAAGGGACTACCGGGGAGAAAATTGGGATCTTGGGGGTGGGGTGGGTTGGGGAAAAGGGGGGACGGGGAGAGAAAAGTGAGAAGGGGAGGATTGGGGGAACTTGGGGAAACAGGAAGATTGGGATAAAGAAGGTTGGACAGGGGAGCAGGGAAGCACATATCTTAGTTAAGGGAGCCACCTTAGTGTTGGCAAGAGACAATGTTCCTCTTAAAGATCAGATACTAACAAAACTCCTAGAGACACAATTTAGAAAGAGAATAGGCTTGCTGTGTTTAATGATTTAGACATTTCAGCTCTGTGTCAGATGGCTCCATGAATTTGGACCTAAAGAAAGGCAAGATTTTAAAGTATAGTGTGAGAGGTCCTTCTGTCTATATGTTTCTTTTATTGGTTAAATAATAGAGATACTGGCTTTTCCTATTGCATGCGAGGAGGAAGGCTGAGTTAGGGAGAAGCCATGGAGCTGTTGCCAGAGTCAGGCATGCTGATACTTTCCCATAAGCTCCTGCAACGTGGCAATACACAGATTAATAGAAATGGGTTAAATTAATATGTAATAGTTAGCCAATAAAAAGCTAGAGCTAATGGGCCAAGCAGTGATTAATTAATATAGCTTTTGTGTGATTATTTCAGGTCTATTTTTCTCTTTGACTGTGTCCTTTGCTTTACAGAAATTCTCAGTTTCCGGAGGTACCATTTATTTATTGTTTCTCTTAGTGTCTGGGCTACTGGTGCTATATTTAGGAAGTCTTCTCTTGTGCCCATGCATTGAAAGCTACTTCCTACTTTCTCTTCTATCAGGTTTAGTGTGGTGGATTTCTATTGAGGTCTTTAATCCATTTGGCCTTGAGTTTTGTGATTGGTGATAGGTATGATTCTATTTTCATTCTTCTACAGGCTGACATCCAGTTATACCAGCACTATTTGTTGAAGATGCTTTTTTTTTCATTGTATAGTTTTAGCTTCTTTGTCAAAAAACAGGGGTTCATAGGTGTGTGGATTAATATCTGGGTCTTCCATTTGATTCCATTTTTCAATGTCTCTGTTTTTATGCCAATACCAAGCTGTTTTGATTACTGTAACTTTGTAATAGAACTTAATGTCAGGAATAGGAATGCCTCCAGAAGTTCCTTTATTATACAGAATTCTTTTGGCTCTCCTGGTTTTTTTGTTTTTCTATATAAAATTGAGTATTGTTCTTTCAAGATCTGTGAAGAATTGTGTTGGGATTTTGATGGGGGTTGCATTGAGTCTATAGATTGCTTTTGGTAGGATTGCCATTTTTACTGTGTTCATTCTTCCTGTCCAAGAGCATGGGAGATCTTTCCATTTTCTGGTGTCTTCTTCAATTTCTTTCTTCAAAGACTTAAAGTTCTTGTCAAATAGGTCTTTCAATTCCTTGGTTAGTGTTTCCCCCGAATATAACCCTATGCAAGGTTGCTGTGAATGTCTAAAACAAAATAATTTGCCCAATTACTGGCTAAGATGAACCTAACAAACAGGATACACCATGAAAGGCCTGATTAACAGCACCTCCAAACAGTAGGAAGGAAATGGACAAAACTATGCCTGTATTCCCAAATACTGTTTGTAAATGCTTCTTTACATTTAAAGGGGGTATACTATAGAGATTTTCATTAGTATAGATCTTTGTTTACTGATACAAATTTAAGGTCAATTTTGTGATATTTCTGATCTTGATTAAGGTATTGTGTTTGTGTAGCTCATTTTAAAATGTAATGTATAAGATATATAAGTTAATAGATATTCATCTATGTTAGTCAATCTTTCTCCCAGAATTTAGTTCTGCCTTCTTCACCTACCTATCAGGGCAATCAGATTCTTTATAGATTAACCAATGAAAGCAACACATAAACAGAGGGCACTCCTACACTAATTTTTAGTTTTGGAAGTTGCTTACAATGTACTTCCTGTTTTCTTCAGTAATATTATATACTTTTGGAGTCTTTGACAGAGTTGAAGAATTTATATTTATAGTTTTCCTTAGTTATGATAAAAGATAAAGTAGATATAAATATTGTAACTGTAATTCTTGTTAGGTTTTATTATATGTAATTTTACTATGTTAAAGTTAAAGCCTTCCTTTTAGTTTAAACAGAAAAGGGGAAATCATGGGGGAGGTCATTTTGTCTAGGTGTTGTTTTTATTGGTTAATGAATAAAGAAACTGGCGTAGCCTATTGCATGGGAGGAGGAAAACAAAGTTAGGGAGAAGCCATGGAGCTGCCATCGGAGTCAGACTGAAGTTTTGCTGATAAGCCACTGTCACATGGCATAAACAGATTCATAGAAAAGGTTAAATTAATATATAAGAGTTAGTCAATAAGAAGCTAGAGCTAAAGGGCCAAGCAGTAATTTATTAAACACACAGTTTCTGTGTGATTATTTCAGGTCTAAGCTAACCAGGTGTCCAAGCTACAACAGGCGGCCCTCCTCCTACAAGACTATTCAACTTACAGTGGCTGAGAAACAGAGATTCATCATAAGTAGTATGGAGATATTACTATGATCTCCCTACCTCTCTCCTGCAACTCAGCCTTACCTCTGGATATTTGCATTATTTCCTAATATCCCATCAATGTATGATGCCTTAGGTGTATTAACATACTGATAAGGCTAAAACACTTAATTTCCATTAATTTCTCATGATTTTGATTTTCCTTCTAGAAAAAAATGTCTTGATCATATGAAAGCCAACAGAGTATATTTATACAAATCATAAAAACAAAAAGATTCAAATAATAAATATACTCATATATTTATTTTATAATATATATACATGTATATACAGACATAATAATTTTGTACTATATCTTAAAACACAAATATACGTGTAAAAATGAGTTTTGTTTGCATACATATATCAGTGTTTATATATTTTTATGCACAAAAGCACACAATCTTATTTCCTGGTATTTTTTTGATATTGGAAAGTGGTGTCTTTCATCATTTACTGAAATGACTTTAACTTGTTTATAGAAAAACAAAGATAACTATATTTTTTTATATTGGCATAAAAACAGGGAAGTTGACCAATGGAATCGTATAGAAGATCCAGATTTTAACCCACAAACCTATGAACACCTCATGTTCGATAAAGGAGCTAAAAGTATACAATGGAAGAAAGAAAGCATCTTCAACAAATGGTGCTGGCACAACTGGATGTCAACCTGTAGAAGAATGAAAATAGACCCATATCTATCACCATGCACAAAACTCAAGTCCAAATGGATCAAAGACCTCAATATCAGTCTGAACACACTGAACCTGATAGAAGAGAAAGTAAGAAATACCCTACAACAGATGGGCAGTGGCGATCGCTTCCTATGTATAACCCCAGCAGCTCAGACATTAAGGGCAACATTGAAGAAATGGGACCTACTGAAACTGAGAAGCTACTGTAAAGCAAAGGACACTGTCACTAAGACAAAAAGGCAACCCACTGACTGGGAGAAGATCTTCACCACCCCCGCAACAGACAAAGGTCTGATCTCCAAAATATATAAAGAACTCAAGAAACTAGACTTTATTTTTATTTTGAAAGAGAGTATTTTTTTCCATTCAAAAATTTACACTTCCCCCCCCAAAAAAAATTTACACTTCCTCCCGTCCTCCCATTCCCCTCCGGCTTCCCCACTCACCCTCCTTCTTCCCCTTCCCTGCTTGAGAGAGGGCAGGGAACCCTGCCCTGTAGGAAATCCAAGGTCCTCCCCCTACATCCAGGCCCAGGAAACTGTGGATCCAAATAGATTAGGTTCCCAAAAAGCCAGTACATGCAGGAAAAACAAGTAGCAGTGCCTTTATCAATGGTGTCTCAGCCAGACCCCATTGTCAGCCACATTCAGAGAGTTTGGTTTGATCACAAGCTTGTTCAATATCAGTCCAGCTGGATTTGGTGAGCTCCCATTAGGTCTGATCTCCAAAATATATAAAGAACTCAAGAAACTAGTCATTAAAATTCTAATTAACCCAATTAGAAATGGGGTACTGAACTGAACAGAGAATTCTCAACAGAAGTTCAAATGGCCAACAGACACTTAAGGTCATGCTCAACCTCCTTAGCCATCAGGGAAATGCAAATCAAAACAACTTTGAGATACTATCTTATACCTGTCAGGATGGCTAAAATAAAAATGACCAATGATAGCCTATGCTGGAGAGGTTGTGGAGTAAGGGGAACATTCATTCTTTGCTGGTGGGAATGCAAACTTTTGCAAGATAACTATATTTTTAGTGTTTATATTTTGGAACATAGTTTTGTTTGTATGTTTCCTGACAATTTTTATTTCTGTAGTTAGATTTTTGTTTTGTAAAGCAATACTCTGGTATAATTATCAATGCTCAGATTGAGAATCAAGCATAACCTATATTTATCTTATTTTCACATGAGAAGAAAATATTGAGATGAATAGTGCATCATATTCTACGTTGCTTTACCCTTGTTCCTTTCTCTGACTCAAATAACATCATATTTTGTATTTAATATTAGTATAAGCTAATTTTAAAATTTTATGACCTTAGTAAACTGTTGTCAAAAACATTTTATACTAACACCTAACATAACAAAGCCTAAGAGTATGTGCTCCCATACCTTCAATGCAAAACTGTCAAATAAAACCTAAGATAATAGTTATCATTTTTAGTATTTAAAAGCAGAAAGATTTATTTAAAGCTGTCACGTTAGAAAAATTTCTTAAACACAATCTAGGCAACCTTGAAGTCTATATTTGATGGTTTGAAATAAAGTCTATTTGGCTTAGATATTACCAGTCAAGTTTTGGTGCTTTCCAATATTGACCCATCCTTGCCTGGGTATGGCTGACCCTACCAGGAGATCTGGGAAAATTATTGCACAGTGGGAAATCTCTTTCTTTGATACAAGTTT
The DNA here is from genome assembly GCF_014885135.2 of Alexandromys fortis. Taxonomy (NCBI): domain Eukaryota; kingdom Metazoa; phylum Chordata; class Mammalia; order Rodentia; family Cricetidae; genus Alexandromys; species Alexandromys fortis. The sequence continues at coordinate 7,359,568 of NW_026067977.1, forward strand.
CTCTTTCAATCTGGTGAATTTTGAGTACTCCAACTTGATGTGAGTTTTTTTTTTAACAGTCCTTTGCTTCAACATTCTGATAGATTGAATGACACAGGTGTCTTACTAAAATATCCTCACTTCTGAATGGCTACTTATAATTTTTCAGTTTATGTTTATGTGATTCAAACTTGATGTGAAATCTGTCAGTGATTAAAACAAACATCGTAAGCAGAATACAAGCAGAAACAATGTTAGAACACATCTAGTTTTAACTATATATTTAGAATTTTGGCTTCTGTATTTTGAAAGGGAGAAATGGGCAAACTATATCTTGTTATTTTGAGAAAGGGTCTTGTTATGAAGCCCAGGCTGTCCTTAAAGTTAAGACATTCCACTTTAGCATCTTAAATGCTGTGGTTAAAGACAAGTGCTTCCTTGCCAAGTGTGGTTTTATTTTGGTTGTGCCAACCTTACCCCTAACTTCTGAACACTGTTTCTGAAGATACTGATGATTATTCATCTAGTCATCTGTGCTGCGCTCTCCAAAGGTAGCAGGGAATGAGTCATTCTAGTTGCTTTGAGCTGATCCCAAGATATTGTGTAAGTGACAGGTGTAAACAAGTTGACATCAATAAACCCTTTAGGCAGAAATTTAAACAACTGAAGTAGAAGAAGTGGTCTTTATGTCAGGCATAAATGACACCTGTTTTTCCTGTCACATCATAGGCAATAAGCTAGAATCCTAAAAATGTTCAGACTCTTTTATCAAAAGATGTATTCTTAGGAAAATATCAAAAGATAGTTCAGTCATAAGTATTTACAGATACATAACTATCAAATAACAAAAAAACATTTAACTATAAAGCTAAAAAAACCAAAGCATACTCAAAATAAATCCAACAAAACCAAACATAAAAGTAATTCTTTAAAATACTTGTTAAAAGTACATAATTGTGCAAAAACATACAATTGTCTAATACCTATATATCTTTAAAAGTCTTACATAGCTTAAGAGGCATCTGCATTTGTGAAAAGATTCACCAGAATTTTTTATCAATACATAGATTAATTGTATAGAAGCTATTTCCAGACGAAAATTTAGTGTCCCTGGTTTAGAATACTAAGTCTATATAGCACTGACAAACAAAAGTGAAAGCTTTTTACATACTTAGACAACAGCACTAGTTATTACACATAGATTTTTCATGATTTTATCTCACATATGTAGTAAGAATATAATTATCTTGTTGAAGCACAGAGTTACATTCCCAAGTTTCAATTAGAAAGAACTTCTAGGTGGCAATGTTTTAGATACCATTAATTCAGAAAGAACCTGAAGGTCAGTATTATACCAAACATGTAATGAAACCTATACATAACGGGTGGGAGATTCTCTGAAGTCTTGTCATTTTCCATTTTACACAGTGCCTGTTGGTTTCAGCTTTCAGGAGATGAGAAATCTACTGAAAGCTATTATCACGGTCCATCATAATGAAAAGAGTCTATCATTTGTATAACTTATTTCTTCAAAAGAGCTAAGCTTGATACAGCTCTTTAGTTGGGAAATACTTTTAAATATTAATGTTATTTTATGTGTATGAGTGTTTACCTGTATGCATTTATGTACATTAGAATTTACTAAATAAGCACAATCCCCAACTACATTCTAAATTGTTGTCCATATACAAAGATACAAGAGTACTCTTTACTCCTCATTAAGAAATTTCACTTTGCAAAAAATAAACCATTACAGAAAAAAGAGCTAACCAATATGCAGAGTTGGGAGTCCAGTCCCAATGGATAAAAGTAGAGTATAACTTCTACATCTAAGTCTCTGGGTGCATCATGGGAGAGACTTTAGGAAGAATGTAAGAACCAGAGAATAAGGAAGTTTGTTGTGCAATTGTTTCTACTAGTAGTGTCAAAGGCTACACTGATAAACTCTCACCAACATGACTTCCATTATATGATATGAACTGATAAAAATAATCAAAAGACTGCTAACTAATATGGATTGTGGGTGGTTGAAGCCTGGGATGCCTTAATAATACACAAAGATCTACTAGCAACTGAAGAATGCTGGGAGTGGGGAAAATTATCTTCCCCATTAATACACTAATTGGTTATCCAGTACCAAATGATCATCTCTGAAAATATACATAAGCAATAATATACAGACTAGACAGGTTGCATTCATATATTTAGGAATATTATCTGTACATATGCATATATATATATATATATGTAAAATTTAAGAAAAGGATGCCATAGTTTTGAAATAGAGTAAAGAGGGGCATTTGGAAGGATTGTGTCATATAACCTGATTAAGAATATCCCTCTTCTAAATGCTCAGTATTTAGCCTCTAGTTGATTTCAGATGCAGTCAAGTTGAAAGAGGATTGACAACCATATGTGAAAAATGCACCATGTCAGCAATGTTGCAATCCGTATTTGACTTGCCAGGCTTAAAATACCAGTGGTTAGAATGTGAGATTGCACATTCTTTAAAGAATGGTATCCCATGGCAGTGTGGTATTGGAGTCTCTCTGGTTCCCAATGGGCTAGGTTTATAATGTCCTCTTAATATGGTTTTGCTATTATGCTCATTTCAGGCATTAGCATTGATCATGTTTATGGTTACACAGGGACCTTTAAGTATGCAAATTATTCAGCTGACATATACACAAACTAATGAAATCGCTAAACACAGAGCTATCTTTAAGAGGAACTACTCTGTAACTTTAAGTATGCATAGCTACAACATGTATTTTATGTGTTGTATTAATTATTTTTATTGATCATAATAAGATTAACTTGCTTTAGAAGGTAACTTTTTTAATGTNCTATGTTTTATAGGATAAACAAAAATATATGTACTTCATAATCTTTGCAGCTGCTTCTATAATTACAGTTTTCTGTGCTTACTAACATTTTCGTTGGGGCTATACATATTTTATTGCTATTTAAAAATCCATGTACACATGCTACATTTATATAAATACATACAAAAACTAGGGACACATACATAAAATTTTAATGTATTTTATATTAGAAGAAGGCTTTTCTGCTGGCTTCAAAAACTCAGATATAATGATTGGATGCATCGAAAATAGAACATAATATGAACTGTAATTGGAAGTTGAAGGATGTATTAAACCAAATTTTTGGTCATCTGTTTATTTCCTTGCCTCAGGGCAGAATCTAAGCAGCATAGAGGATATTGGAAGGATTCTATAATATTGAATTGAAATGGGATTAAAAATCTTTCTTTTTTTAAAGTTTTGAGACTTGCTGTTTAAACCAAGGTTCTTATTACTTGAATAAATCTTAATGATTCAATCTAGGTGCTAGATTTTTATAACTTATTGTGTTATTAATTATATGTGCTTAACTTTCTTTTTCTTTTGCAGGTCAACTTTCTCATTTTCTTAATACAAAATGTCATTTACATTCCATTTTTTCCTTAATTTGATAGAAATGATATTTAAGATACCCATTATTGCCTAGGATAGTATGGTAAAATTTCATTTTCTTTTGAAGAAAAAAAATTTCATAGTGAACATATCTCAAATGTTTATTTCAATTCTTTAGTTGTTGAATATCTACTTCTATGTTTTTTATAACTACAAATCTAGCACCAAATATATATGCAAAGTTAGCAAATTAAAAATAGTTCCATTTATTCATAACAATATTTTGGTATTTTGGAGAGATTTCACCTCTGTCTGCCCTACAAAATCCTAATTGTCTTATTTTTCAGATAAGGGGAATTTCAGTTAATGAGGAATTTCCATCATACTGAGCCACAGCTGAGATTCCTGTTTACTAAGCCTCCTTTTGCCGTCTTTATTATTTATAGAAATACATATTATCAAGCATTCTAAGACAATTTTAATTAAAAGCATGCTTGTTTACTTGTTAAAGTCTCAAAATATCATTGCTTCATCTCTAAAGCTGAAGACAGAACTGAAGATGGAGCAAGGGAAGCATCACTTGGAGAACTGCTTTGCTTTTGCAGAATCACTCTTCCCAGTACATTCAAGAAAGAAGATATTTTGGAAGATAATTTTAAGAATTTCAGACATGAGTGCTGCATTTTCACTATTTCCACCCTGTACTTGCTGCGATCTAGTGCCCTCCTTGTCCGCTTACTTGCAACTTCATTGTCTTTTCTTATTTATTGCTGTTATACACATGTATATGCACATGTGTATATGAATAGAGCCCTTTGCATCCATTTAGTGTTGTTCATATGTATATGTTTTAGGGGTGATCATCTAGGATTAGTTAAACTATTAGAGGCTTGACGTGGATAGTGATTCTCCCTCTCTTAGTTGTGACTAATCTGCCGAGCTACTCATCCAGGGGTATAATCTCACACATCTGTGTTGAGTGCCACGTGATATAATCACACTCACCTCAATTAACTTTTTTTAACCCAACTTTTACAGATATTCCAACTGAAAATAACATCTTAAAAAATGTGGTTAGGATCAACATGTATGTATGATATACAGGATATTCGTTTATCTTTCTAGTCTAGTGTTTACTTGTATATAATAATTTCTTGAGTTTCATCTATGTTCTTATAAAATTTTCAATTTCCCATTCCTTTCTAAATGAATAAAATTTCATCATGTATATGTATTATGTTTTCTTTACCATCTGTCAGTTCAGAGCTGATTTCCTTCCTTGACAATTGTAAACAAGGTATCAATGACTACACATCAACAAATAACACTGTAGGAAGATGTAAAATCCTTTCAATACATGCCTAAGAAGCATATAGCTGTGTCATATATGTATGTATATATGACTTGGGGGCTAACCAGAAAACATTGATAATTATTTAGACTGTTCAGTCCCAAGAAAGAATAATTATCCCTTTCTTAGCATTCCTTAATTCCCATAGTTGTTTAGCCAGGAGAGGAATCCCATGAAGTTTCCACTTCTACTTTAATATGTATATTGGTATTGTCTTTGTTAAGGTATTGTTTAGGTAGCAACATTTTGAAGTATCATGATTCATGTTTCCCTTTCATTTCTAGGAGACATTCTCACATCAGATATTTGGTACGGTAGTTTTTAAAGTCTTCCCATCCTGTCTTCCATAATGTTTCTTGAGTTTCAGGAACAGGACTTCTTTAGATGTGTCCTTTAGATCAAGGAACCCCAGCATCAGTTTTTCTGCATTTGAAATGATTGTGATTCTTTGTGTACTTGTCTCCATTTATTGCAAAGAGAAGCTTCTTTAATCAAAGGGGAGCGCTACACTCACCTGTGAGAGTTAAAGTAAGTGAGTGGCAGGTCTTATTTTTTTTTTTGTTTTCTTGTTGAGTGGAATTTAGGACAAATGAGACAGCTGTAGTTTATCACGAGGATGTGAAAGACACTGTTGCACCCTTTGGGATGTCATGCCAAGCTGGTCACTTTTATATTTCATAGGACTCACAGCTATTACTCGCTTCCTTCCCTTGGCAACTTGCACAGCACCTTTCCCAGCACCAAAAAATTCAATCCTCAGGCAAGAAGCATCCAGTCATAGAATTCAAACTTAGATCTTTTGAGTCCTGTATCTAAAGTTAATAGTGTTTTATGCGTTAGATATTTACCTTTAACCTCAGGGAGGCAACCCATGTTAATAGCTGTCACCTAGACTGTTATGAGAGTTTCCTGAGCTCTCCTGACTAAGAAATCAAAAAGGAATTACTTATGCATGGTTCTTTCTTTCTTTCTTTCTTTCTTTCTTTCTCCCTTTCTTTCTTTTTTTTTTCGTTTTCTTTCTTTCTTTTTTTTTTCTTTTCATTTCTTTTGTGAGTCTGTGGCTCTCAGGTGGAGGACTATTAGCCTAAGTAGCATAACTTCATTTAAATAAATTTGTATGTAAATTATATGTAATTTTAGGTGAAAAAAGAATGGCTTCCTGAGGATTTTTCAAACATCTTTAATGCTAGTTTCCATTTTTCTGCCCCACCTTATGTATTATGTTCTTCTATCTCCCCAATTGAAGAACCTCCATTTTCTCCTAAGTTCTTGATAACATTTGTGGTCATTTGGTTTGTTGATTATAGCCACTCTGACTGTGTTATGAATTATCTATGTAGCTTATTTTAAATTTCCCTATGGTTAGTGTTGTTAAGCAGTTAAAAAATATTAATTTATCTATCTGCAATTCATCTCTTAAGAATTCTTTGTTCAACTGCATTTTTTATTAGATTGTTTGTTTCCTAGATATTTACTGTTTTGGATTCTTTGTGCTTAAGAATATATCAATAATCTGGCAATTATTTTATTTTTACCATAATGTGGGCTGCTTCTTCCTTTGATTGATAATTTTCATGATGTACAGAATTGTTTTATTTTTATGGAGCTTTATTTTCAATTTTTTTTGGCATTTCTATCAAAAATCAGTCACTGAAGTTTTACAGCCTTATATATGGCTCTTGTATTCATCCATTGTTATACTTGTCTGTTTTTTTTTCCTTTTGACAGTACCAAGCTATTTTTATAATGCAAAGTCTTTAGCATAGGGATAAATCAAATATATTAACATATAGGATTTTTATTCACTGAGGGTTGCTTTGACTATCAGTATGATTTGTGCTTTCAAAAAATATTTTGCATTTCTGGGAAAAGATATGCATATGTTTTCATTGAGATTGCATTGAATCTGTGACTGTTTTGATATGGTGATAATTTTCACAATTTTGTTACTGGTGATCCATTGGTGTGGAAGGTCTTTCCATCTTCTAGTGTGTTCTTCAAATTTTTTCCTTGATATTTTTAATTTTTCATTGTTGAGATCTTTTATTTTCTCATTAAGCTTATTTCAATTTATTTTTGATGTGGCAATGTGATAAATTTCACTTGATTTACATCTTTAAAACTCTAGAATGAACCCAATTTTATATATAAAGATTGGTCTCAATCCTGAATATCTATGCCCCTAATATAAAAGCACCCACTTATGTAAAAGAAATATTTCTAAAACTCAAGGCAGAACTCAAACAACACACACTACTAGTAGGAGACTTCAATACACCCCTCTCTCCAATGGACAGGTAAATCAGACAGAAACAAAATAGAGAATTAAGAGAATTATTGTAGGTAATGAACCAAATGGACTTAACAATCATCTATAGAACACTCCACCCAAATAGGAAAGAATATACCTTCTTCTCTGCAGCTCATGGAACCTTCTCAAAAATTGACCATATACTCGGAAACAAAGGAAACCTCCACAAATACAAAAGAATATCAGTGTCCACCTGTGTCTTATCAGATAACCACGGATTAAAGTTAGAAGGCAACAACAATGCTACCCCCAGAAAGCCAACAAACTCATGGAAACTGAACAATCAACTACTGAACCACATCTGGGTCAAGGAAGAAATTAAGAAAGAAATTAAAGTCTTCCTTGAATTTAATGAAAATAAAGAGACAACATACTCAAACCTATGGGACACGATGAAGGAGTGCTAAGAGGAAAGTTCATAGAACTAAGTGCCCACTTAAAGAAAATGGAGAAAGCAACATTGGGGACTTAACAGCACACCTGAAAGCTCTAGGAAAAAAAAAAAAAAAAAAAAAGCAGATGTGCCCAGGAGGAGTAGAACACTGGAAATAATCAAACTGAGGGCAGAAATCAACAAAATAGAAACACAGAAAACAGTCCAAAAATAATCAATGAAACAAAAAGTTGATTCTTGGAGAAAATCAACAAGATCGACAAACCCCTATCCAAACTAATTAAACAACAGAGAGAGAACACGCAAATAAATAAAATCAGAAATGAAAAGGGGGACATAACCACAGACACAGAGGAAATTCAGAGAATCATTAGCTCTTACTACAAAAGCCTGTATGCCAAAAAACTGGAAAATGCAAAAAAATGGACATTTTTTTTAGATAAGTACCATATACCAAAGCTAAACCAAGACCAGGTGAATGATCTAAATAGTCGCGAAAAACTAGAAACTGTTGTCAAAAATCTTCCTTCCAAAAAGAGCCCAGGACCAGATGGTTTCAATGCGGAATTCTACCAGAACTTCCAAGAATACCTAATATTATACTCCTTAAGGTATTTCACAATATAGAAAGAGAAAAGTCATTACCAAATTCCTTTTATGAAACTACAGTTACTCTGATACCAAAACCACACAAAGACTCTACCAGGAAAGAGAATTACAGGCCAATCTCACTCATGAACATCGACGCAAAAATCCTCAACAAAATACTGGCAAACCCAATCCAACAACACATTAGAAAAATTATCCATTATGATCAAGTAGGCTTCATCCCAGAGATGCAGGGCTGGTTCAACATACGCAAATCTATCAATGTAATCCACCATATAAATAAACTGAAAGAAAAAAAACCATATGATCATTTCATTAGATGCTGAACAAGCATTCGACAAAATTCAACATCCCTTTATGATAAAGGTCTTGGAGAGACTAGGGATAGAAGGGTCATACCTAAATATAATAAAACCTATTTACAGCAAGCCGACAGCTAACATTAAATTAAACAGAGAAAAACTCAAAGCAATCCCACTAAAATCAGGAAGAAGACAAGGATATCCACTCTATCCATAACTCTTCAATATAGTGCTTGAAGTTCTAGCAATAGCAATAAGACAACATAAGGGGATCAAGGGGATTAGTATTTTAAAGGAAGAAGTTAAGCTTTCGTTATTTACAGATCATATGATAGTGTACATAAGTGACCCCAAAAACTCTACCAAAGAACTCCTTCAGCTGATAAACACCTTATGTAATGTGGCAGGATAAAAGATCAACTCCAAAAAATCAGTTGTCTTCCTATACACTAAGGATAAGGAAATAGAGACGGAAATCCTTTCACGATAGCCACAAAGAGCATAAAATAACTTCGGGTAACCCTGACCAAGGAAGTGAAAGATCTATTTAACAAGAACTTTAAATCTTTGAAGAAAGAAATTGAAGAGGATACCAGAAAATGGAAGGATCTCCCTTGCTCTTGGATTGGGAGGATCAACATAGTAAAAATGGCAATTCTACCAAAAGCAATCCATAGATACAATGCAATCCCCATCAAAATCCCATCAAAATTCTTCACAGAACTGGAGAAGAAAATAATCAACTTTATATGGAAAAACAAAAAACCCAGGATAGCTGAAATAATCTTATACAATAAAGGAACGTCTGGAGGCATTACCATCCCTGACTTCAAACTCTATTACAGAGCTACAGTATTGAAAACAGCTTGGTACTGGCATAAAAACAGAGAAGTTGACCAATGGAATCGAATAGAAGACCCTGATTTTAACCCACAAACCTATGAACACCTGATTTTCAATAAAGGAGCTAAAAGTATATAATGGAAAAAAGAGAGCATCTTCAACAAATTGTGCTGGCAAAACTGGATGTCAATCTGT